>NC_139698.1:20268810-20436628 GCF_964188405.1 Protomyctophum parallelum | reverse complement strand
GCTGAACTGCCACCTGACCATGACAGTCCTGTCACTACCAGAGCCACACAACAGCTAATGCTCTTACGGAGGGAGAACGCGCATGCACGCACACATGCACACATGTCTGTGTGTGTGTGTGTGTGTGTGTGTGTGTGGGTGTGTGTGTGTGTGTGTGTGTGTGTGTGTGTGTGTGTGTGTTTGTGTGTGTGTGTCTGTGTGTGTGTGTGTGTGTGTGTGTGTGTGTGTGTGTGTGGTAGAGAGCTCGCTCCTCCTGCCCTTCCCTCCTCTTTCCTATACTCTCCAGCCCACCTCCCTTCTTCCACACTCACACACGCCCGCCCCCCCCCCCCCCCCCCCCCCCCCTTCTAGGTTGATTATTAGAAGGTTGTGTCAAGTTATAGTCAAGTCATTAGTGAAGCGTTCGCAGGCATGGGGGCAGGGAAAAGGGGGGGGGGGACGGTTGGGGGTATAAGTATGGAGATAGATATGTTGCAAAATTCGCGAACAAATACATTTGATTTGAGCACTCGTAAAATGCGATCCGAACAGCTGCAGGTTGGAATTTGCAACGTGTTTAATCCATCGTCCACAACGCAGGTAATCTGACGTTGAAGTCACAAAACGGAAAGATTTGTTGTAAGGAGCTGCTCGATTTCCCCACGTGTCCTTTATGTGCTTTCCGTTTCACTTCCACAGTTGACCCATTCTGACCTGAGATCAGATTCATACGAGGTTTCCACTGGACACACACTGGTCTGATTAACCCATTCTGACCTGAGATCAGATTCTAAAAATGTCAGTCGTTCTTCAATTTAAAAAAAATAGCAGATCTACAAGCTCATAGCGCGCCACCGAGTGGCGCGCTATGAGCTTGTAGATCTGCTATTTTTCAATAGCTAAAGCATAACATGATGCCAACACCAAAATGGGTTCCCGTTCAGAATGGGTTGAACTGCTATACTCCGCACTTCACTGCGTAGGCCTATACAGAGTATACCGACGATAGCAAAGAAGCGGAGCGGTTTACGCCGAGAACTCGTATAGATCAGCTATTTAGTTTTTTTTATTATTGTTTGAAATTGAAATTGTTTGGCCTGCACACCTAAAAGAAAAGGCTATAGGCCTATGCTAAGTTGAATATGGTTCAGTTTGAAAAGAAGAAGGGGGGGGGGAATCCGTGAACGAAGGCCTTTCCTCACTTTGAGGACAGTGTTGGCCACACATTTCTCTCGTCCCCACCTTCTCTCGTCCCCACCCCGGCTCCCCTCCCTGAAGCCACGGTAAAAATAGAAGCTTTTTTGAGCTGGCAGACAGATTAAACTTTTTACTATACTGAGGTCCCTCTGGACATGAAGCTAATTTCCCCCTCAACTCAACAGCATCATAGCCAAGTGGATTAAATTGGAGTTTCGCTAGTTAATCTGTTCTTACACAGCCCAGGCTTCCCTAAATCCGACCATGGGATGACAACAGATCAGTGGCTCTCAAAGTGTGGTTTCCAGGGACCCTCTGGGTTCTTTGAGGGGGTTCAAAATGGTCCTTTTGGTTCCATTTGTACATGCACAGAATTATGGGGGTCGTTGAAATCAAGTAGTTTGAGAGCCAATAAAATGACAAATGATCTAGAGTAGATGCAATAAGGAGTGTATAGCTCCTGTCGGAATTCAAATTATTGCTTGTTGCAACTGGAATTGGAACGTAAAAATGCTCTGCTATAACTGCACTGACGACACATAATCTCAGCAGGGAGATAGAGGCTTTGCTCAGACTGCAGACACATTTAACTGAATTTCTTTAAAAGTCTGTCCACGGCACGCTGTCACTTTGTACTGTCTGTAAGTGATCAGATTTGATCTGTGTGTTCAGATGCCGCCCGCCCGCCCGCCTGCATTGCTCTGCTGTGGCAATGACATAATGACAACATGGGCAGACGTAGTGCTCGGATTACTAGTACACGTCGTTGGTACGACGGTGTCGCTCGCTCAAAATGTTTATATTGGGCGGGTAACGCGGTGCGGTTGGTTGCACGGTTGCAAGTATAGATGGAGCTTCAGCGTCAGAGTGTCCAGAGTCAGACCTGAGACCAATAATACACTTTCAGGAATCGGATTCAGAATCACATTTCAAACTACAGGTGAATGCGGTTGATGTGATTCACAAAAATCCAATTCAGTGTGTATAGGCCTATATGTTTTGCTGTTCAGACTTGATGAAGAAAAACGATCCGATTCCAATGTGAATATAGGCCAAAACATGGGATTCATAGCTACTGTAGGCCACCAGTCCAGGAATAAAAGCCAAAGAGACACCAAAGAGACAGATCAATCAAAATGGCAACATGCACTCGCTCAATAGCTGTCCCCTTACCTTTGTAGGGTTGTGTCAGTGTGTTTACTAGGGAAGACAAAAGCAGCTCATCTCCTCACTGCTTCCTTTAGACTGGCGGCCGGAGCAGAGAGAGTCGGATCAATCAAGAATGTTATCCTGTGTGTTGCGTGCATCAGGTGCTGCGAGGCAAGGGGTGAGAAAGAAATATCATGTTTGCTGGGTTGTTTTTGTCAGGCATGCATGCATGCATGCCGGGCCACACTGCTGCTGCTGCCATGGGGCTAAGTTTAAGCCCTGGACTGTTTTGGAACTAAAAATAAAGAGCAAATGGCGGAGCCTCGCACTATACAGCTGACCGACCGTGTGTCTGTGTCCTCCCCTGGTTCAAAACAGTCTGGGAAAAAGAAAAGAAAGAAAGGAAACACTGATTGTGTTGGTTGCTTTAATGACGTGTTGGTGTGGTGTGGTTTGTTTGTTTGTTTGTTTCATTTTGTGTTTCTTGGATGTCTTATCGTGTCTCTATTCAATAAAGAAGCCATTGAAAACCGAACAACAACAGGACATGCGGTGCTCATGTTTTCCCACAGTGTTTTTTTTAAGACCACATGCAGTGGCGTTTGACCTTTTCAAACACTCGTAAAAAGCTGTGCGTGGGTGTGCACGTGTGTGCGTGCATGCGTGTGTGTGTGTGTGTGTGTGCTCGTGCATGCGTGCGTGCGTGCATTGCCCATGCTGTGTAGCCAAAAGCTTCATTTGTCACACTGTACGCCCCTGTGTTATAACTTGTATTGTATGCGAGGTCTAGACTAGTGAGCAATGCCAATCATGTCGTGCTCGGCGGTCGTCTCCATAACGGTTTGGTCTTTTGTTTTCTAAACCGCCGTCGTACCTAAACCAGTCCCCTATTTATATACTCCACAACTCGTGAGTCCATTTGAAACGTCCTGATACCCGCAGACGTGGCTCTGAGGAAACCAACAATTCCCTGCAGAGCCAAGTCTCACTCAAATCCTTTAAATCCAATAATTGGCACATGACACATCGACATGGCAGACAGTTACCTGGCTCTTAAACAAACAAGTGAACAGTCCGTTCAGACAGTTGGCTGCCTGGCAGACGCCTTGTGGAACTGGTTTGTTCTGGGCTCATTGTGCAACACGTTATGGAGTGAATGGTGGTGCTATTTAAACCCCCTACTCACACAACAACACAGAGGAACTCTAATCTGGCTCAATGGCTTCTCTTCACGACACAATCTCCTCTATTTTTGTCTGATGAGTACAAACATACCTGACAGGCCGGGCCGTGCACAATGAAATCCCATATAGTGCTGTTAGTTTAACCCAGAGAGCGTTCAAACGTGACCAAATGGACCCGGGTACAGGTGTACACTCTCTGAGATAAATTAACTACTGTAATTGACTGCAGTAACAAATAGATCCGTGGAATTAGGCCATGGCCTATTCTTTACCCATTTTGTAACTCTGTTTTTGTATCTCTGTTCTGTTTGTGTAATGTGAAAGAAAGAAAGAAATGTAATATAAAATAAATAAATAAACCTTTATATCAATATTTTGACTTTGTTTCTCTTTGTAAATATGCCCTTACTTACAAGACTGTCACAGAAAACGTTGTGAATATAGCTCATCTACATTACAAGATCACAATGCGACATCCTGTGAGCTTGCCCAGGCTACATACATTTTGCTTTTGCACGGGCATATTCGTCTGGTCCCAGGCTAGATTTTCACCACTTCAAAACATTACAGGGTTTCCTTCATGTCCCCTAAACATGCATATCAGTGTCTGCTTTGTTGCACTTCCTGCAAATAAACATATAACTTGTAGTACATTTCAAGGCAACACATGGCAAGCAGTACAGTGGAAATAATTATTGAGCTTTTTGTTTTGTTCTTGTCAATGTATCAATCAATCAATCAATCAATCAATCAATCAATCAATCACTGTGTGTTAGTAAAATCCCTTTCTCACTGCAATGCCGAGCACTCGAAGCCCAAGAACTTTACTCTCTTCATGCATACACTATCGTATCTTGTGTCTGACACACTTGACTTGAAAATGTAAACTTTTAAGTTGTCGAATGTCTGGCGTTACACGGCTGAAGCTGTGAACTCACTTCGAGGAAACGCCATGCAAAAGTAAACACACGCCGGGGTGTGCATGCACACGCACACAGTCACACACGCACACACACGCACACGCACACACACACACACACACACACACACACACACACACACACACACACACACACACACACACACAGGCTAAGTGGTAGGCAGCAGCAGCTGCTGCAGGGTGTATATTTAGAACGCTTTGAGCGTGTGGCTTTCACCTGCAGGCCGAGCGGTTACCCTGACGACAAGACGTAATAATGACACCGTAATATTGCCCTGCACTGTGTGAATGTACGGCATGTGCGCCATCTCTCACCTGGGGTTAACCCAAAGCACGGGTCGGTACGTACAGTTTTAGCACGGCGGACTGTGACCCCAGTTGGAAATGAATCCAAACCGCTAGCTAGCTAGCCCGCCCAGTGGTTCTCAGAGTTTACAACTTAGGCATTTAGCAGACGCTCATATTCCAGACAGTGACTTACAGTAATCAACACAATTAAGGTAATACATCAAATACATAGAAATATAGTCATCAAGGATCAGATTAGTAAGCTACTGTAAGAACAGTAGAATATCTGTACAATGAAACTATTATACACTACAAAATATGCTATCTAAATTACATAAGTGTAGCCTTTGCATATATGCCTGCAAGGTCCTCAAGGCTAACTAGGGCAAGTGCGATTTTCTTTTTTACATTTCAAGGACCCCACTTAACAAGAGTATGCAAAAATCAGCTGGGACCCTAAGTCCATTTGATTCCATTTGTACTGTCTTGTACAGACTTGAGAGTCCATGGAACAGGTTTTCTAAGTGGCCCCATGCTGGCAACGGAGGCCCTTAAAAAAAAATAATAATAAATAATAAATAAAAGGGGCACGGTGGCACAGTTGGTAGTGCTGTCGCCTCACAGCTAGAAGGTCCTAGGTTCGATTCCAGCTCGGGGCGCTGTGGGTGCTGGCGGCGTGTTTCCTCCTCCACGTCATCAGTGCCCATACCCGAAGGCGGGGTTGGCGAAAGGGCCTTTCTGTGTGGAGTTTGCATGTTCTCCCCGTGTCCCCTAGGGTAGGTACCCTCACAAAAACATGCAGTAATCCTGGTCTCTAAACTGCCTCCCCCTGGCCAGCCGGGGCGCCTGATGGAGGGGAAAGGAACTGGTTGGAATAACGTGTTCCTTCCACTCGCTACGTCCAACCAGGGAAACTCCCCCCTGTCAGGTGTAAAGGAGCAACTTGGACACTCAAGCATGAAGGAAGCATGAGTTAAGTCCGTTGCTCTCCCCAGGTTGGCGGAGGGTGTGTAGAGCCCAGGATCACATTAGATGATTGACACAGGGGTGAAAAATGGGTTACAAAATCGTGGGATAAAAAATATATATAAAAAAATATAAAAAAGTAAAAAAAAAAAATAATCACCAAATCGCTGTGATTCGCCATGATTAGCTATTTTCTTTTTTCATTCAAGTCATTTGGCGCAATAGGAGGCCCAGATCGAGCGAGGCTATGGCCGAAATGTCCATATTGCTCCATTGCGTGGTCTGATAAGGAACATATTTAAGCGATTACAAGAGGGTGTTCTTATACTGTCATTAACGCACGCCCGCGATGCTGCAGGAACTCGCCCGCACCTTCTCGTGTAATATTGCAATCATACAACAGTTACCCTTAAAACTAAGATAACCGCTAAATAAATCTTAAGAATGACAGATGTAGCCCACTACAACCACAAATGTCCCAAGAAACTCGCTAGCCTATTGCAACCCAGTCCGCTGCGCTCTGGTTGAACAGAGCAGCTCATGTCTATATTTTGATTAGGTGTTCCTTTACGTTCGTTTAAGGTACGGCAAGAAGGTTGTTTCGACCAATCCGATTGCTTCCTCGAATCGACCTGTTGCATAATGGTGATTATTATCGGTTGATATCGGTTGAGGCGGGTGGTCTGGAGGTCCCTGGGGGAAGGGCAGGGGGGGGTGGGGTGACACATGACCTACAGATTGTGTGTCATGGTTTAAGTACCGGTATGTATGTAACGTACATACAGTAGGCTATGCTACATAGTCGGCTATGCTAGTGATGATATGGTTCTCTGAAGGACGACAATGGAGTGTTAGTTTAAACGATTAGATGAGATATAGATCAAAGTGGGGAAATATATAGGCTCTATGCACACAGAAATTGACAGAATAACTATTCCTATACTTCCAAGCCCCTTCGCTATACTTCCTTACCGATGATACTATTGATTGATTTAAATATTTATTAACAGTTTGCAGAATTACAGTACATTTCAAGCACAACTCAATACAAAGACTGTTAACTGTGAGTGGACGACCCAATAAAGCATTACACTAGACACTTCTATATAGCCAAAGAACAGAACAGGAATTCATCATATAATGAAGGTAAAAAAGGAAAAGAAACATATATTTGGAACCCATTTCATTTGAAACCCACTCAAGGACATTTGAGACCCACTGGTGTAACAGAGACAATCAGAGACGGATCACAAAATGAAAAATGTGTACTTTTTCCAGCTAAATTGGATGCACGGTCCACACCAAAAATATAGCCTACAATAATGACCAACTACATATCGTAACTAGGGATCACTTTCAGAGCATTTTGATGAACGATAGCAACAACATAGCAGTGGTTAATTGGGATAGAGTGGCCGGTAGAGCAGTTTGACCCCGGGCCCCAGAGTTATGCTGCATTCACATGGAATCAGGCAAGCGGTAGTCGGCAAAACCTGATGGACGGCACAGAACGGTAAAAAGATTATATTTATATTTTTATATAATATTATATATATTTTAACATTATATTATATTTGAACATTGTCGCCGTCTGCCGTTACTGTCGCCGGTTCTCGCTGCCGTGCCGTCCTGTTCCGTTTATACTATCCTGCTCCCGTCCACTAAAATGACGCCCGGTTTGCAGTCTATACCGCTTGCCTGATCCCATGTGAATGCAGCATTATAGTGTCGAAGTGTCCTTGAGCAAGACTATGAACCCCTAATTGCTCCCGATGTGCAGGTTGGTGCGTGGTTTCCTCCGCCATCAGTGTGTAAATGGGTGAATGCAGCAATGCACAATCCATGTAAAGCACCTTGGATATATAAATGCACCATTTACAATGATAGCCAATCAGAAAACCCAATCCCAACAGCTTGTTCAGTTCATTGGTGTCCCCTGTGTTTTAAAGTTATGCCTTAAGAAAAACATGAAAAATGAGACGACACTGTGCCTGGCTACAGCAGCATGTTTGTTAATTACACCTTGAAGGACCTGCATGAGCGACCTCAGGGGTGGTGGCAAAAAAATAAGTTCCAACATTAGCCCCACTTCTGAAATAGCGAAAATAGCGGAACTACAAGCTCCCAACACATGGCCAAGCAACACGTTGAGAGCTTGTAGATCAAATATTTTTGCTGTTTGGGTGGCGAAAAGAGAAAGTGTTTGGCTATAATGACATCCCCAAAATAGCGATGCCACGTTGAAAGTGGTTAATAAATGTATGGTTACATACAATAAAACGCTTATCTAAATGGACGGTCACATGGACGTTTCAGAGTTGGGGACAAATTCTGCATGAAATAAACGAGGTTAATATGTCAACATCATGGTGGTGGCAATTGCCATCCCCTGATGACCCTAATAACACCCCCTGTCTGTGACACAGCTGACAATAAAGGAGTCATGGGACAACTGTAGCTGGCACACACTCGAGTGGGAGTGGAAGTTGGATCGGGTGGAAAGGTGAAAAGGTGACGGCACCTTTCCTTACTCAGTACTCACCAGCACATTCGACAGGCTTCCTATATCCCTGCAGTCTGACCTACTGTGCAGTCTGCTGCTCGTGAGGTTGTCTGTAATCCAAGCGACCAGGCCGTGCCCCGATCATGCGTCACTGAGAACTTTGAAACTATAGCCTCCGAATCGGTGGCCGGCTGGTGTTGAAGGCCCTTCAAGAAGTCGAGGAACATGAATGTCGTTGTGCGCTGAGTGGCGCCTCTCCACGTGTGAGTCCAGCATCCAAGGGTCAGCCAGTTAACCACTTCACCCATCTCTCTGGAGCTGTTGGCCTGTAGCCTATACCCTCCTGTCCTTGTGACAGCCCATGAATGTTACAATCATTGAAAGGTCAGAGCCTATTTTAACTCCTTTTCATGACCCCCTCAGTGTCTCCTGCAGACCTGCACTGATCAGCCCTATTTTCCCTTGTTCAACAGGGCCTTAATAGGCTCTATGCACACAGAATAACTCTTCCTACTTCCCTGCATTTCTAAGCCCCTTCCTGACTTCCTTCACAGGTGTTACCGATGATACTAATTAAGGCTCTGTTCCATTTAGTGTAAAGTGGTTCTCAAACTTTGTTAATTGAGAACGTACAAATAATGTACGGGACCATGTGCAGACTTGAGAGTCCATGGAACAGGTTTTCTAAGTGGCCCCATGCTGACAACGGGGGCCCTTAAAAAAGGAAAATAAAATAAAAATCACCAAATTGCTGTGATTCGCCATGATTCGCTATTTTCTTTTTTCATTCAAGTCATTTGGCGCAATAGGAGACCCAGATCGAGCGAGGCTATGGCCGAAATGTCCATATTGCTCCATTGCGTGATCTGATAAGGAACATATTTAAGCGATTACAAGAGGGTGTTCTTATACTGTCATTAACGCACGCCCGCGATGCTGCAGGAACTCGCCCGCACCTTCTCGTGTAATATTGCAATCATACAACAGTTACCCTTAAAACTAAGATAACCGCTAAATAAATCTTAAGAATGACAGATGTAGCCCACTACAACCACAAATGTCCCAAGAAACTCGCTAGCCTATTGCAACCCAGTCCGCTGCGCTCTGGTTGAACAGAGCAGTCTTTTTTCATTCAAGTCATTTGGCGCAATAGGAGACCCAGATCGAGCGAGGCTATGGCCGAAATGTCCATATTGCTCCATTGCGTGATCTGATAAGGAACATATTTAAGCGATTACAAGAGGGTGTTCTTATACTGTCATTAACGCACGCCCGCGATGCTGCAGGAACTCGCCCGCACCTTCTCGTGTAATATTGCAATCATACAACAGTTACCCTTAAAACTAAGATAACCGCTAAATAAATCTTAAGAATGACAGATGTAGCCCACTACAACCACAAATGTCCCAAGAAACTCGCTAGCCTATTGCAACCCAGTCCGCTGCGCTCTGGTTGAACAGAGCAGCTGATGTCTATATTTTGATTAGGTGTTCCTTTACGTTCGTTTAAGGTACGGCAAGAAGGTTGTTTCGACCAATCCGATTGCTTCCTCGAATCGACCTGTTGCATAATGGTGATTATTATCGGTTGATAACATTCGAGGCGGGTGGTCTGGAGGTCCCTGGGGGAAGGGCAGGGGGGGGTGGGGTGACACATGACCTACAGATTGTGTGTCATGGTTTAAGTACCGGTATGTATGTAACGTACATACAGTAGGCTATGCTACATAGTCGGCTATGCTAGTGATGATATGGTTCTCTGAAGGACGACAATGGAGTGTTAGTTTAAACGATTAGATGAGATATAGATCAAAGTGGGGAAATATATAGGCTCTATGCACACAGAAATTGACAGAATAACTCTTCCTATACTTCCAAGCCCCTTCGCTATACTTCCTTACCGATGATACTATTGATTGATTTAAATATTTATTAACAGTTTGCAGAATTACAGTACATTTCAAGCACAACTCAATACAAAGACTGTTAACTGTGAGTGGACGACCCAATAAAGCATTACACTAGACACTTCTATAAAGCCAAAGAACAGAACAGGAATTCATCATATAATGAAGGTAAAAAAGGAAAAGAAACATATATTTGGGAACCCATTTGAAACCCACTCAAGGACATTTGAGACCCACTGGTGTAACAGAGACAATCAGAGACGGATCACAAAATGAAAAATGTGTACTTTTCCAGCTAAATTGGTGAGAACCCACTCAAGGACACTTTGAGACCCACTGGTGTAGGTGTTTCCAGTGAACCAACATGCACAATAGCAGCACCTTGGTTTGACCAGAATGGAACAGACTACAGAGCCTTCATAAGTGACATCGGTAACACCTGTGAAGGAAGTATAGGGGAGGGGTCCAAGTTCTTTCCAAAATGGCGTGTGTGCAAAACTGTGCACAGAGCCTATATGGCCCCAGCATGATTCTAAACTACGCGTCCGTCTCTAGACAAAGACCCTTCCATGGTAACACCCTAGTTTAGAATCAATGCATTTCCAATGGGAGTCACATGGTTTGACACAACATTTTTGTTGTATGAGGGGGAGGGGGGAAGTCGAACACAGCCGAAAGCCGTACAACAAAAATGTTGTGTCAAACCATGTGACTTCCATTTGAAATGCATTGGGAGCTTGCATCAGTAAACAATTAAGTCTCATACATCTAGCATGCATCAATGTTGTATGCTAGATCGAAAGGTGTGAGTCAGGCCTTATAGTCACTTGAGTGGCAGCTTGCCTTCCTTGTCTGTGCTTCCATGCGATACAGGTCGCTCCAATGAATTGCCGCGGCCAATGAGGTAGAGCTTTTTATATCTAATATGGGGTAAAGGTGTAGTTCTCCCCTGAACATCTGTTGTCCCGACTCCATTAACAGGCAGGATGTAAACAATACCAGTAATGGCACACGCCACACGGGAATTATTGTGGCAAATAATAGTGGCCTCAAAGTAAACCCACATTGCCAGCAGTGGGAATGCATGTATACTCTGTCACAACAACCTAGCTCAATACAAAGGTACGTGACATAAGTTGTTTGGAGGTCAAGGGTTCCAACGTCCCGTGGTCCAACTGGCCCCTGGCCTGTAGTAACCCTATCCCTAACCTGGCTGTCCCTAACCACACACTAACCCAACAACTTCAGTCCTATATATAATATTTCGGGCCATTTGAAAATAGCCGATCTAAAAATATTTTTTTAATACAGAATTTGAAACGAGTATATAGGTTTTACTTTTCGTACTATTTTGAATTCTGGACTTTTACTTGTAAAACAGAGTAGGCATACTATACACTCTTGCTTTTAATTTATCTTTAAATTCCTTGTTATTTATGTCCTCACTGTATTGCATTATATTATTTTAATGTTTTATGCCTTGCTTTTCCTCCATTAAAGCACTTTGAGCTACATTTCATGGCATAAAAGGTGCTAAACAAATAAAGTTTTATTATATTATTATTATTATTATTATTATTATTATGCTATTGGGACATCGGAATAAATGGGAGGTTGTAATTGTGAACAGACCCTGCAGAAAATGTTAAAAAACATCTCTTGTCGTATTGTTTTAGGGAAATGTTGATGTAGTTATATAGCATAGAAACGCCCCTATATAACTTTCTGTGTTGGAATTTAGGAAGGAAGTGTTTTAGTGAACTACTGATGTGTAAATAATATCTATTTATTTATGATGTTGTACGGAATAGTGAGTTGGTGTGTAGACCAGGGGTATTCAAATGGCGGCCCGCGGGCCACATGTGGCCCGCGGAGCGCCCCCTTGTGGCCCCTGGAAGAATTTTGAAAAAAAAAAAAAAAAAACTTTTTTTTTTTTTTTTTTTTGAGAATAATCAGAGGGATAATAAAAGTTACAGGTATGGTGTGTGCGATATTAATTGTGAGATTACCATAATGACGGTAATCATTAAAGGACCACTTTTCAACCTATCTTCATATAGGCCTATAAGTCCTCACTAATAATCATGATAAAATGACACGTTTTTTTCTACTCGGTCTGTGTCACATAGGAGGGCTGTGGGCAGTTCAGAAACCCACCCAACAGTGACATCAATGGAGAATCCAAGCTAATATAAACTGCAGGCTTTCTAGTCCTGAAAAGTTGCAATGCGAAAATGGAAGCCATCATTCTCACAATAATAAACCCTGTTCCAGGTCCATTTGGTTCCATTTGTACACTCTCAGAGTTACAGACCCATAAGGGTATACCTGTATAGACATATTATCCTGCTTATTACTGTGCGGAAATATACATAAATCTTCGTGTTTGAGCACAAAAAGCATTTTGAGAACCCACAAATTTCCGCGCTTCGCGCGCACACTGTGCGGCCCCCCACACACAATCATTCTACAGTTGTGGCCCCCGGCCTAATCTAATTGAATACCCCTGGTGTAGACCCAGGTGATTATTGTATGGATTATTGTACTTGATGCAGCTCAACAGTAACAAACGCATTTTTTTTACTGGAATTTCCAGTGTCCAGCATTTCCAGCATTTCAAATGTTAATTCCCAAAAATATGGTAGGCCTATAACGGTATGGAATAAAGGCTAGGCTGCATTGCACTTTTATTAGAACAAAACATTTTAAGTTGAATTTGGATTGTAAATATTAAATACATGCCTAAATGAAATGCTTCCAGGAAATGCAACACAAGGAGAATCCTTCCCAAATATACCACAGACTGTAAACAACGACTTTAAGTTAACTCTACTAGACTAGTATCCAACAGTCTGGCACTACATGCAGAACTAGGCATAGTGCACCATCTAGTGGACAATCGTGGCAAGTGTCAGTTGCCAAGCATAAGATTCAAAGGTACATTTATTGTGCTGTAAACAATCAGTCTTAGTGATTTCTTTCTGGTTTTATTAGCAGTTTTTGTATTGACCTGTACCGTACCTGCCTTGGACTGAAGTAGGCCTACACGGTACCCATTCTGCAATCTGTTAATAGCGTTTTCAATCAATCAATCAATCAATCAATCAATCAATCAATCAATCAATCAATCAATCAATCAATCAATCAATCTTTTCTGCTTTTCTCAACTAGCTCTCATCCAAGAAACACTGTTCCCCTGCTGCCCCATTACTAAATGTAGTGGTGGAAAAAGTAGGCCTACTCAATTGTTTTACTCAAGTAAAAGTATCAATACTGCCGTGTAGAACTACTCTGTGACAAGCAAAAGTCCGGAATTCCAAATGTAGCCTACTTGAGTAACATTACAAAAGTATTGGCATCAAAAAGTACTTAAAGTACCAAAAGTAGAAAGTACCCACTATGCAGAATGTCTCAGTTTTCAATTGGGGGGGGCTATAAATAAGCAATACCATGATACCAGGTTCCAAGTGGTGACGGTCGCCATGATAAATGATCGAGAGCTGGTAACCAAAATGACCCTTATAGATCTTTAACTCTTGAGAGCGTAACATGAATTTGCTTTCATTTTACGCTCTCAAGAGTTACAATTGGTATTTTGATCAACGTTTCAAAGCCCAAGGACAACAAAATATATATCAAGTATTGGGTCTGAGAGGCTAATACATCTCATCAAATGGTTGTCCACTCCATGGCTCAAATGCAGAATAACTGGACCTTGACATGAAAAAGAGATATAGTGCTATGTGAAGGTACAGTCTCGACAGGGGTTATAAATATGTCTGTACACTGTCTGCGGCAAAGACTTGGTCTTGTCCATGGCAATTGTTTGATTTTCTTTTTTACACAGCATTATGTTTTTACTTTGATCAAGACTCCATGCAGGTTTTCTTCAGAATATGCATGACTGTACAAATGGTTTGTTCATGCTCAGAGTTCAACATATGGTACAAAATTCTAAATCACACTCATGTGAAGTGAGGGGCGCACACTGTATTTATTTATCCGCCATATTGCTTCTTATGTCGTCATTTACTGCCCTAAACAAACATTAAAGTCCATAGACTTGGCTGGCTCTAAAAGGGCTCTCTCTAAAGTGACCTAAACAAAAAATGTTAATGTCCTCAAAGACAATTGAGGACACAACCCTTAACAAAATGGTGGGAATTTGAAGATAAAGCCATTAAATTAGGTTTCCAACCTAAACTGTCAGGGACACATGATGCACGGTTAAATGCAACACAACGAGTACTATAGACGAATAACAGTTTAAGTCCAAATTTTATTTTGACGCCTCCACGAAAAGGCCTTGTTGTCCATTATTATGGATAATTAGTGTGGACTTAAACCGTTATTCGTCTATATCTCTTTATTGTGCTCTTATCTCCTATGGCTGCTCCTGCAGCCTGAGCCTGAGGAGGAATGAGGAGAGAGTAGAGAGCATGAGGAGAGCAGGTCTTTTATAGTGTTACTTTGAGGAGACACTGGCCAGGTGTCTCCACTTCCTCTGATTAACTCTGGCTCCACCCTCCAAACCAGCACTGCAATGGAAACTGGTTAGTAATCAATCAATCATACACAGAACCCATGACAAAAGGGGGGTCGTCACACCATAGACTTGGCTGGCGAACGATTTACGTCATCAGTGCTCTAAACAAACATTATAAATCCCTTGGCCGGCTGCCATATGACTTACCGTAATCTTCAAAATCCATGCATTGGAGGGGCTAGTGCCACTCAAAACCCCCCAGCAAGCACGGTCATGACCTGGACGAATTAGTGACGTGACGTCTCTATTGGGGCCAAATCAAGTCAAACCAAGACTAGTCAGATCTGGCCCAGAACATCACCTGATTTCAAGAAACATATTTCTGCCCACTAAGACAGACATCCCTGGATGAATCAGAGAGAGTCCGATCGAGGTCAGATCAACTTAAGTCATTTCATAACTGGTCAGATCTGGTCCAGAATAAGCTATATTATTATAACTGGTGGAGACGTCCTTGGAAATGACGTAAAGATCATCCCCATATGGGCTGTGATCTCTCCTATAGTCCCGAACGTCACCGGAGGACATCATCGTAACGTCATCATGTCTGGGACAGGCAATTGGGCCTATGGACTTTTGTTTTCTTCTTTTTTTGAGGGGCGCTAGCCCCTCCTATATTCAGCTTTTCCGTCCCGTCACGTCTCACATTTGCCATTGACAATGAAAGAAGAATGTATGTCATATGTAGGCTAGAGTCTAGCCTAAACATATGACTAGAAATGCAATTAAATGGGGGTCCGTAGACTCTACGGACCCCCATTTAATTGCATTTCTATCTCTGGGACCCCCAATTTATATTGTAAAAGTATACAAATGTACACAAATGTACATTTGTACACTCTGAATTACAGAACCATAAGGGTCCATATTTGGTTCCAAACTATCATTTAGCTCTGGGGACCCATACAAGTGCAGAGACAGTGTAATGCAGCGTAGTAAACTAGGATCACAGGTAAACCAAGATCCTAGCATCAGTCTAAACAGTATACTAGTATCAAAATAATTATCTGCATTGATATCATCATCAAACAATTCACCAAAAGACACACACATACGTGAAGAAAGAAGGCCTATAAGTAACAAAATCACACTTGTATGAAGTAGCCAAATGACGTCATAAGTGGGGGCCTGCTGTCCTGGTCGTCATGCGGCCGGACTGAAGCCTACATTTGGAGTCATACATTATAGATAAGTCATAGATGACTGACGTCATAGATGGTAGATCACAGGCTGTCCTATGGTTGTTCCTAAACACAAAGACATATTAAACCATTCAGGAGTCAGGACGGGAACGCCTTTTGGTGTTTAAAATTATGTTATTCTTTAGCTATTGTAAAATCACAACCGTGTGAAGTGAGGGGCGCTCTTATGATTATACATCATCATACATCATCTCATGAACAAGTGAAAATATGATGTAAACTGGTTGGTTAGATTTACGTCATATTACGTATTTGGTGGACATTTGACCTAATTTCTCCTTTCATTGTCAATGGCAAATATTGAGACGTGTGGGGACAAAAAGCTGTATAGGAAAATAGAAGATGGAAGACATTGTAGAATTGTCCTCAGGTCTAAACGGCTTAATAAAGAGAGGAATCAGGGTGAGGAGACGACGAGAGCAAGGGACACATTTGAGAGCCGACAGCGAATTATGATTTATTAGTCTTTTGAATAACACACCATTTAGTTTTAGTAATCTGAAATTGTCTTAGTTTGACTAAATCAAAAATCTTATAGTCTTTTGGGGCCCTATTTTCAGATTTTGTCTTAGTCTTTTGAACACACCCATATAGTTTTAGTCCTATTTAGTCATCTTAAATGGTTTAGTCTGTTTAAAACTATCGGCCTATTTAGTGTTTTAGTCTCAGTCGACAAAAACGAGGACACCTAGGAGGACTTGTGCAGAATCTGCTCCAGCACCGCCAGCAGGTGTTGCAGGCCATAGATGTAGCCATGGTCGTGGCTATTGCTCGGGAACACGTGCGCAAAGTCAATCATCCGGACCTCCACCTCCTCCTCCTTTGTTTGTTTGCCCTTGTCCCTCCTTGTTGCAAGTCTCTCCGTCTCCCCTATGCCCTGCACGCTCCGTCCCTCCTGTGGGGATCGGACGCCGCTTTCGTTCGGCCGTGACCGTCTCCCGGCCACGTGTTTCCGGGGCGAGTCGTCTTCCTCGCTCGACGCCGCGACCAGTGGGACGGCGACCCGGACGTCGGCCTCTGGCGGGGCAGGGCCGATCGAGGGGACGCTGGGAAGAGAAGACAGTGACGAAGACAGAGACGGGGAGGAGGAGGGGAGGAGGCCCTCGTAGACGAAGAGCAGGGAGCTAGAGTAGAAGACGAGCTGCCGCTGGGACTCGAACCAGCGGAGGACGCGGCGCACCCTGCCGACGCTGGCCGACACGACGTCCTTCCGCAGGCCCGCGCCGTTGCGGAAGAACCTGGAGAGCCCGTCTCCCAACGTGTCTTTGACCAGTCCCATTCCGTACCGTTTGTCGTAGGAGTCGAAGGTGTCGCCGGACGCCTCATACACCCTCATTCCCAGAACCCGGAACCCTATTTCTTCCATCAGGGGGTATTTTCGGATCTGTCGCTCTCGTTTCTCCCGCGAGTCGAACGGGTCGTAGCTTCGCTGGCCCAGCTTGACGTCCATGACGCACGGCTTGACGAAGCGACGCGTGACGTCCTCCAGCTTCAGGTACAGCTCCCCGGCGGCGGGACCGCCGGGAGACGACGACCAGGTGCCGTGGTATCCGGGCAGGTGACTTCGGAGCTCCAGCAGACGCGGGTCGCGGCAGTCCGCCGCGTACACCGTGTCGTAAAAGCGCATCTCTCGCGGGCCTCTCGGTGGCGGTTGAAGCTGTTTCAGAACAGCGCCGTCCGGATGCTGGAGAATACCCGTTTTATGCACCCCGAATCTGTGACCTGCCACCTGATGAGGCAGTGGGACACAGCCGTTCGCGTGAGGAGGAGGAAGAGGAGGAGGCAACGGTTGGCCGCGGGGCTCCGCGAGGAGAGCAGTGGCTCCGGGCTGACCCCCACTGCCGTCGGGCCGGTGGGGGTCAGGTCCCGTCTTCTCGGTCCCCTGCAGAGAGAACTGCTGCATCACTCGACGCCGACAACATTCGCACAGACGAGCTCGGCACACATTTTACGAGCCCCAAAGAAATAAAACAAAATTTTGATAATTGCGGATTTATATATTCACACATTTTCCTATACGTCACAGGTGAAGATAGCAGCCCTCTGCACACTGTGGTGTTGGTGTTAATACAAATTACACCTGTGTGAAATGAGCGGCGCTCTTGTCATCAGTAATTCCGCATATTTAGCAGAATCATCAGATCTTATCATCATACATCATCATCATGCATCATCCCATACTGGCCAATCAGAATGCCTGTTGCCTGTGATTGGTTAGCTGATTTGCTCGCTTACATATGACGTACATTTTCCCTTCAGTGTCAATAGCGTTTAATGTTTTGATGTTTAATTTACGTCATAAAAAGCGGACATCCGACGTCATTTCTCCGTTCACCGTCAACGGGCAAAACGTGAGACGGACAGGGACAAAATCTAGCTGACATTTGACCGGAATTCTCTTACTGTGGTCAATGGCAAATCTTGAGACGTGTAGGGACAAAAGCTGTTTATGGAATTTCGAAAATTCACAATGATGACGTCTGATGACGTCAACAACATGATGTCACGGACATTCCATGCTCAGACAGACAGACAGACAGACAGACAGACAGACAGACAGACAGACAGACAGACAGACAGACAGACAGACAGACAGACAGACAGACAGACAGACAGACAGACTAACCGTCTGGGCACAGCTGCAGACAGAAGAAGCTGCGTTTTATGTAATTTCTGAGTTTTTAGACAGCTGGTGGATGGAAAAGAAGCTCCACCTCCGCGGATGACTGCCGCGGAGGAGAGCGTTTCCGGGAATCTGTCCGTTGCGGCAGTCGTCCGCGGAGGTTGAGCTTCTTTTCCATCCACCAGCTGTCTAAAAACTCGGAAATGGCGTAAAACGCAGCTTCTTCTGTCCGCGGCTGTCTGCTCATATGTGCCCATGCAGAGGGAGGCAGGCAGGCAGGCAGGCAGGCAGACAGACAGACAGACAGACAGACAGACAGACAGACAGACAGACAGACAGAAAGCTGTGCATTGGAGCGGCTGCACCGCTCAAAAAGCAATCCAAGCAATTGTATTTTCTTCAAGACACAAATCGGTACACTTTCTCATTCTCTCTGGAGCCAAGATGTGTCAGTGTTTTCTATGTACTTTTTTACTTCTACTTCAGTACATCTCCGAGACAAATATTGTAATTTTACTCCACTACATTTGAAAACTTTGGCTATTTGAAAAAAATCTACAACACGTTGCAATGCGAGTATTGTGTGCAAGTAGCCTAATATATACATTTTAGACATAATGATAAATGATACG
Source organism: Protomyctophum parallelum (assembly GCF_964188405.1). Lineage (NCBI taxonomy): Eukaryota > Metazoa > Chordata > Actinopteri > Myctophiformes > Myctophidae > Protomyctophum > Protomyctophum parallelum. Next base: position 20,417,513 of record NC_139698.1, on the reverse strand, counting down.
TAGCTTGCAGAGTTAGTTCAGTCAGATATACTCGAGGGGTTTCATGCCGTGCTCAAGGGCGCATACATATACTCAGGGGGTTAATATGCTGCATTACTATGTGGGTGAATTCAGTGTGTGCAAGTCCCACACGTCATTCGCTGACGTGGCAGTCAGCTGACCAATTGGGTGGGCTACTTAAGCTCACTAGACTGCATGCTCTTCCTGCCTTCCTTCTGCTTATGGTTCCTGGTTGTTATGTGATGTTTGCTCCCACCGCCACCCCAGCACCACCGGTGGGCTCTGTTATTTATGTTCCCCATGTTTTTTTTTAAATTGTATCTATCTCCCTGCTCTTAATGTTTAATGATGGTGTTTGATTGTGCCGAGCAGGGAGAAACATTTAGCAGTCAAAGTCAAATAGCATATGCACACTTCTGTACACAATTCTCATTCTATAATAAATATTGGTTAAAAGTTGTCTGACTCAACTTGTGAAATGGGACATTCTGCATACTGAGTCCTTCTCCTTTTGGTAGTACATTTTGTAAATTTTTATGCCAATTCTTCTTGGCACAAAAACACACAGCAGCACATCCAGTGACACGTGACGTGATTAATCTAACAGCGGTGATTATAATCCACTTGATCCTCAGTGAAAGCAGTTGACCTCAAAGTGACCCTGGCCCTTGCCGCCGCCACAGCGTGCCGCCGTTGAGTGCTTCTCAACACGTGCACGTGTGGTGTGTGTGCGTGCGTGTGTCTGTGGACAGCTTTGTGTGTTTGTGGACAGCTTTGTGTGTTTGTACCAATGTGACGATTTGATTGGCTGAGCAGCACGCAGTGATGTATGAAGATATGACGATAAGAGCGGCCCGTCACTTCACACGAGTGTGATTTTGTTTCTATACGGGCACGTGACTGGGTGACTTTAACCCGACGTCAGTGATAGAGTTAGATTGACCCACATGAACGCACATGACGTTTATTGCTCTAAACAAACATTAAACATAAAATCATCAACGTGTCCAGCAAAATAGCTGGGGTACGATTTGAGAGTATGACCTCAATGTATGAGACCCGGGTACTCAGGAAGGGGAAAGCTATTACTAGGGACAATACACACCCTTTACACAGCCAATACCATCTTTTACCATCAGGGTGACGGTACAGGGCACCTTCCCTGCAGGCTAGGGCCTCAAGATCGTTTGTTCCCATAAGTATAGGACTTATGAACAAGCAGGTCCCATCTCAGTTCCGTGCATAAAGTGTGACGTGATGCCTCCTGGAACTATGACTGGTGGCCTTCTGTTGGCATTGTTTCTTTATTGTCTTATGTACTGTGTGATCTGTTTGTTTCCATATGTTTTATGTATATCTTGATGACTGCACAAAACAAATTTCCGAAAGGACAAATAAAGTATCTATCTATCTAAAAGTCCATAGACTTGGCTGTCACTCTATGTATGTTATAATTGCTCGAAACAAACAGTAAAAGGGGGTTCATGCGTTTATGAAATCGTGCATTTCCTGTCAGTCAGTCAGTCAGTCAGTCACCCCCAGGCATGACCATATGTAACATCATGTGCATCATCAGTGATGGAGATCCCTGGGTCTGGCCAGCAAACGCTTAGATCTCCATATATGGAGCTGACCTGTTCTGACATTCCACATGTTGATCCTTCCCCATCCATCCTTGATCTTCGATGTCTCCCTTTTGACTGATATACCTTTCCATTTCAACTCTAGACGGGCCCGCCCCAAAGTTATTAGTGCAGCCACGCCCGACAGCCGACGAAAACTAGAGTTCTCAACAGGCCCGAAAATTCAGGCAACTAAATGTATGTGATTGATTAGCTGATGTGCTCGTCTAGCACATCAGATAATCAATCACATAAATTCAGTTGTTATCTTACATGATCATGGTGAAAAGATGATAACATAAAGTGACAAATTTGACACACATTAGTTTGACACACATTCAAATTCATTTTGAATCACTGCTAGAGCTGTAAAAATCTTCTCTTATGGGGGTCCTACTCCCTGCAGGCATAGCTTTTCAAATGGGGGTCCGCAAGCTAATTAGTGTCAATTTGGGAACCACTGCTATATGTTGTTGTGGATAGTAAGTAAGTAATTTTATTTATAAAGCACCTTTCAAAACAAAGTTACACAAAGTGCTGTACAGTGACAACCATATGCAACAATCAAGTTAAAACGAGGCACACAGGTGCAATAACACAACAAGAGGAGATGAAAGCAAAAAACAGACATGCAGAAATCAGATTAAAAAATATGTTTTGACGAAAAGTTTTTGACGAGGGCGAGGCTAAGTTAACTCAACGCTTAATTAAGTTAACTTAGGACCTTCTAGCAGTTAATTTTGTTTTATTAAACACATTTCTTGGCGTTCATGGCGACGCTAAGTTTGGCGTTGTCCCTGTGGTGTGATATGTCTTGTTGCACGTTGACCCACGTTGACCCTAGTGATTCAACGCATGAATTTAATGGCCCAAACCACACCAAAGGGTCAAATATATCTGTATACAAGATACTTTCATATTTCAGAGAGGGAGGGAAATACTAAATTAACTGACTGGTATTCAAGAGTTGCATGGTGACCCTTTGGTGTGGTTAGGGCTGAAGTCATTGATTTTCTTTTAATTTTCGTTTTTTCATGTCATATGAAAGCAGGGAGCTTCAAATTGACATATTGGTTGTTCAGTTTGAGGGAGGTTGCAGGGGGTTGCAGGGGGTCCCCAGTTTTGGAGATTTGACTTATAGAGTAATGTCTTGCAGAAAACAGCGAGTTGAGAAAACAGGCTTGAAAGGTTCACTTTTGTGGCCTCTAACATTACGCATAGCTACATGTTTATTTATTTATTTCATATTTAGGCTACATGTAAATTTCAGCTCTGACATTTATTTCAGACATGCTCTAGTATGTGAAGAGTCTGCCTGTGCTATTAACAAATTTTTGGATAAAAAAAAATATATATATATATAAATCAGTTTTTCTCCTCTCCTGAGTCTTGCCACCATGACTGTCTCTGTATCAAAAAGAGTCACAAATGTACAAGACAAAATGTTTCCTAAATAAATGTGTCTAACAAGATCTTAAATCTGTCAACAGACTCGCATTTATTTTGTTCCACAGTGTGGGAGCAACCACTGCAAAGGCCCGCGGTTCCCCTTTGGTTACGAGTTTGGTCGCCGGTATCACCAGAAGGCCTTTGTCAGAGAGACCTGAGAGATCTCACCTTTGGCTTTGCCTCCAGTAAGTCCGGGGCTATAGGCAGATATAATAATGCATGTATGATGGAAATAGGTTAGTGGAGCAAAGTAAGGAGTAACGCCTGTCTGTTTATCGGCGCTCCAGACGACCCTAAATGGATTAGACCTGCTGCCGTGACACTGCAGCCCTGCGTGCCAACACGGCGACATCATTTCTTGTCGTCACGTTACGTACGTCTCTAATTAACAGATGCTATACTGAGAGACCCGTGGCGTGTTATACTTCCGGTGTTTAACCTTCAGAAGCTTTGAGCTTTTTCTGGAGGTGGTGGAAAATCCCTGTTTGTTTGGCAGACAAACAACTAACTAACAAAGTGGTGGAAGAACAACTCTTCTTTGCCAGGTGCTTGAAAAGAGCCTGGACTACATTTTCCACTACCTAGCAACTGTAGTGGACACTTTTTCATGATTGGCTACCTCTAAGCCAATGGAAGGCATACCCATAAAAGTCATAGTCTGAATGGCATAAACCCTGTGATAATGCTGGCCGTTAGGCCGGAGGCTCCAGGGAGTAGACGGGTCCACAAGTACACTTCAGGCATTTTATTTACCTCCAAAGTGCAGTGCAAGTCTGTGACAATACAAAAATAAGTAATAAATGCTGGCCAAAATTACATTCCAAGAAATAGGAAACAAAAGAAACCTGCTGGCTAAACTTTAAGAAAACAAAACAGATCTTGAGAGACTTTTACAGGCTATTCCTTCGATGAAGTCCTGGCTTGCAGCTCTCCTTGATGACTCTTCTAGCCTCGGGTAATACTGAACTCCCTTCACCTGCAGCAATCCTGCTTTTATACAGGTGGGGCAAACCATCCCCTAATCAGCAAGTGGCAATCAATTGACTCAACCACACGGCCAACTATAAGGCCTACGAGTAATCTTCCACACTACTATACTTTAGAGCAGCCTGAGCAGGCCTGTCATATATATATATATATATATATATATATATATATATATATATATATATATATATATATATATATATATGAGGAACACTATAGCTACTATAATTATTAACAAACAATGCAATAAGGAGCCCCAATAAAACATTGTCACTACATGCTGTAGTGACAATGTTCAACCATCTTGCAAAATGTAAAGTAATGAAAATAGCACAATGTGACACATTGCGAGCTTGTAGATCTTCTATTTTTACTATTTTAGTAACTAAAGTTTTGGGTCGCGCGTGTACACCAAGACTGCATTTCAGTAATTTATTCTTGCATTTTTCCACATTCATATGATATGATTTGAACAGGTAACGCACCTTAAGTAAATATTTGGATCCGAGACATAGTCGAGTAAAAGTATTGGAAATTGGAAACACTCAAGCAAAGTACCTCTACACTGCACTTAGTACAGCGCTTACTGACTGTAAATACTTAGTTACTTTCCACCACTGCTTATAAGAGCTAGCCCACCGTGGAGGGAGGGAGCATGCAGGCTGGGGAGCAGATGGCGACTGTGAGATTAGACAGATCTGACCACTGAACAGCAGGAAAGAACTTCCTGCTGGCCATCATGTGATTTAATCTGCACTTCACCCCTATTAGACGTATTCAATGGCGAGTGAATTGAAACAACCTTTCATGAGTGTTGCCTAATCAAGTGGGGGGGGGGGGGGGGGGAATAACACAAATAGTTTGTGATATTAGATCATAATAAAGAATATGTATATATTTTTTTACACTAAAACCTTTCCGCTCAGACCCAAAATATAAACTTAGTGTCTTCCAAGGACCCAAATGTACAAAATTACATCATGAATTAACCATTAAGCCATTCGCCGATTTACAAGCTCTGAGATTAGAGGTATTTTCACTGGGTGAGGGCCGGTATCGATGGATGGAGGCATGACCAGGTCCTCAAATCCATCGCTGAAGCAATCGGCAAGGGGATCAGCTCAAGGGCAGCCGATACACCCAAAACCACAGCTATAAGGCCATTCACTTTGCCAAGGAAGGACAAAGGCCAGGGAAACAAAACACCAAAGAACTGCTCTGCTGGTTTGCTCTCCACGGCCCGAGACTGGGTGATGACAGTTGACCTGGAAAGGGCGGCTGAAAAATCACCCAGTCCAGATTGAGACCTAGTGACAGACATCATCTTGGTCTCAGAGGCCACAAAACACCTCGTTTCTTGCTGGAGCTGACGGATTCCCTGGGAGGAGATATAGGATGAAGGAGGCGCAAGACAGAAAGAGGGAGAAGTATATCACCAGGAGCTGGTGGAGTGGAGGATTGTCTTGTCGGAGGAACGGGTGGAGACCAGGTGGTGAATGGACCATAACAGATGGGTATAGTCTGGGATTTGCCACGGCGGTCACTCCCTGAGCAAAGCCTATATACGTATACCGTCGCTGCAGGGCATAACAGGTGTAGACCGAAGAATTAAGAGCCATATAGAAGAACGAAGAAAGGCAACAACGTGGCAGTGTTGATTCCGTCGACTAAAACGAAAACGAAAAATCGTCGACTACCTTTTTTCACTGAGGAAAACTACGTTTTCATTTAAAGACAAAAACTAAGACTTGACAATTTCGTCAAAGAAAATGGAAACCAGACTTCTGCGACGCGTTGTGAGCTTGTAGATCGGCTATTTTCAGCAAGTGTGAAATCAGCCATTACGACGGCATTTAGGCCCACCAAAATACATATACATACAAATCTAAAAGACTAAAATCTTATAATATTTAGTCGGCTAAAACTAGACTAACACTAAAACATTCCAGGTGACTAAAATGTGACTAAAACTAACTGAAAACTATTCAAGAGACTATATGACTAAAACTCAAATCTAAAGTTGCTGCCAAAAACAACACTGCAACGCGGAGGCTGCAGAAAAAAGCCTCCAGATGGCTCTGATTGAAGAGGGGAGAGCAGTGGGCGCATGCAGGGCGCATGCAGGGCGCATGCAGTAGCATGCAGGGCGCATGCAGTAGCATGCAGTGCACATGCAGGGCGCATGCAGTAGCATGCAGGGCGCATGCAGTAGCATGCAGTAGCATGCCACTTCTTGGACACAGGCCCTATCAGCCTCGGTTGGGGTCGCCTGCAGGAGGGTGTCTGTTGCAAAAGACCTGAAACAATCCTATAAGATTCCAGGAAACAACACCGATGATGGTGTCCAAGTTTGTGCATCAGTATAGATGTATTGTTAACACTATTTCTTCCTCTCTTTTTTTATTTTTTTCATTTATGGATTTTATTTATTTATTTTGTGTTCATTCTTATCCCACGATTTTGTAACCCATTTTTCACCCCTGTGTCAATTATCTAATGTGATCCTGGGCTCTACACACCCTCCACCAACCTAGTCCCCATATATGGGGGACATGGGGAGAGCAACGGACTTGAACTCATGCTTCCTTCATGCCTGAGTGTCCAAGTTGCTCCTTTACACCTGACAGGGGGGAGTTTCCCTGGTTGGACGTATAGCGCGTGGAAGGAACACGTTATTCCAACCAGTTCCTTTCCCCTCCATCAGGCGCCCCGGCTTGCCAGGGGGAGGCAGTTTAGAGACCAGGATTAGCCTACTGCATGTTTCTTGTGAGGGTACCTACCCTAGGGGACACGGGGAGAACATGCAAACTCCACACAGAAAGGCCCTTTCGCCAACCCCGCCTCGGGTATGGGCACTGATGACGAGGAGGAAACACCCCGCCAGCACCCACAGCTTCCCGAGCGGGAATCGAACCCCGGACCTTCTACCAACTGTGCCACCGTGCCCCCTTATGGAATGTTTTTAATTCATTTTATTTGCAAAGCATTTAAATTATTTCAGATTTTATTGATATTCAGGATACACGTGACTGTTCAAAAATGTGGGCCGCAATCAACAAATGGGTCCCAAATAATGAATTGCATGTTTAATGAATTGCATTTTTATAGCGTGCTTAAAGCGCTTTACGATGGTTCATTCATGGGTGTTCCAACCCAGTGTTTGGGAACCTCTGATGCCATTAATTTATTTCCCGCATTATTTCACCCGCGGTTTATCCAATATTAATCTATAATATACATGACCCAAATCCAACCCTACCCTGGGGAGGAAGGGAGGTAGGACGGCCAAGGGCCAAGGCTAGGTTCCCAGTTCAATCCCGGGCTCCCCCAGAGTTAGTGTCGCAAGTCTCTGCCCAGACGGTTAGCTCAACCGTCTGGGCACCTGGGCTGGCAAGCCAGCCGAATGGCGCGCCACGGGCTCGACTCCCGAGCCCCGATGGCCTTTGCTGCGTGTCACTCTCCATGTCTCACCCCCTTTCCTGTGTGTATACTGTTCCCTATCAATAAAGACATAAAAAGCCACAAAACAAATCTTTAAAAAAAAAAGACTCTGAACCCCTAATTGCTCCCGATGTGCAGGTTGGTGCCTTGCATGGTTTCCTCTTTTGTGAATGTGTGAATGTAATGCACAATCTCTGCAAAGGGCCTTGGATGAAGGCGCTATATGAATGCACCGTTTACCATTTTATTTGGCCTGGGGTCTGAGGAGAGAGGCGTCCTGGATTGAAGGACTGCCAGAAGTCCTTCAATCCGAGACCCCCATCTGGAACCTGAAACTAGAAACAACTGTGAGTATACATGGGAAAATGGGAGGGAGGGTTACGAGGTACAATGCACAAGTGACAGGTGAAGCAGGCAGGTATATATATAATACTTCTTCCCTTATTGGAGCAGGGGCGGAGTTAACGCTTGACAGTTGCCATGGCAGCAAGGCCTTGGTGAGGGGCGAGGGTGGAGCAATGATCAGTTACCATGGCAGATAAATTGAGGGAGGAGTTTACTCTGTAACTATGGTGATGTTGATCAAGCTTCATTGTTACCCGAGGAATAAAGGACCAGGAATGGAATTATAGCATGAGTCTAATGTGGGGAAAAGCATAACCGACTATCTTATCTTTGAAGGCGTGGTCTTCCTCCTGAACATACATTGTACCAACTGCATTCATCCAGCATTCATCAAAACAAAGATAGCATGGCAGCATGACATGAATTGTGTTGTTTTGACATGTCGGAAAGCAGCTCTGTGCTCTTTTGTTATCACTAAAATCAACCAACCAACCAACCAACCAACCAATCAATCAATCAATCAATCAATCAATCAATCAATCAATCAATCAATCAATCAATCAATCAATCAATCAATCAATCAATCAATCAATCAATCAATCAATCACATACTGTATAACAGCAAAATTAATGTGGGGCCTATAGTGTTCATCAGTCTAACAGCCCCTGGCCCTGCATGGGTAGAAGCTGCATTTAAGCCTTCCAGTTCTAGCTACTATAACTACATTCTGCCCTGATAAATTGAAAAAATATGCCTATGCTAACCTGGTTAATTCACTTCATCCAGTCAGGTTTCTGGGGGTGGGCATGGGAGGTCAGATTAATTTAAAACACGTGCTGGCCTGGCCTGTGGGAGCCGGGCCGGGTTCAGGTCGGTCAGGGGCTTAGTCAGTGACATGGATATAAATCAGCTTAAAACGGAAACAGGCTTACACCAGACAGACAGACACTATACTCTGCTTGTTTCTCTTGGAAGCAGCACAACAGCTATATACCGAACGACTGCTCTTCCGCTGGGGAAGGATTATAAGACCACAAGCACAAAGAAAGGCTCCGGGGGCTTTTTTTTTTAAAAGAGTTAGAATTGAGTCTGCAAGGATACGGGAGGTGCTTCTGAGCATCCTCTATAGCAGCCCTGCTTTTTTCTTTTTCTCGTATTGTGTATACTGTGTATACTGTGATCTACCATGCCTGTAGACATGGTGGTGTCACTGGTGGACGACAACGACGAGGTCTTTGACACCCAGGAGCCGACTGCGAATGTAGTGGTGGTAAGTACAGTAAACTGTAAATTCTGACCTGAGATCAGATTCAGACGAGGTTTCCACTGGACACACACTGGTCTGATTAACCCATTCTGACCTGAGATCAGATTTAAAAAAATGTCAGTCGTTCTTCGATTTTTCAAAAATAGCAGACCTACAAGCTCGTAGCGCGCCACTCGGTGGCACGCTATGAGCTTGTAGATCTGCTATTTTTAAATAGCTAAAGCACGACATGATGCTAACACCAAAATGGGTTCCCGTTCAGAATGGGTTAAACTGTGTACATTTACCCTAAAGTACTGTACTTAAGTCCAATTTTGAGGTATTTGTACTTTACTTGAGTGTTTTCAAATATTGTACTTTTACCACACTACGTTTATGTGAAAACTTTAGTTATACTATAGTTACTTTGTGGAGTTGTAGAGAAAAATTGCTATCGTTGTGAGCTTGTAGATCTGCTATTTTCAAAGGTGTTTAAACATTTGAAATGTTGAAATGTGACATTCTGTATAATGACTACTTCAAGGGATTGTGAGTTTTAATTTAATTTAATTTTTCTTAATTTTTGTTAGGTTTTCTGAGCCCAAAAACTTTTAACATTCAGTAGATATTCTGTGGTGTGGGGTTTTCTGGCTCAAACAGGTGCTCTGGGTTTCCTGCTGCTTGTGATGTAAGAGACAGAAAATCCCATATATGTCAATGGGATTTGCCAGCAGATGACATTGTTTTCACTGTTTTGCCTGTTTTCATTGCAGCTCAGAAAGACTTCCAAACCCCAGAGAAAAATCCACTGAATGTTCAAAGTTCAGTTTTTTTTTGTATGTAATTGAGGTCATACAACCTAAAAGAAAAACGAAAAATAGAAATTAATAAAAAATAATTTTTAATGAAACCATTAATACATTTGGTACTTTAAGTGCATTTTGATACCAATACTTTTGTACTTTTACTCAAGTACATTTTGAATTCCAGACTTTTACTTGTAACAGCGTAGCCTGCTTCTACAATGCAGTATTGATACTTTTACTTAAGTAAAACAAGTCAGTAGGCCTACTTATTTTTTTTCCACCACTGCAAAACATACGCAGACTGCATAACCTAATATCTTGACCTGTAAATACAATCTATATTTATCATGCTATGAGTGAACTCGGTGTGATACTTACAGATAGGCTATCATCTATACCTTTTGTCTTATTCCTTTTTTAAAGAACTTCATTACTTTATGACGTGTCTAATGAATGATTAGTTCTGGTTCATATACAGTAGGCCTGTTTTTGTTTAGTGATTCTCTTTCATAGAAGGAGCTCTTATAGCTGGTGGCCCAGCTGTTTTAAATAGGCCTATAGTGTTAAAATATGTCATTTAGAAAAGATGGTTGAAATATGTCATTTAGAATAGATCATTATTGATTTGTCTGTTTATAGTTTCAAAGTACGGATATCTGCTACTGTTAGACGGATGATCGGTTTATCCTATCTGACTATTCCCATGCATTTGGGGCTATATCTTGCGCCACCCCCTTAAACCCTTATCCCTAAACTTATTTGCCATTTTTTACAATAAAAAAAAACCCATTTTAAAACAGTTCAAATTGCCTTTCTACAAGCTCACAACCTGTCGATGTAGATCGGCTATAGTTGAACTATTTTAAAACGATTTTCAAAATAGTGAACAATGGCAAATAAGTTTAGGCATATTAAAGGGATAAGGGGTGGTGCCTATACTGTATTACCTTGTGTGGCACAATCGTGTCTTTACTCTGCTGGAAATACCTCGACGCAAGAGGTCAAGAGTACAGAACCTACTGACCTAGTTTCCAATCACCACACCAGCTGCTTCTCTCACTAATGGCTTCCTCCACTCTGGTGAAGGTTGTACTAATTAAGGGTGATTAGGAGGTGTACACAGTTTGGTTGCCATGGTAACTGATTGTATACACTCTTTCCACTCTCCTGTTGGCTACTAATGGATCAGACAGGTTTTTGTTTGGCTGCTATAAGCCAAAGAGATTCTATATAAAGAGAGGACAGTCCTTAAATGTTTGGAATCACCACTAGATTTGCGCATCACTCCAAGATGGCGGCAGCACTTTCTATGCACATCAAACACGCACGTAAACATGCACGGTCGGTCGCACGTGCACACATGCACCCTGACATTCTGAATGAATATGTCACTCATTTCTGCTTTGATCCCTTCATAGATATGATAAATTAGTAAATCAATATATGAGAGTAGAATGGGATAAAAACAAGTTCTTGTGTTGTACAGCGTGACTTTTTAATGTATTTTAAGACAACCAGAAGCTACGTCATCACTCCATTATGACGTACGGGGCACTGGGCACTGGTTGTTACTACTATTTGGGACTTAATGGGAGTGTCGCCTCTTTATATAGAATCTCTTTGGCTAAGCTGAGAGCCATCTTGTTGTGCAACAGTGATTGTTTACTGTGATTGCAAAGAACAGGATCCAACCAGCTCTTTTTGCCAGCAAATTTGAATCTGCCCCTCTAGACCTGCAGACATCACACTGGCTGGCTGGTGCCACGCTGTAGAGTAGACGGTAGCATTTTTTGGGGGGCGGAAGTTGCGGGATTTTGGCGGTATAGTATACCGCTCAAGGAAATGACGCTGACGCTTTACAAATCAGTTTACATTCTCTGTGAATGAAACAAGTGTTGTGATTGGTCGGGAAAATATTGTATCCGGGGGGGAAATGCATATCTGACGGAATCAGACGGATGTTCTGGACCGACACATCGGCCGATAGTGTCTCTGCCTTAGGTTGTGACCAGGCTTTTCTCTTTCGCAGATGAGTATAGGCTGCAGGCTGGGGCAGGCTATACCTGGTTACTATTCTGATGTTTTTAATTTACTTACTTATCGTACTTACTTACTTATGTCGAGTTTAATTGTAAATCACAGAATGAACTATACATGTAATGGCAGAAGCACACTTAAAGACACAGAGAGAAGAACACAGCAAACGATATTAGGCACAGCTGTGATCCCGTGCTACCAGCAGAAGGGGTGAAATATCAGCCCTCAACGGCTTCTGCCAGAAATATGGGGAGGGGAGCCAAATACCAGTGTGAAAGCCACTGCACTGAACACCGCCCTCTGGTGTTCAGCCTGCATAATGCTGAAAGTGTGTTTATGATCTCTCTCTCTCTCTCTCTCTCTCTCTCTCTCTCTCTCTCTCTCTCTCTCTCTCTCTCTCTCTTTCTCTCTCTCTCTCTCTCTCTCTCTCTCTCTCTCTCTCTCTCTCTCTCTCTCTCTCTCTCTCTCTCTCTCTCTCTCTCTCTCTCTCTCTTTCTCTCTCTCTCTCTGTGTCTCTCTCTCAGGAGGAGGTGGTGGAGAGCCAGTATGGGACATTCCACTGCGTCATGACTGGCCCTGTGAAGGCCAACCCCAACCGTCCGGTCATCCTGACCTTACACGATGTGGGAATCAACCGTAAGTTGAATTGAAGCTTGTCAAATTTAAATTAAATTACCCCACACACTATAGGGCATGTTTGGAAATCGAAACCTCTCTCTATAATGTCCCTCGATTGCAGTGTTGTTTTTGGCAGCAAATTTTGATTTTAGTTTTAGTCATAGTCTCTCTTTTCGACTAAATCTACAGTTGATTTAGTCAACTAAAATGTATTTTGAGGGGCCTTGATGCCGTCGTAATGGCTGTTTTTACACTCGCTGAAAATAGCCGATCTACTATTTTCACCATTCAACCCTTCCTAACATTTTAGCCTAGTTTTTATTTGTTGACGAAAATGTCAGTATATTTAGTCTTAGTTTTTGTCGTTAGTAGTTTTTGTTTAGTTTCCATTTAGTTTTCATCAGTGGAAAAATATAGTCTACGAACATTTTTCGTCTCGGTTTTAGTCGACGAAAACAACACTGCTCGATTTGGAGGCATGTTTTTCCAAACCGTAATTGATTTGCTCATTTTTACTTGCGTATTATGTTCCCCGTCCCCACCTTATATCTGCAGACAAGATGTGTTTCGAGGCTCTGTTCAGCCATGAGGACATGTGTGAGATCACCAGACACTTCGCAGTGTGCCACGTCGACGCCCCGGGGCAACACGAGGGAGCTAGCACCCTGTCTGCCGGGTCAGTAGCCTGTCTGTCTGTCTGTCTGTCTGTCTGTCTGTCTGTCTGTCTGTCTGTCTGTCTGTCTGTCTGTGATACACAGTTGTTTACATTTTTTGCGAGGAGGTGTGAGGCAACTTCATTCTTAAGTGACCTTATAGCTATACGTACGACCTTACACATTCTGTAGGGTCATTATCCTAAAGCAGTGGTTCCCAAAGTGGGAACTATAGGGGTCCTTGAGCTAGTTCCAGGGGGTCCCCAGCTAAATGATAGTTTGGAACCAAATGGACCCTTATGGGACGGGTCTGTATAACTCAGAGAGTGTACATATGGAACCAAATGTTGGTTCCATTAGTACACTCAGAGTTAAATTAAGTTCATTAACTTTGATTTTACAATATAAATTGGGGGTCCCAGAGATATAAATGCCATTCAATGAAGACTAATGCAGGTCAAACTGGGGGAACTACTTGAAATTAAAATGGTTGAGAATCACTGCTAGAGTCATACAATTCGTCTCTAATTTCGTCTCTAATGAGTGGTCCCTGGCATATGTTTTTCAAATAGGGGTCGCGGGCTAATAAATGTCAATTTGGGGGTTCTTAATTGTCATGACAAACTGTCCTAAAGTATTGAGTTGTGACATTATGACCTTTGACCCCTCAGGTATGTGTACCCCACCATGGACCAGCTGTCAGAAGGCCTGATCACGGTGCTCAAACACTATGGGTAAGGCTCACTGCACTTCTGACCAGTGTTGTTTTTGGCACCAAGTTTAGATTTTAGTTTTAGTCATATATAGTCTCTTGACTAGTTTTCAGTTAGTTTTAGTCACCTGCAATGTTTTAGTGTTAGTCTAGTTTTAGTCAACTAAATGTCATAAGATTTTAGTCGAGTACAATTGATTTAGTTGACTAAAATGGATTTAGGCGGGCCTTGATGCCGTCGTAATGACGCGACGCGCTTGTAGATCGGCTATTTTCAGTATAAAATGACTTGTACTGTATCTCTCGTCCACTAGTCCCTTCCTAACATTTTATTCTAGTTTTTATTTGTTGACGAAATTGTCACTATATTTAGTCTTAGTTTTAGTCATCGTAGCTTAGTTTTCATTTGATTTCCATGTAGTTTTCGTCAGTGTTTTTTGTCATAGTTTTAGTCGACGAAAACAACACTGGTCCTGTCCAGTAGGACTACTGGGCCTCTTTACTTTGTGAATATGAAATGCTATAACTTCCTGACTGATGTGTGTTTTTCCAGGCTTCGCAGTGTGATCGGGCTGGGAGTCGGAGCAGGGGCAAACGTCCTGGCCAAATTCGCTGTAAGCTCCTGTTTCGTCTCTGAAATCTAGATAGAAATTGAATTATATTATTGAATGAATAACACGTGATTGAAATGAAAACGGAATGCGCCCACCCTGACCTCCCTCTCTCTCTGTGTGTGTGTGTGTGTGTGTGTGTGTGTGTGTGTGTGTGTGTGTGTGTGTGTGTGTGTGTGTGTGTGTGTGTGTGTGTGTGTGTGTGCGTGTGTGCTTGCTTGCGTGTTGCAGCTGAACCATCCTGACCTGGTGGAGGGTTTGGTTTTGATCAACATCAACGCTAATGCAGAAACACTGATAGACTCCATGACACACAAGGTCAGTGCTCACGTGTGTGTGTGTGTGTGTGTGTGTGTGTGTGTGTGTGTGTGTGTGTGTGTGTGTGTGTGTGTGTGTGTGTGTGTGTGTGTGTGTGCGTGTGCGTGTGTGTGTGTGTGTGTTCAACATCCAGTATTGAATTCATGCACAAGCTACACAGCACGTCAGATTACACTGCAGAATATGTTTTATAATAAGACCCACCCACCTCAGACATCAACAACGTTATCAAAATCACATAATTGCTAGTGTTCTATAGGGTTAAGCAAGAATACACAAGAGCCCAGGTGGTGATTATATATACAGGTGCAGTTTGGCACAAGGTTACGATTGAATACTCACCTCTTTGCATCATGCCAACACCTGCCAGCCATTGTTCAATCCCCAACTTGTTGAACCGCAGATGTAAGTTGTAACGTTAAGGGAAGCCCCTTTTGGTGTTTTAAGCACTATGTTATATACTTTAGCTATTGAAAAATAGCAGGTCTACAAACTCATAGCACGGCTATTTTAAATCGTGAAAATGTGACGCAAATCTTTGTATTGTATATTCTTTCAGAGCGAACATTTTTAACTCAAATCTTTGCTTCTGGGGGAGCCCTGAAACGACATATTTTCAGATGGGGGTCGGCGGCCAAATACATATAGTTTTGGGGGTCCTTGACATGAAAAAGGTTGAGCACCCCTGACACATAGCAACATGGGGTTTTTCAGAAAACTGTCAGGTTATAGAAGACATTTGTAGAATCGTCTGCATGGTCTAAAGACGGTTTATTGTAATCGTTCCAGATCACCGACTGGACGCACACTCTCACCGACTCCATCATCTCACACCTCTTTGGAAAGGTAAGCTTGTCACCTGCAGTGGTGGAAAGTAACTAAGTAATTTTACTTAAGTACTGTACTTAAGAACAATTTTGAGGTATTTCTACTTTACTCGAGTACTTCCAATTTCCAGTAGTTTTACTTCTACACCTCGGAGCCAATCTTTTTACTTTTACTATACAATTATTTGAAAACTTTAGTTACTTTGGCGATTTTTTGAAAACATACATTAACCACTTCAACCCTATACATTTCGGCCATTTGAAATCTACAGATCTACAAGCTCACAATGCGTGACGTTGCGACTGTATTGTGAGTATCAATTGTAGATCTGCTATTTTCAATAGATTTTCTACACATTTTGAACTTGTGAAATGGGACATTCTGCAATATGAGCACTTTTACTTATAGTACTTTAAGTACATTTTGATGCCGACACTTTTGTAGTACATTTTCAATTCCGTACTTTTACTTGTAGCAAAGTACTTCTAAATTGCAGTATTGGGTACTTTTACTTAAGTAAAACAATTGAGTATATTGTCTTCAGGGGAGTTTCTTTCTTTTCTTCAGTTCTCTCTCTCTCTCTCTCTCCGAACGGTTTGCGGAGCGGTCTTGATATCGGAAGGTCGCTAGTTCGTATCCTCAGACCGGCACGTTAAAATTACCACCGCTGAAGTGCCCTTGAGCAAGGCATTGAACCCGTACCATGAAATGTTCTATGAGCAGGGCCTGGCTGTAAACAAGTTCTTGAGCTTAGTCCAGTTACCCTGGGTAAATATGGTACCTTTCCTTTCCTCTGTTCAGGATGAGATCCAGACCAACCTGGACCTGATGGCCACGTACCGTCACTACATCAACACGGCCATGAACCAGACCAACCTGGGACACTTCTGGCGCTCCTACAACAGCCGGCGGGCGCTGGACGTGGAGAGGCCCGCCCTCGAGGGGAACGTCAGCGGCAGGACGCTCAAGTCAGTGAAGGTTTCACCCATTCTGACCTGAGATCAGATTCTAAAAATGTCTTCTACATCCTGACAGTTTTCCATTCTGACCTGAGATCAGATTCTAAAAAAATGTCTTCTATGTCAGTTGCTCTTCGAATTTTCAAAAATAGCAGACCTACAAGCTCGTAGCGCGCCACTCGGTGGCGCGCTATGAGCTTGTAAATTGTAGATCTGCTATTTTTAAATAGGCTAAAGCATAACGTAATGCTAACACCAAAAGGGGTTCCCGCGCAAAATGGGTTAAACTCTATAACCCTATAGATAGAGAATACAATCCACACTCTCAGGCCTTCGTCGTCAGTGTCAGAATTTTGGATTCTTTCAATTCTGACACTGACGAAGGCCTGCATGCCGAAAAGGCGTTTGTCCGGCCTGACTGGCTGCTGCGGATCCTCCTACAACTGAGAGTGCAGATTTTTGTATTCTCTTTCTACATGTTCCCTTCGCATCTGCACCCCCATGCAGCACACGCCTGAATCCTTTGAGTTGAGTTGAGCGTGCCTTTTCCCCTAGACGTGAACCCGTCCCTAAAGGCCTATTCATAGTCTGGATTTTCGGTGGTGAGGTGACCACCGCTCCGGTGGTGAGCTGACCACCGGAGCTGCAATAACGTGGAGCGAGTAAAAACAGAGAGAAGGGCTGGAGTGGTGGCGGTGGTTTGCTCTTCATCGCGGCTCGTGACGTCATGTTGTAGTTCGGTGGTCACCCCACCTCCGTAAATCCAGACTATGTATGAGCCTTAACCCTAACCCTGGATGGACAGGAGTAAGTGAAGGTTTCAATTCAAAAAAATGTCTAGATATGATATGTCAAGAAAATGCTCCTTCAGTCATTTTCTTTTACTTCTTCTATAATTTATATTATATACAAACATTATAATATGCAAACACACGTAGGAGAATGGAGAATGAAATCTGCACTCATTGAAGGTCTTTAGGAGTCTTGTTTAATAACGACGTAGCATCCGCAAGCAGCAGAAGTCGAACCGAAAAGACGCGTTTCTGCGTGCAAACCTCCGTCAGTGTAGGAATTACAAATCTTAAGTTTAAAAATCACATCTAACATGCAGTCGGCAGGTTAGAGAACGGACTGTACTGTCTATGAACTGCAATAGTTCATTCTGTCTCTGTACCCGTCTGTCTGTCTGTCTGTCTGTCTGTCTGTCTGTCTGTCAGTCACTCATCAATACCTCTTCATCTATCTAGAGGAACATGTCCGTCACACTCTCTTTGAAGCATGCTGAGTCTATATGAATATATATATGAAATATATGAAATTTGATATAATTAAAATGAACTTGACTTGACTGTTCGGACTTGTCTGTTTGTCTGTCCAGCCTATACATATGCAGTCCCTAGCTGACCTCTCTGTCTGTCTATTTTTCCGTTTAGGTGCTCCACTCTTCTCGTAGTTGGCGATAGCTCCCCAGCTGTGGAGGAAGTCGTCGACTGTAACTCAAAACTCAACCCCACCAAGTCCACACTGCTGAAGGTATAGCCCAACAACAACCCACTGTAACGGAATCTGACTGAAACTCATTCATGGGCTGACTCTCTGGCAGCAGCTGTATGCGGGTTTACACTTTAAAGGTATATTCAGTGATTTCACTCAAAAAACCCTAGGTTTCGTTTTTGGCTGGGACCCAAAGCCTTTCGTCCAATCAGGATAGAGAGTCAAAAACGAAACCTAAGGTTTTTTAACCCCCAGGGGTTAACTGGGGACAGGGAGGAACTCCTTATATGGTCAGCACACTCTATAGTAGAGAGGATTATCACAACAAAACAAAACAATAAGTGATATTTGAATTAAGTGAAATCACTGAATATACCTTTAAATAAATACATAAATAAACCCTGTTGCACTAGACATGATTGATTGATTGAATACATCATGAACAGTTTGCAGAAAAACTGCACAGGAAAGTAGAGTTTAATATAAGGTTTGCTAAGAGGATTTAAAACCCAAGAAGGCTTATGGCTTGTTTCCATTGGTGTCCTTCATACGTATTCCATGACCCATCAGACCAAACTTGCATTAAGCCTGCTCTGTCTGTCCCTCCAGATGTCTGACTGTGGTGGACAACCTCAAGTGGATCAGGTAGGCTAAACCAAATATGTGTCAAGATGTTGAAGTTTGGATGTTTTGAGGTATTCCCTCGACTGCAATATTCGCAAATATAATATA
Organism: Protomyctophum parallelum; assembly: GCF_964188405.1. Classification (NCBI taxonomy): domain Eukaryota; kingdom Metazoa; phylum Chordata; class Actinopteri; order Myctophiformes; family Myctophidae; genus Protomyctophum; species Protomyctophum parallelum. Next base: position 20,398,654 of record NC_139698.1, on the reverse strand, counting down.
GTGACAGTCATTGTGCAATTTGAATATCTGTTTCATAAAATAACACAAGCCTTATTAGATAGCTGGATCTCCTGTTTCCCGAAGGCCACGTAACATAAATGACATACATGTAATGCAATGTTTCTCTCTCTGTCCACACAGCCAGCCAAACTGATTGAAGCCTTGAAATACTTCATCCAGGGCTTGGGATACAGTACGTATACTATTTCAAACGGTTATTTGACACAATATAGTAGCCTATACATCTGCAGTGGTTGGAGAGGTCCTTACTTCTCCATTTTGATATTTAGACCATCCATAAGCATTGTCAACTAATTATTAACCAATTATACATACCAATCTGGTAACTACGAATGACTAGCGGTTTCGAGTTAAAATCAACCGATAATCACCTGTATAGGTTACTTATCAAGACAATCTTATCGACCTATACTGCACATGCCTGGAGCCTATACTGAGAACGACAACCCACCTCATACCCTAACCCAGGGGTGGGCAACTGGCGGCCCGGGGGCCACATGCGGCCCGCACCTTCACTTAATGCGGCCCTCAGGTTAATGTCAGAATACTGATGGTTTCAGCTGTTTACAATTCCACAACATGCAAACATGACCAGCTTTAATTACTTCAGTCTAAATTAGTAGCTCAATGCTCAACACAAGTATAATTAAAGGCATTTGAAATTACATAAAAATGTTAATTTTCAGGATTCCAATTCAAAAATTGCAAAAAATAATTCAAGATTTAAATTCAAATTTAGCAAAAAATAGCCGATCTACAAGCTCAAAACGTGTCACAGTGCGACGCGTTTTGAGCTTGTAGATCGGCTATTTTTGCTACAACAGAAATATATGGCCCTATAGGGAGTGAGTATGGAAATATAATGGCCCTCTCCATCGTCAAAGTTGCCCACCCCCGCCCTAACCTAAGCACAGAGCACAGAGCAACGCAGTCACTTCTGTGTTTCCTAATGGCAGCCAATAGGCTCCCAGACTACATGCAGTAGGTCGATAAGATCGTCTAGATAAGTAACCTATACTGCTGATTATCGATTTATCACAATCCAAGCGGGTGGAATGACTAACCTCTCCTTTTTCTTCCACCCCCCCCCCCCCCCCCCCCCACACACACACACACACACACACACACAGTGTCCAGCACCACCATGACCAGGTTGTCTCGCTCGAGGACCGCGTCGGGTTCCAGCGTGGCGTCCTACGACAGCGGCCGGATCCGGCTGAACTCGGACGGCACCCGGGCCCGCCTGCAGTCCGACAGCGCGAGGGCCCGGCTGCACTCGGACGGCCGGAGACAGAGGCTGCAGTCCGAGGAGCTGCAGCAGCGAGGACGCTCGCACACCAACGTGTCCATGGACACCGGACAGTCTTAGCGTCGTCGTCGTGGTCGGCCATGCGTGCGTGGCGTGGGTCCCACAAAGACCGCTGCGAGCAGTGTAACATCCTATGGGTTGATTTTTATATAAGTGTAAAAGCAGATCTTTTTTTCTTTTTTCTTTTTCTTTTTACAGTGTATCTTAGTTGTGTTCCCGCCCTTTATATCCTACACTTCTCTCTCACCTTATCCTCTGTCCTTCCCTCTCGTTCTCGTATCTCCTTTTACCCTCTCCCGTTCTCTCCTCTCCTTTCCTTGTATCCTCTCCTCGTATCCTCTCCTCTTATCCTCTCACATTCTCTCCTCTCCTTTCCTTGTATCCTCTCCTCTTATCCTCTTCCATTCTCTCCTCTCCTTTCCTTGTATCCTCTCCTCGTATCCTCTCCTCTTATCCTCTCACATTCTCTCCTCTCCTTTCCTTGTATCCTCTCCTCTCCTCTCCTCTCCTCTCCTCTCCTCTCCTCTCCTCTCCTCTCCTCTCCTCTCCTCTCCTCTCCTCTCCTCTCCTCTCCTCTCCTCTCCTCTCCTCTCCTCTCCTCTCCTCTCCAGAGGAGAGGCTGATGTAACACTAATGAGTTTATAAAACAATGAAGCGGGATTCATTCTAAATCTGTTCATGTAAGACGAGATGCAACAAAGATAATGCATGGTGAGATATATAATGTATTAACTATATAATAATAATAATTACATATTATTCACAACTGCAGGAAGGTTTAATGTTAATACAATATATAATGATCCTGTTTTTAAATGAATGTATTTTCAGGAAGAGGCTATACATGAAGCTCATTACAATGTTTGTAACCTTATAGGATGTATATACATGTTTATATACATTCTGTTATATTAAAAAAAAAAACATTTGTTTTAAAAATAGAGCTGGTTCCCCAAAGCCAACGTGTACTCATTTACTCTAAATGTATTTATTTTAAACGTGGTTATCAGAATTCATATCTGACGTGACGATATATTATGTGAATAAACTTTAGATCAATGAACAGCAAGCGGTTTAGTGTGCATCCTACGATGTTAATAATACTGTCAATGCTTAAAGGACAACTCCAGAGTAAATAACATGTTAACAGGCTCATTTACCTACTTATATTGATCCCTTAACCCATTCTGAACTGAGATCAGATTCATACGAGGTTTCCGCCGGACACACACTGGTCTGACGAACCCATTCTGACCTGAGATCAGATTCTAAAAATGTCAGTCGTTCTTCGATTTTTTTCAAAAATAGCAGACCTACAAGCTCGTATCGCGCCACTCGGTGGCGCGATATGAGCTTGTAGATCTGCTATTTTTAAATAGCTAAAGCATAACATGATGCTAACACCAAAATGGGTGCCCGTTCAGAATGGGTTAAGTGACGTGCCAAGGGATCATAATGGAACAATATATGCCTATGTTATGTAGTCTGGAGTTGTCCTTAATTGGTACAGCTAGTGTTGACTTGACTATGCTATTAATGTTTGCTAATTGCTATACACTGTAAATAATATATACTAATTCACTTTAAGAGAAATGTGCTTAAATAATAATAAAACAGATAATACATGAAAACAAGTCAAAACTACTGTACAACATCCAGCACCTAGTAAAAGAGTGTGGGTGCTTATGCATGCGTGCACATACACGCGCACACACACAAAAAGATGTGTGTTTACTTGAACTACTAAAAGAAAAGATTTAAACTCAATAACAAGCACATTACAACATTTCAAAACAGCAACAGTCAAACAGCAGTTATATTTAGCAGAACAACCACATCATGGTAAGTGGTTTCAAAACAATCAAATGTACATAATTGCAATTCCGACTAGAAACCCCCAAAATACATGCCACTACTACTGTTTTGACAGTGCTATTTCACCGTGGCTAGGTGAGTTCGGGTTTGACATTATTTACTATACTATTCTGTCCATATCAGGTTACAACTCGGACGGGGCTGAGTCGGCTACCGAACTTTGCAACGCTCGACATCACCGAGCAGCCAGGGTGTGTCCCGTGGCTCAAGTTGGGTATAGAGACGACGAAGATGTGATGTCAGTGTCATATGTACGGATTTTGGGGTTTTCAAGTCGAGTATCTACAGTATGTATTTCTGTGAGATCGGGTTACAACAGTCACGTCCACATGCAGTCCACCAAAGCAGATTTTGGGAGATTCAGTTGCACTCATTCTCCTGTCCTTAACGGAGTGATGGATCTAAGCCCAAGTTGTCCCATAGTCTTGTTGGATCGAACACATCGGCTGGCCCATTTAACCTGATGAACATCAAGGCTGATAGCTGTTCAACTGCTAAATTATTATAATACGAAGAGATCATTTCATTCAATGCCTCTTCACACTGCAGTACCAGTGGGATGAGTTTTGTGCAGTGTGCTGTGATTTCTCTTTTGCACTCAATAGTCCCAGAATGCATATTAAAATATATGTCCATAATGTCATATGGGACTTTAAGGTCCCATGAGTTATGTTTACAGCCTTTTATTGGACTTTAGATGATTCTGAACAGTATACACGACGCATCACAATTTAGGAAAGTTCATGCAAATGCTGCATATGCATTGCTGCATTATGTTAAGCATTTTACATATATGTCAATAATAATAAAACTTATTCTATTGAGTCTCTCATGGTCAGAAACCATGAAATAGACATCATGTTTGCCAATAAAATGAGCAACAATGATTTGGAAACTTTAGTTTGTGAATTTTGATCTACAAGCTCACATGTTGTGACTTCATCTTGTCACATGCAACGTGTGCTTGTAGATCTGCTATTTACAAATTAGTTTTTTTATTAGACATAATGATAAGTTGTGAAACAAGACATTCTTCAGTAACGTTCTTCGCTGAGAGTGGTTGGAGAGTTGGTGGAGAGTGGGTGGAGAGTGGTTGGAGAGTTGTGGAGAGTGGGTGGAGAGTGGTTGGAGAGTTGTGGAGAGTGGGTGGAGAGTGGTTGGAGAGTTGGTGGAGAGTGGGTGGAGAGTGGTTGGAGAGTTGGTGGAGAGTGGGTGGAGAGTGGTTGGAGAGTTGGTGGAGAGTGGGTGGAGAGTGGTTGGAGAGTTGTGGAGAGTGGGTGGAGAGTGGTTGGAGAGTTGTGGAGAGTGGGTGGAGAGTGGTTGGAGAGTTGGTGGAGAGTGGGTGGAGAGTGGTTGGAGAGTTGGTGGAGAGTGGGTGGAGAGTGAGTGGAGAGTCCTGGTTATGTATAGCACTGTTCTGTTCTGTGTTGTCCTAGTTTAGTTTAGCCAGGAAGCGGAGCAGAGTACTGGGTCAAGACCATAAAATGTCAGCAAGTAAAGTCACATCCCAAACGGTAAAATCGGGCCTCACATGTCAACCATCAAAGTGGACCGAAGGAGATGAACTATTTGGGTTTTGTAAAAGAGAGATGACGTCCAACAGCATTTCGGCTGCTGCGTCAGACGAGCAACAGCCAGAGATCTACCAGTCAGCCATGCTGAAGCAACCTGTGATAAAGTTACCCAGAATAGGTAAGTGCATGTTTTAATGTCACTGTACACTTTTATTTCATCTTCAACAGAAAGCAGATGTACAGAAATGTTGTCGGCACTCTGTAGAGTAACGGTAGAGTGTGTGTGTATACATGTGTGTGCGTGTGTGTGTGTGTGTGTGTGTGTGTGTGTGTGTGTGTGTGTGTGTGTGTTTGGGTGTGTGCCAGGAATCTGCCTAAATGTACCAACAATCTCTGCCCGCCAGCTGCTGCAGTCATCCTAAAAAATGTAGAACATTATCAGTTGGTAATACAACACAGCTGGCATATTATTTTAACATTGTGTTTTTTTTCTCTCTCCTCATTCTCCATCCCAGATGTATTTCCTGCCCAACTCAAACATATCTACTGCAGAAATAGACACCTTGAACAACATTTGAAAGTCATTTGAAACAACACCAGATGATTCATACAGGAGAGAAACCCTACCACTGTGACCAGTGTGGGAAACGGTTCAACATGAGCAGTCATTTGAAACAACACCAGAGGATTCATACAGGAGAGAAGTATAAAGCATTAGGCATACTTCTTATATTTAACAGTGTTAAAAGCAGATTATAATGCATGATACGTAGTTATAATGCATTACAGACATGAGCTAGGAAGTATACCAAACAACACGTTACTTGCCTCTGTGCTGCTGCTGACCGTTTCCTCAGACGGCTGAAGAACTGACGCTATTTTTCTTTTCCTGGTCGTGTTGTCGTCATCATGTCTGTCCTCCAGTGGTGGTGGTTTCTCCTCCACATCTGACAGCAGAGCATCCACTGGCAGTGATAAAATGTATTTATTTTGGCCCAATCATATCATCCTTATCAATACACCGTTGAACTGTTAATACAGAAACATAATACAACATAAATGAGCAGTAATATTATGGAAGAAAGAAACATAACTGTGGGTCAAAACCCTATATGCACAAAAATAACTACACTTCAAAACATCAAACCAAGTGATGTCATAGGTTATTTAAGTTATATAAGTGATTTTTTTTTAATTCTAAATAAAATGTGTGTATCACTGTGTTTTCTTACATTATTATAACTAAGAGATGCTTTGTTTAGTAGATTTTAGGCCCAATGTTCCAGATTGATGAAATGGAAACAAGTTAAACAACACAACAGAAGGTAGGCTCTAACACACAGCTATACCAAACACATCTCTCTTTTTTATTAGATCACTACTCTGGCTGAACCTATAGTTCCACACTGGTCACAGTGGTAGGGCTTCTCTCCAGTATGAATTATCAGGTGTTGTTTCAAATGACTGCTCATGTTGAACCGTTTCCCACACTGGTCACAGTGGTAGGCAGAGCCGTATCCAGCACTTCACAGATGGGGGGGGACCAATCCGAACCGGCCCACATGCACGGGTATCGGGTATAAATCGGGTATTTGCGGTTATAAAGTCGTTATTTTCGGGTAAAAACGGGTCTGCACAGCAGAAATAGCCTAGTGCAAATCTTACCTTTTTGATGAGCCTGCCCGAGACATACACGGCTTTAACCAGCACTGGGCATAACATAAACAACTTCCTGAATCCTATCCAAGTTCCCCCATAGAAATACACTGAAATCACACGCACTCGCACAACACTGACAGCGAGTCAGCGGCGGCCGCATGGTCCAAGTGCCTGCCCTATTTGAGGCTTTTTTATTCCTCGTGGCCGGCGGCCCAAAACGGTTCCTACGGCCCTGGTGGTAGGGCTTCTCTCCTGTATGAATTATCTGGTGTTTTTTTTCCTCCAAATTACCGCTCATGCTGAACCATTTCCCACACTGGTCACAGTAGTAGGGCTTCTCTCCTGTGTGAATTATTTGGTGATGTTTGAGATTACTGCTACTGCTGAATCGTTTCCAACTAATGCTTGGAATGGTTTCAGAATCATGAAAAACCCCTAGTTTGACATGTCACATCATGCTAATTAAAGTATATTGAAATGTAGAACATTTTGCCATATATTGGTTGTCAATGGTACCCCAACTTTCAGTAATTCCCCTGTGGTTGAAAAGAAACCAATGTGGGATAATGTTAGTATAGATACCTTCACAAACACATTGGTTAAGAAAGTTCTTGGTAAAAAATGTATTCCCAGATTATATTAATATCCCCTATTTACAGAGAAGCTTTTTACTCAAAACCCAACTGTCAGTGGTAGGGCTTCTCTCCTCCTATGAGTTCTCCCATGATTTTTGAACTCACTGCTCCTGCTGAAACGTTTCCCACACTGGTCACAGTAGCTTCTCTCCAGTATGAATTCTCTGGTGATTTTTGAGAGTTCTGCTGTAGCTGAAGCATATGCCACACTGGTGGCATTTAGCAACTCAAATGTTTGGCATTCGAGTTGCTATACTTAATTTTTGTTTCAGTCTCACACAGACACACGCGCGCACACACACACAAAGAAAGAAGAATTACAATAAAACTTTCAGTTTACTTCAACTAATTTATTCAGAAAAAAATCAAGATTCAAGTTTCAACAACAACAACAACAACCACATTACATAATCTAAGTGGTTTCAACATAGTCAAATCAACATTACATGAACTGTCAGCATGATAACAGATTCAGAGATAAAAGATTCAAAGATTCAACAACTGCATTACGACATTTGAGCATAAATCTTGTCAACAGCATGTGGGTCGCTTGCGGGCAGGTGCTCTGCTAGGATGGTTTTTAAACCTATGTATGAGGAGTAGGACTCTAATTGGTGGAATGGCTTCGCAGTTTCCCAAAGCCAATTTATCACATAATCTGTTGGATCCCACGCGGCTAGAGGTGGTCCATTTAACCTGATGGACATCATGGCTGATACCTGTTCAATCAGTGAGTGTTTATCCGACATGATAGTTTGATTAATGTGGTTGAATGCACTTTCACACTCGGCAGTGTTCCATGGAATGAGTTGTATGCAATCCAATAAAGACCGGAAATCATCTGGTCTAGTGCGTACGCCATACTTTAAGTCCCTGAATGCATAAACAACACCCCTGGTTTCACTGTGTGGCAGCCTGAGTATTTTGTCACACAGTTCAAACAGTCGGTTCTCTCCATAGACCTCTTCAAGTTCAAACAGTCCGTTCTCTCCATAGACCTCTTCAAATGTGAGGTCTGTGCTGCTTCGCTGTGTTGACGTCAACATTTCAGGTTCTAGAAATTTCAGCTGCGAAATCAAATTGACACAAACTTGTGAGTCTGAAATTCTATGGCTTAGATTATTGCTGAGACTGCTGAGAAACTGTTGACGGTCGAGAGAGACCATTTCTGGGTCGTCTGTCAACACAACTGTGCCAAACATGCCTCCTGATACCGCCGTTTCAGCTGCACGTACTTTGGGTCCTGGTCGTTCTCCCATTTCAGCAATGACCTGAAAGCTACAATTCATCAGTTTGTCTGCACAGGTTACTGACTTGGCTTGTTGTAAACGTGTGGATAGAATAGCTAACTCGTTTAGCGTGTCATACATGAGTGCCAAATCTAACAGAAATTGTTTTGAAGTCAGCTGCTTTAACAGACTAGCAAAGCGTTTCCTATCGTACGCCGGCCGTTTCTCATCGGTCTTTGCAAAGCTGAAGTAGGCACATAGTGACTCAAAATCATCCCACACTGCAGACACTGTGCAAAAGGAACTGCCTACATGTCTCATGCTCAGCAAACCTCCAATTCTCCCCACTTTTTGCAATTCAGCATATACTTAAATGTACTGTTGTACACAGTGCACAATTTGTCCATAAAGTCCACAAAATGGTTCACGCCACTGACATCAGACACAGTGTCGTCCACGGCCTGCTCCAGTTTGTGATTTAAGCAATGCCAGGTCACTATTTTAGGATACATTTCAGACATTTTTTCAGCTATTCCAGATTTCCGCCCCAACATGACACTGGCGCCATCGCTTGAAAATGCAAATAAGTGTTCCTTCAAATATGCGTCATCAAAGCCACGTACACTGAGGCAATTCAGCAGATGTTCCATAATGGTATCAGCTCTTTGGTTCGGCAGCTCAATCAAATCTAGAAACAGTAACTGTGGTATGTATGCATTACCTCGGTAACCCTTGTATGTTTCACACCATCTGAGGTACACCATCAGTGTAGTTCCAGATCCAAGGCTAGTTGTTTCATCGACAATAATTGATATTTTACCTCCCATGCCTTTGATTCTATGAAAGAGGTCCTGTTGCATCTCTGAGCTTATACATTTGGCTATTTGGGCAACCCCATTTTTGCTTGGTAATTACTGCAAGCCGCTTTTATCTGAAAATGGCGTGTTCTTTTGTGCCAAGCAGTATACTGAACGGAACACATTACACATGGCCTTATTGAGGCTGTCTTTGTCTTTTGGTGGCTCGTCCTTCTTGTCTTGTATGTGTTGTGCAGCAAAGTGACTGGATGACAGGCTGTGTCTATATATTCTTTTCCTCAGAGATGCCAACATTTCAGGCTTTTCTTTCCCTCCAGGTGTGATGGTGTAAAAACACCATTCATGTTCTGTTACTGTTTTTCGCTCTTGTTCTTTGAGGGTAGAGAAATCTGTGGTGGACGAGCAAACTTTGCACCCCAGTTTCCCATCTTTACAGTCGATCCAGGGGTATGCCTCCTTTTTCCTGGCCCACATCTTCTCTGTCCACACAGAAAATGGTGAGCTCCCCTCCACTGTGGTAGAGTCAGGAATCGTAGTGGAGGACGAGGGTTGGGGACTGCTCATTTCAGGTGTGCAGCTATCATCTCTCTGCTGAAAAGAAGAAAAACATGGGATACCATTAGAAACTGCATGGGCCACACAACATATCTTATAGGCATCATCACAATTAATGTACATGTGAAACACTACTATGATAACAATTCCCATGAAGCATTATTGGATTGTGATTTGCTTATGACAATGTATAGTATTAATTTTAACTATACTACTAATACTTGCTTAGGACAATGTATAGTTTTAAGTAATAATTTTAACTATACTACTAGAATACTTAAATATGATTTTTCTAACCATCATAACCATTTAGAAACCATTGTAAAATGACATATAGTATTAATGCAAACATATTATAAATTAGGCATCTAGCACTTAACCATATTATAGTTACTTCATTAAGTGTCTTGGTGAGAATTACAGTGTATTCATTGTCATGGTTGGATTATATTATTTTACAATGTATAATATGCTGTTATAATCTAACATAGACTATATGTAGAGTGCTTAAATGTCAGTTTATGTGGTGAGTGCTTTAAGTAAAGTGGCCCAAATAGCTCTAAATGTATGCAAGAACAGCACAAAGGGTTTCTGTCTGCACCTTCAGGAATGTCATGACTTGCCATGCCATTCAACCATGCTGACCAATGTCTTAATCACACTAAAACAGTGCTTAAAATAGCCTACATGATTTATTTGTAATTAATTCTAATATATTGCAACAATGAGAATTATAATAGTATTATGAATCTTGCGAAATATCTGGTGGAGATACTATAATACTTGAAGTCATGCTTTATAATGTTAGCCTTGTTATAAAGCATTAGGCATATGAGTATACGTATGACTTCTTATATGTAACAGTGTTAAAAGCAGATTATAATGCATGATACATAGTTATAATGCATTACAGACATGAGCTAGGAAGTATACCAAACAACACGTTACTTGCCTCTGTGCTGCTGCTGACCGTTTCCTCAGACGGCTGAAGAACTGACGCTATTTTTCTTTTCCTGGCCGTGTTGTCGTCATCATGTCTGTCCTCCAGTGGTGGTGGTTTCTCCTCCACATCTGACAGCAGAGCATCCACTGGCAGTGATACTGGTGGTGGAGGCCTTGGCCTCTCCACGAAGCTGAGTTTGCTTTGGACAAACGTCTTCTTTCTCGGTGGCTCACTCATTGTAGGTATAGCTACAGTGTGGTAGTGGGCCTGGTACTACACTGTGTGGTATTTATACCGTGTGTGAGGACATAGTTGAGGACCTGATGGTCTTTATGCAAAGCGGGTGATGGGTGTGGCTTGTCCTCTATTGTTGTGTAAGCAGGCTGGCAGCCCTCAGAGAGGTGAGAGAGTAAACCACTCCTTCCACTCAAAACAACAACTTAATTGTTCTTCTTTTATTTTGGCCCAATCATATCATCCTTATCAATACACCGTTGAACTGTTAATACAGAAACATAATACAACATAAATGAGCAGTAATATGGAAGAAAGAAACTCTATATGCACACTGGTCACAGTAGCTTCTCTCCAGTATGAATTCTCTGGTGATTTTTGAGAGTTCTGCTGTAGCTGAAGCATATGCCACACTGGGGACATTTAGCAACTCAACTGTTTGGCATTCGAGTTGCTATACTTAATTTCTCACACAGACACACGCACGCACACACACAAAGAAGAATTACAATAAAACTTTCAGTTTACTTCAACTAATTTATTCAGAAAAAAACAAGATTCGAGTTTCAACAACAACAACAACAACCACATTACATAATCTAAGTGGTTTCAACATAGTCAAATCAACATTACATGAACTGTCAGCATGATAACAGATTCAGAGATAAAAGATTCAAAGATTCAACAACTGCATTACGACATTTGAGCATAAATCTTGTCAACAGCATGTGGGTCGCTTGCGGGCAGGTGCTCTGCTAGGATGGTTTTTAAACCTATGTATGAGGAGTAGGACTCTAATTGGTGGAATGGCTTCGCAGTTTCCCAAAGCCAATTTATCACATAATCTGTGGCTAGAGGTGGTCCATTTAACCTGATGGACATCATGGCTGATACCTGTTCAATCAGTGAGTGTTTATCCGACATGATAGTTTGATTAATGTGGTTGAATGCACTTTCACACTCGGCAGTGTTCCATGGAATGAGTTGTATGCAATCCAATAAAGACCGGAAATCATCTGGTCTAGTGCGTACGCCATACTTTAAGTCCCTGAATGCATAAACAACACCCATGGTTTCCCTGCGTGGCAGCCTGAGTATTTTGTCACACAGTTCAAACAGTCGGTTCTCTCCATAGACCTCTTCAAATGTGAGGTCTGTGCTGCTTCTCTGTGTTGACGTCAACATTTCAGGTTCTAGAAATTTCAGCTGCGAAATCAAATTGACACAAACTTGTGAGTCTGACATTCTATGGCTTAGATTATTGCTGAGACTGCTGAGAAACTGTTGACGGTCGAGAGAGACTATTTCTGGGTCGTCTGTCAACACAACTGTGCCAAACATGCCTCCTGATACCGCCGTTTCAGCTGCACGTACTTTGGGTCCTGGTCGTTCTCCCATTTCAGCAATGACCTGAAAGCTACAATTCATCAGTTTGTCTGCACAGGTTACTTAGAACAAATAATAAACCTATAGTTTCCCCATATGGGTTCATCCCGCTTCACTTCTCTACCTAAATGGTCCTCCTGACACCAAATCTTTTTCCAGGGCAGGCCGGCCACAAAACAAACCAATATGAAACAAACAATTCATAAGAATTAAAATAAATAAACTAAATAATAATTATGCCGGGCAAAGAGTGAATTCAAATAATTCTGTGTTTTCTATAGGCCTACTGTGCAAAATGATTGCTTTCCAAACTGGATGTTTTCTTCTCTATAGACTTTACACATTTAAAGGTGAAGTTGAAAATGATGTTAATTTCCTTGTCATAATTAGGATCTTCAACCAATGATCGAGTCGACGGACATAACTTGTTCTTGACGAACATGATATAGCTGGGAGGTATAAAACAATAACATTGTCCAAAAGCACATGCAGTGTGTTGCATGTGTTTACATGTTCAACCCCCCCACCTCCCCATTCACTGAAAGACAAGATAATCACATGTTAATTTAGACAATTCATCCGCTCTCTCCAAACACGTTAAACTGTAGCTTTTTTCTCTGTCAAGTGTGTCACTGTGCTTTCTTACATTATTATAACTATAAGAGATGCTTTGTTTAGCAGCACAAAAGGTAGGCTCTAACATACAGTATACCAAACACATCTCATCTCAAACATTTGTTTGTGACAGTAAAGCAACAATTATTACAAGATAACCAAACACAACACAATTCACTAAAACAAGATAAATACATGTAGCAAACAAATCAAAACAAAACAGTGACAATCAAACATATAATGACAGAAGCATCGGCTACAGTGATAAATAAGAACATTGCATCACATAATGATGTTGCTCAATTTGTTCTAGTGTCTTCAAAGTATTCCATGTGTGGACACTGCACTAGCCAAAACCAAATATGATAGAATATTGTTTTGTCATGGTTCAGGTGATCAGAACATCACAGTAAACAAAGCTCAGGCATTGTACCGCATTGTAAAACAAACAATAGGGAAATGGCACAGTGCACTTCATCATTATGATGCTAAATGGTTTAAAAAATAACCTTTATTGTGGATTTAACTTTTGAAATGCTCATTTCAGTTCAGTAGGTTGAAGTAGTGGGTGAGCTCCCCAGTCTACCCTAGTAGTACCACTAGTATGTACGTAATACGCCACCCTATAATGAAATCAACCCTATTCTGTATACAAACAACCCAAAATACAACAGTAACATTAAAACAAAATTAAAACATGCTGTTAATAAAGTATTCAATCATGTTGAATATTGCTCATTTTTGGCTTGGTGGCCACTGAATATGACACATCCATGTGTGGATAGAGCAGTTTTGTCATCAATTTAAACTTCTAAGCCAAAATAACATGATAAACTGTGACTTGTTTTGTCTCAAGCATAGCATCGTTTGGTTGCAGAGAAATGTTGAGGGAAAGCATTTACATGCAAAGTGATGTGACCTGACCTGATGCAAAGCTGGATGCAGAGGTGATCATCACATTAAGAGATAAAACAATAGCCCAGGCACAATGGACTCATCTGTATGAAAAGCAGACACAATGGACTTCTCTGTATGAAAAGACTTGACAATTATCACCTATCTGGTCCAATTCTGAAGCCAGACAATTACACAATAGCAACCGTACGGAAATAATTTCACAAGCCCAATGCAAATTCCTTGCAATAGAATGTTCCTTCATTGTTGTTTTACATTTACAAGACATTTACTTCTTAGTAGCCTAGTAAGAATATTAGGGCGCCTGTGGGGCAGGGCATTCTAGAAAACATTTCTGGTAGCCAGCCAACCCTATATGCCTCGCTATAGTCATTAGACTTCCAACCCACACCTTCTGGGTTTAAATCCTGCTGCTGCCACTATTTTTCCTATATTTTCGTTTTAGACCACGACGGAGGGGCGCCGTCTCAAGCAAACTTGAGCCATGCGAGACACCACCAAGCACGTTAAAGCGTGCAAGCTGCTGTGTCGAAGTTTGCTTGAGCTGACTCAGCCCTGTTCAAGTTGCGACCCGATATGGACTACAGGCCCTTGTTTGCACAATCAGAAACAGTGAAAAGGTTTTCAAAGAGCTTGAGAAGGAAAACAAATGTCCTTGTCTGTATGCAATACAACAATGTGTTTGCTTCTGTTACAGTTGGCCCCTCAGCCCTCACTCATTATACGTGCAACATCCCCTACATTTTCAGACCGGCATCCGGAAACAAAAGAAACACACAACGTATATTACTGCATAATATAATTCACTCTTTAACAACCATAAGTATTATTCATCATTCATTACTTAGACACGGCAATTAGGGTTTCAGTGTCTTGCTCAAGGACACTTCGATTGAAAACGTTATTAACAGTTCTGATTAACAGTTCTGACTACCTTTGGAAGCCAATAAAACAATTTAAAATAAAACAAACTGTAATATTTTAATTATTATTTTAATTCGTATGAATTGTTTGTTTCATATTGGTTTGTTTAATTTGTGGCCGGCCTGCCCTGGAAAAATATTTTGTGTCAGGAGGACGGATAAACACGAATGGGGAAAATATAGGTTTATTATTTGTTCTAAGTTTAAATGTATATGTTCCATTGTTATTGCATAAAGCGGAATATATTGTATTATTGTGTGCTTCATGGGCACTTGGTTTAGGACATTTCCTTACTGTAGTATCAGCTCATCCAAGATGTTTTGAAGTGTAGTTATTTTTGTGCATAGGGTTTAAACCCACAGTTATGTTTCTTTCTTCCATAATATTACTATTTATGTTATATTATGTTTCTGTATTAACAGTTCAACAGTGTATTGATAAGGATGATATGATTGGGCCAAAATAAATGAAGAACAATGAAGGTGTTGTTTTGAGTGGAATAATGAGTGCACACACAACACAAAGAAAGAAGAATTACAATAAAACTTTCAGTTTACTTCAACTAATTTATTCAGAAAAAATCAAGATTCAAGTTTCAACAACAACAACAACCACATTACATAATCTAAGTGGTTTCAACATAGTCAAATCAACATTACATGAACTGTCAGCATGATAACAGATTCAGAGATAAAAGATTCAAAGATTCAACAACTGCATTACGACATTTGAGCATAAATCTTGTCAACAGCATGTGGGTCGCTTGCGGGCAGGTGCTCTGCTAGGATGGTTTTTAAACCTATGTATGAGGAGTAGGACTCTAATTGGTGGAATGGCTTCGCAGTTTCCCAAAGCCAATTTATCACATAATCTGTTGGATCCCACGCGGCTAGAGGTGGTCCATTTAACCTGATGGACATCATGGCTGATACCTGTTCAATCAGTGAGTGTTTATCCGACATGATCGTTTGATTAATGTGGTTGAATGCACTTTCACACTCGGCAGTGTTCCATGGAATGAGTTGTATGCAATCCAATAAAGACCGGAAATCATCTGGTCTAGTGCGTACGCCATACTTTAAGTCCCTGAATGCATAAACAACACCCCTGGTTTCACTGTGTGGCAGCCTGAGTATTTTGTCACACAGTTCAAACAGTCGGTTCTCTCCATAGACCTCTTCAAGTTCAAACAGTCCGTTCTCTCCATAGACCTCTTCAAATGTGAGGTCTGTGCTGCTTCGCTGTGTTGACGTCAACATTTCAGGTTCTAGAAATTTCAGCTGCGAAATCAAATTGACACAAACTTGTGAGTCTGAAATTCTATGGCTTAGATTATTGCTGAGACTGCTGAGAAACTGTTGACGGTCGAGAGAGACTATTTCTGGGTCGTCTGTCAACACAACTGTGCCAAACATGCCTCCTGATACCGCCGTTTCAGCTGCACGTACTTTGGGTCCTGGTCGTTCTCCCATTTCAGCAATGACCTGAAAGCTACAATTCATCAGTTTGTCTGCACAGGTTACTGACTTGGCTTGTTGTAAACGTGTGGATAGAATAGCTAACTCGTTTAGCGTGTCATACATGAGTGCCAAATCTAACAGAAATTGTTTTGAAGTCAGCTGCTTTAACAGACCGGCAAAGCGTTTCCTATCGTACGCCGGCCGTTTCTCATCGGTCTTTGCAAAGCTGAAGTAGGCACATAGTGACTCAAAATCATCCCACACTGCAGACACTGTGCAAAAGGAACTGCCTACATGTCTCATGCTCAGCAAACCTCCAATTCTCCCCACTTTTTGCAATTCAGCATACTTAAATGTACTGTTGTACACAGTGCACAATTTGTCCATAAAGTCCACAAAATGGTTCACGCCACTGACATCAGACACAGTGTCGTCCACGGCCTGCTCCAGTTTGTGATTTAAGCAATGCCAGGTCACTATTTTAGGATACATTTCAGACATTTTTTCAGCTATTCCAGATTTCCGCCCCAACATGACACTGGCGCCATCGCTTGAAAATGCAAATAAGTGTTCCTTCAAATATGCGTCATCAAAGCCACGTACACTGAGGCAATTCAGCAGATGTTCCATAATGGTATCAGCTCTTTGGTTCGGCAGCTCAATCAAATCTAGAAACAGTAACTGTGGTATGTATGCATTACCTCGGTAACCCTTGTATGTTTCACACCATCTGAGGTACACCATCAGTGTAGTTCCAGATCCAAGGCTAGTTGTTTCATCGACAATAATTGATATTTTACCTCCCATGCATTTGATTCTATGAAAGAGGTCCTGTTGCATCTCTGAGCTTATACATTTGGCTATTTGGGCAACCCCATTTTTGCTTGGTAAATACTGCAAGCCGCTTTTATCTGAAAATGGCGTGTTCTTTTGTGCCAAGCAGTATACTGAACGGAACACATTACACATGGCCTTATTGAGGCTGTCTTTGTCTTTTGGTGGCTCGTCCTTCTTGTCTTGTATGTGTTGTGCAGCAAAGTGACTGGATGACAGGCTGTGTCTATATATTCTTTTCCTCAGAGATGCCAACATTTCAGGCTTTTCTTTCCCTCCAGGTGTGATGGTGTAAAAACACCATTCATGTTCTGTTACTGTTTTTCGCTCTTGTTCTTTGAGGGTAGAGAAATCTGTGGTGGACGAGCAAACTTTGCACCCCAGTTTCCCATCTTTACAGTCGATCCAGGGGTATGCCTCCTTTTTCCTGGCCCACATCTTCTCTGTCCACACAGAAAATGGTGAGCTCCCCTCCACTGTGGTAGAGTCAGGAATCGTAGTGGAGGACGAGGGTTGGGGACTGCTCATTTCAGGTGTGCAGCTATCATCTCTCTGCTGAAAAGAAGAAAAACATGGGATACCATTAGAAACTGCATGGGCCGCACAACATATCTTATAGGCATCATCACAATTAATGTACATGTGAAACACTACTATGATAACAATTCCCATGAAGCATTATTGGATTGTGATTTGCTTATGACAATGTATAGTATTAATTTTAACTATACTACTAATACTTGCTTATGACAATGTATAGTTTTAAGTAATAATTTTAACTATACTACTAGAATACTTAAATATGATTTTTCTAACCATCATAACCATTTAGAAACCATTGTAAAATGACATATGGTATTAATGCAAACATATTATAAATTAGGCATCTAGCACTTAACCATATTATAGTTACTTCATTAAGTGTCTTGGTGAGAATTACAGTGTATTCATTGTCATGGTTGGATTATATTATTTTACAATGTATAATATGCTATTATAATCTAACATAGGCTATATGTAGAGTGCTTAAATGTCAGTTTATGTGGTGAGTGCTTTAAGTAAAGTGGCCCAAATAGCTCTAAATGTATGCAAGAACAGCACAAAGGGTTTCTGTCTGCACCTTCAGGAATGTCATGACTTGCCATGCCATTCAACCATGCTGACCAATGTCTTAATCACACTAAAACAGTGCTTAAAATAGCCTACATGATTTATTTGTAATTAATTCTAATATATTGCAACAATGAGAATTATAATAGTATTATGAATCTTGCGAAATATCTGGTGGAGATACTATAATACTTGAAGTCATGCTTTATAATGTTAGCCTTGTTATAAAGCATTAGGCATATGAGTATACGTATGACTTCTTATATGTAACAGTGTTAAAAGCAGATTATAATGCATGATACATAGTTATAATGCATTACAGACATGAGCTAGGAAGTATACCAAACAACACGTTACTTGCCTCTGTGCTGCTGCTGACCGTTTCCTCAGACGGCTGAAGAACTGACGCTATTTTTCTTTTCCTGGTCGTGTTGTCGTCATCATGTCTGTCCTCCAGTGGTGGTGGTTTCTCCTCCACATCTGACAGCAGAGCATCCACTGGCAGTGATACTGGTGGTGGAGGCCTTGGCCTCTCCACGAAGCTGAGTTTGCTTTGGACAAACGTCTTCTTTCTCGGTGGCTCACTCATTGTAGGCATAGCTACAGTGTGGTAGTGGGCCTGGTACTACACTGTGTGGTATTTATACCGTGTGTGAGGACATAGTTGAGGACCTGATGGTCTTTATGCAAAGCGGGTGATGGGTGTGGCTTGTCCTCTATTGTTGTGTAAGCAGGCTGGCAGCCCTCAGAGAGGTGAGAGAGTAAACCACTCCTTCCACTCAAAACAACAACTTAATTGTTCTTCTTTTATTTTGGCCCAATCATATCATCCTTATCAATACACCGTTGAACTGTTAATACAGAAACATAATACAACATAAATGAGCAGTAATATGGAAGAAAGAAACTCTATATGCACACTGGTCACAGTAGCTTCTCTCCAGTATGAATTCTCTGGTGATTTTTGAGAGTTCTGCTGTAGCTGAAGCATATGCCACACTGGGGACATTTAGCAACTCAACTGTTTGGCATTCGAGTTGCTATACTTAATTTCTCACACAGACACACGCACGCACACACACAAAGAAGAATTACAATAAAACTTTCAGTTTACTTCAACTAATTTATTCAGAAAAAAACAAGATTCAAGTTTCAACAACAACAACAACAACAACCACATTACATAATCTAAGTGGTTTCAACATAGTCAAATCAACATTACATGAACTGTCAGCATGATAACAGATTCAGAGATAAAAGATTCAAAGATTCAACAACTGCATTACGACATTTGAGCATAAATCTTGTCAACAGCATGTGGGTCGCTTGCGGGCAGGTGCTCTGCTAGGATGGTTTTTAAACCTATGTATGAGGAGTAGGACTCTAATTGGTGGAATGGCTTCGCAGTTTCCCAAAGCCAATTTATCACATAATCTGTGGCTAGAGGTGGTCCATTTAACCTGATGGACATCATGGCTGATACCTGTTCAATCAGTGAGTGTTTATCCGACATGATAGTTTGATTAATGTGGTTGAATGCACTTTCACACTCGGCAGTGTTCCATGGAATGAGTTGTATGCAATCCAATAAAGACCGGAAATCATCTGGTCTAGTGCGTATGTAGTACCCTGTAAAAGGGGAGATCTCAGTAAGAAAGCTGGACACAGTGTTTCCTCTCTGTCAGCAGTATGAGAATAGTTTATTCACTTTTAGTTCAGAAATATTAACATAGTCACAATGTTTCATTGCAATATCAACTTTTCTCTATGCAGGTAAATACCATTTTTAGCATAATAACATGTCTATTTTCTCACAATAACATAAACACAAAATCGTTTTCTCTTATTTCTCTTGCCTGCATGAATGCATGCAAGTTACCCACACACACACACACACACACACACACACACACATTAGCAACGTTGTACACTGCATGTAGCATGGCCACGTTGTGTTGCATTGTGCACTGAATCCACATACTGTATGATCCAAACTCTCAAAATAATACTTCCAAAACACTTTATATTTGGTCACAAAGTTACTCAAGATATACACAACACATCATAACAACACTGTAATCAGTCATGAACAGAAATACTCATTTTATACCTGTAAAAGGGGAGATCTCAGTAAGAAAGCTGGACACAGTGTTTCCTCTCTGTCAGCAGTATGAGAATGAAACAACAAGCCCGCGCTCTCTCACTTGCTCCCTCTACAGACAAGACCAATCGATTACCAACACCAAGTGTGAAGTAGTAGATTACAGATGCACTGATCTATTCTGACTCTGTTCTCCTTTTAACTATTAAATCTGAATCACAGAACATATTATTTGCTAAATTAATTGTCCAACTAGATCACTGCCATGGATCCCAGCTATATCACTCTATCACACACTCCCCTGCAACATTAGATGTCGTCCCGACATCACATTTAGGAACCAAAGGTTCTCAACCTGGTATCAGTTTCTCATATTCAGTCCAAACCCTATTTTATGTCTAGTATCCCTGCAGAAAGAAGGGTTGGTAAACCTGGAATGGGTTCGGCCATATTGGCATGGGTTGCATTTCTCTATATTGGGGCTGATACTGATAAAACACTCCATTGGCATGTGCTGCACTATAGCATGATGGGGTGCCTAGTTGGTCATAAGTAAAGGTTTTAGGGGCGTGTCTTTCCCTACTCGGCCTGCCATGCACTCGTTCTCCATCATCTTCGCTTGAACTTGGACATGGGGATATGGGGTTTCCATACTGGGCTTCTTCCACTGGTTGTACATAGTCATCCTGTGTCTCAGACTCTTCCGTGTTCGTTACAGGCCTTTCTTCAACTATTGGGTCGTCAGCACTCCCAACAGGTGTTTCTTGTTCACTGTCCTCTTGTGAGTCAATGTCATCACGCTCAATAGCCCTTTCTGCATTGGGTACTTGACGCTGCACCACCGGCTCATAATAAAAACCCCATTCATCATTGTCACATTCCTCTTCCTGGCTCGTGTTTTCTGAGACTGTTCTTGTCCTTCTTTCCTTTTCCATAGGTGCTGCTTTTGGCTGGACTTCCAACGGTAAGTGGTCACATGGTAGCAACAAGTTGCGGTGCAAGACTCTCAATCTTCCTTGTCCATGCTCAGGCTTAACTTCGTAGACCGGGATGTCTTTTCCAACCTGGCGGACCACCACATAGATGTGGTCTTCCCAATGATTGCGAAGCTTTCCAGTGCCTCCTCTTGGTGTCAGATTTCTGACCAGGACACGATCACCAGGATGCAACAATGAGCTCCTCACTTTTTCATCATAGTGTCGTTTACTTCTGTCTGTTGACGTCTTTGCATTCTCTTGCACTATTTCATATGCTTCCTGCATTTCTCTCTTCCATTTCTCCATGTATGCACGGTGGTCTGCTTTTCCTTTTTCAGAGGTAAGACCAAACAGAAGGTCAATGGGTAACCTTGGGGACCTTCCAAATAGAAGGTAAAAAGGGGAGAAACCTGTAACATCGCATCGTGTGCAGTTATATGCATAGATCAACTTGTTCAGGGATTCTTTCCAGTTGGTTTTCTGCTTATCGGTAAGTGTCTTTAGCATTTGCAGCAATGTCCGGTTAAAGCGTTCGACTTGCCCGTTTCCCTGCGGGTGATAGGGTGTCGTTCGCGATCCTGCTACGCCACAGTTCCTTTTCAGTTGTGCGAAAAGCTGATTCTCAAATTCGCCTCCTTGATCATGGTGGATCCGTGCTGGCATGCCGAACTTCAGGGCATAATCGTTGAATATTCGCTCAGCAACTGTTTTGGCAGACTTGTTGGTGGTGGCATAAGCCTGTGCAAAACGAGTAAAGTGATCAACGATCACCAATATATATTCGTAGCCGCCTTTACATTTGTCCAAGTGGAGGAAATCGATCGACACAAGTTCAAATGGCTGCGTGGTGACAATATTGGTAAGAGGTGCCCGTGTTTCTCTGCATGGCCTCTTTTGCTTCAGGCATGAACAAGTTCTAGCCACATAATGTTCAATTTCCTTTTGCATGTAGGGCCAAAAGAATCTGTCCCTGATCAGTGATGTTGTTCGATCAATGCCTTGATGGCCCATGTCATCATGCAACTCCTTCAGTACAGTGGCCTTATACCTCTCAGGTAGTACAAGCTGCGTTTTGTTTGATGTTTTCCTGCGGAGAATGCCATGTTCATCAATATGAAGTCTTTCCCATTCACGCAGTAGACACTTGCTTGGCTTACTGAGGGCATTAATTACATGTCCTGGGGGCTTGCTGTCCCTCAATTTGCACTGCATTATTAGACCAATACTTTCATCATCTTGTTGTGCTTGCTGAATCTTTTTAATCGAGAGCGGTCTGTGTGTATCTTCACTCAATGCCGTACATTGAAGATCGGTAAGTATCGAGCAGACCCACGGTGAGCTGGAGTCTTGCATTTCAACAGCTTGCTTTGTTGCTGCCACACAATCTGATGCCAACTCTTCTGTACACTGTTCCATCACCTTCTCAATATTCACAGGCATTCTCGACAGGCTGTCGGCATCCACATTTTCTTTCCCTGGACGATATCGGATAGTGAAATGAAAGTCAGCGAGCTCCGCTACCCATCTATATCCAGTTGCATTGAGCTTGGCACTTGACAGGACATAAGTGAGTGGATTATTATCCGTGAACACAGTGAAAGTCGGTGCATAATACAGGTAATCCCTAAATTTTTCTGTGATTGCCCACTTCAAGGCTAGGAATTCCAACTTTCCTGAGTGTAAATGATAATTTCGTTCAGCTGTGTTCAGTGTCCGGGAACCGTAGGCTATCACTCTGAGTTTACCTTCTTGTTGTTGGTATAGAACTGCCCCGAGACCTTGATTTGACGCATCAGTATGGAGGACAAATGGCTGCGAGAAGTCTGGGAATGCGAGGATTGGTGGCTCAACCAGACAATCTATTAGCCGCTCCAATATGGCTTGATGTTTTTCAATCCAGACAATTGGTTTGTTTGACGGCACTCCTTTACTCTTCCTCGTCACCCGCCTGGTGTTTGTCTTAAGTTGTGGCACATTGTTGTCTTCCGTTGCTTTCAGCAAGTCATAAAGTGGCCCAGCGATACGGGAAAAGTCCTTTATGTATTGTCTGTAGTAGCTTAATAGTCCCATGACAGTTCGTAGCTCTCCTACGTTGCTCGGTCTCTTATCTTTCAAGGCTCGCACAGCAATAGTGTCAGCTGGATCGACTTTACTACCTTCGGACGAAACGACTCTTCCCAGATAGCGCACCTCTCGTTTAAACAACTCACACTTGCTCGGTTTTAGTTTGATCCCATATTTCCTCAACAGCCGAAGCACTCTCCTGACATGATTTACATGATCCTCAAATGACTGACTGTACACAAGTGTGTCATCCAAATATGGAATGCAAATGTTGTCTCGTACGTCTTCCAAACACTCCTCCATACAGCGCTGGAAGACTGCGGGCGCATTCATCAACCCGAATGGGATCCTTACCCATTCATACAGACCCCATGGAGTCACAAATGCAGTCAACTGTCTACTGTCTTCATCCACAAAGCCCTGATGGTAGGCCTTTCCTTGGTCTAGTAATGAAAACCACGAGTTGCCACCAAGACTGTCAAGGATGTCCTGCACTCGTGGAATGGGTTGTCTATCAGGGTGGGTCTTTTTGTTTAGTTCCCTGTAGTCTATGCAAAGGCGTAGGCTGCCATCCTTTTTTCTTACGCAGACAACCGGTGAGGCATAAGGTGAGTTGGATTTCTTCACCCACCCTTGTGCAATCAGATTGTGCAGGTAGTCTTTCATCTCTTTATATAATGGCTTCGGCACCGACAGGTAAGTACGCGCTACAGGCTCCATATCTTTCAATGATATGCTCAACTTCAATTTCTCGACACATCCAATGTCATTGTCTGATTCAGAGAAAGATGAACGTTCTTCATGAAGCATATTCTTTACTATTTCTCGTTCGGGCTCATCCAAGTGGCTGAGGTCAATTGGTGGACTCCATTGAGTGTCAGTAACCAGCTCACCCTCTGCATTCACTTGACTCACTGACACTGGGGGTCGGTGTTTGGGCTTCTCTAAAACAGTAGCTGGATACACAGCCTGCACCTGCTGTAAGGTGCCCACAACAGTTCTCCCTGACAACTCAATATCATGATCAGTGGGGTTTTGGACATCAAGGACAATGTAAGGTGGGGCCCCACTTCTGAGGGTTACCAAAGTCTCACAAAACTCTAGGCCTTCAGCCCACTGAGGATTTATGTCAGGCTCAAATACTAGTGTGGTAGCCTTCTTCAATGGCCATGTCTGTGCTTTACAGTCAATCTGAACAGAGGTGTGTTTTGGGACAGTTACTTTTTCTTTTGTTGTCCTCACAACATAGTCACATGACTGTTCTGCAGTAACCAGATCAATGAATGCCGTGACATTCTCTCTCTCAAGACTTGGGAACGCTGTTCTCAATGTCTCATGCAAGTGTTCTCTCTTCATAGTATCAAGTTGTTCTGTAGTGCTGGTTTTGACAATTTCCTCAATGACATTAAAGCCTAGGATGGGCTGTGAAAGACATCCGCCTTCCATCACTAGCATGGGGACAACAAGTTTCGTGGGGTCAGTTCCCTCTGCAGCTAATCCAAAAGTGACCTCAATGAAACCCTTATATGGCATTCTCCCTCCATTAGCGGCTGTGATCTTCAAATCCCCAGGGGCATCCAGTAGTTCAGACACATCTCTTAACTGTGCCTGTGGCAAATTTGTGTTTTTCCACTCTTCATCAACAATACAAACTTGGGAGCCTGTATCCCATAATGCTCTGGTTTTAAGACCTTGTATGTAGCATTCAACTATACAGCGTTTTCCGACCAGCCCAACAAGACGAGGACGAC
The DNA here is from genome assembly GCF_964188405.1 of Protomyctophum parallelum. Lineage (NCBI taxonomy): Eukaryota > Metazoa > Chordata > Actinopteri > Myctophiformes > Myctophidae > Protomyctophum > Protomyctophum parallelum. The sequence goes on along the minus strand of NC_139698.1, from coordinate 20,373,725 downwards.
TGTCCTCTTTTTCTGTGTAGACAGCTTTTACTTTTGGGTGAGAGTACTGGTTGCACCGTTTTCTATGTCTTGGCCAATGCTCCACTTGACATGTTTTTGAACAGTAAGTGTCATTTTTACATGTTGCACATCTCATAAGCCTTTGGTCTCTCCCAGGGGCACCACAGTTTGAGCAATGTGGTTGGGACATTATACTGTTGCTGGTTACTCCCAGTCCCGTGGGGGCAACCCTCACCCGTTTAAAGGACCCTCTTTGTCTTGTCTGGTTCCTCTCACTCTGCAGCCTGCGATGAAATGTTCGCTACTACCGCATCTGTAACAGTGGGTGCAATATTCATTTCCACTTTGCTGGCAGCCAACACATCTGTTCTGACGAGCACGATTCTGGGTCGGGTATTGCTGTGGTGAGAACCCTTGCTGATACTGTGCTCTCTCTTCTCTTCGTCCTGGGGAAGGCCAGTAGTGTTGTGGGGGATACTGGAACTGGGGAGGGGGGATGCATTCCTGCGCTACTGGGGAGGCAAAATACTGTGTTTGTGCTGAGTTAGGCTGGCGGATCGACTCTTTGATTTGTGCAACCTCAGCGCCTATGTTTTTTAATAATGCCATGTCGGAACGCATTTCTTTTAGTTGACTTAGTACATCAGGATGAGTTTTGTTGGTGGATTCTAAGTTTGAGGGTTTTTTTTTTTTATCTGTGTCATCAGACTGGACTGTGTGCACAGAGGTTGGCCGCTGGTGGGTAAGTAGTTTCTTTTTATCCTGTCTTTCTGTTTCGTTTGCACATGCAATGTTTAGTTTTTCAAGGAGTAGCTCATCACTAGTTGTTGTTTGTTGCAGATAAGGCTGAAGGTCGCTTCTAATGCTATCATTTTGCAGACCTGTGAGAACGGTATGGAGAAACATGCTCTGTACAAGGACAGGATCATATTTTAGACCAGACTCTGCTTCCTGTGAAGCGAATAGTATTTTTTGTCTTAAATCTAGGGCCCGGATAAGGAAGTTTTGTGGCGTTTCCTTACTACTTTGGGCCTCTGACGTGAGCTGTTTATACAGTTCTGTTGCTCCCTTTTCTTGGTAATGGGACCTGAGAATTCTCCTCAAAGTAGGTAGTGTGAGGTTGCTTTTTCCCTCCAGGTAACTACGTAATTGTAAGCCTGGTGCAATTGCCCTGATCACTGCATCAACTATTTCAATCTCAGGAAATCCCTTGTTGATCCCTTGCTCAATTTGGTGGGCTAGACTGGAGAATGTGAGTTTATCTTTTTGCCCCGGTTCGCCAATTTGGCCTGATATTTTGTATTCTCTATTCCACTGTAATGAAACATGCGGTTGGGGGACAGAGGCAAGGTCCTTACCAACATTATCCTCCCCCCCACTGATTTTGTTGGCTCTCTGGTTTGATTTCTCGTGTAGTGCTAATGATAATGTTAATTTTAACATCTCAAGCTCCTTTTGCAACCTCTCAGTTTCTGAGGGTTGAACAACCTGTTGCCCCAAGCCCGTCTCTTTTGCACCAGGGGACACCTGTTTTTCTTTTTCCATTTGTTCACCCCGTTTTAACTCAGTAATTTTATCTTTCAGGCAAAGTAACTCTGCCATACCCAGGTCCTCAAGTTCAAGTAAACCTTCTCTCTCCAAATGTCCTGTGACATGGGCAATGAGAGCAGGGCGACCCTTCCCCTTTACATTTTCACGCTTTGAACCAGCAATTGACAGAAAATCACAAATTTCAATCAAGGCATCCCTTCTCAATGTATATAGAGCACCACCAATTTCTAATTTCAACTCCTCTAGTGCTGAGGAACCCATGTCAGCATCTGAATCAGACATCTCAGTCGCTGGCCTGTGGGAAATGTCAGTGCGATAAAATACCTTTTCTTTGTAGAATAGACCACACTGTTCTCTGACCCGTGGATGTCAGTGTGATCCAAAACCCTCTCTCCACCGAACAGGCAACACAGTTCTTTGGCCCGTCGATTATTTTGTGTAGAATTTCTTCCCCCACAGAATAGGCAACACAGTTCTTTGGCCCGTTGATTCTGTGGTGTAGAATTATTTTCTTCACAGAATAGGCAACACAGTTCTTTGGCCCGTTGATTCTGCGGTGTAGAATTTTTTTCTCCACAGAATAGGCAACACAGTTCTTTGGCCCGTTGATTCTGTGGTGTAGAATTATTTTCTCCACAGAATAGGCAACACAGTTCTTTGGCCCGTTGATTCTGTGGTGTAGAATTTTTTTCTCCACAGAATAGGCAACAGTTATTTGACACGTGGATGTTGGCGTGGTGTGGGACCTCCTTGCAGAGTCGACAACACAACTTGTGAACCTGTGGACATCAGTGTGGTGGAGACTCTCTTTGCAGAGTAAACGCAGCTTTCCTGGCACCAGTGGTTAACCTCAGATTGCATACAAGTCTCTCTACGCAGTTGTTGAACCACCACACACTATCTTCCACCCTGGTTGGTTGTAGATGAAAAATGGTTGAATGTTGATCGGGGACGTCTATCTTAGACAGCTGGCCCTCGTTGCATTCATCCCGGCTCGAGCCCCCAAAATGTAGTACCCTGTAAAAGGGGAGATCTCAGTAAGAAAGCTGGACACAGTGTTTCCTCTCTGTCAGCAGTATGAGAATAGTTTATTCACTTTTAGTTCAGAAATATTAACATAGTCACAATGTTTCATTGCAATATCAACTTTTCTCTATGCAGGTAAATACCATTTTTAGCATAATAACATGTCTATTTTCTCACAATAACATAAACACAAAATCGTTTTCTCTTATTTCTCTTGCCTGCATGAATGCATGCAAGTTACCCACACACACACACACACACACACATTAGCAACGTTGTACACTGCATGTAGCATGGCCACGTTGTGTTGCATTGTGCACTGAATCCACATACTGTATGATCCAAACTCTCAAAATAATACTTCCAAAACACTTTATATTTGGTCACAAAGTTACTCAAGATATACACAACACATCATAACAACACTGTAATCAGTCATGAACAGAAATACTCATTTTATACCTGTAAAAGGGGAGATCTCAGTAAGAAAGCTGGACACAGTGTTTCCTCTCTGTCAGCAGTATGAGAATGAAACAACAAGCCCGCGCTCTCTCACTTGCTCCCTCTACAGACAAGACCAATCGATTACCAACACCAAGTGTGAAGTAGTAGATTACAGATGCACTGATCTATTCTGACTCTGTTCTCCTTTTAACTATTAAATCTGAATCACAGAACATATTATTTGCTAAATTAATTGTCCAACTAGATCACTGCCATGGATCCCAGCTATATCACTCTATCACACGTATGCCATACTTTAAGTCCCTGAATGCATAAACAACACCCATGGTTTCCCTGCGTGGCAGCCTGAGTATTTTGTCACACAGTTCAAACAGTCGGTTCTCTCCATAGACCTCTTCAAATGTGAGGTCTGTGCTGCTTCTCTGTGTTGACGTCAACATTTCAGGTTCTAGAAATTTCAGCTGCGAAATCAAATTGACACAAACTTGTGAGTCTGACATTCTATGGCTTAGATTATTGCTGAGACTGCTGAGAAACTGTTGACGGTCGAGAGAGACTATTTCTGGGTCGTCTGTCAACACAACTGTGCCAAACATGCCTCCTGATACCGCCGTTTCAGCTGCACGTACTTTGGGTCCTGGTCGTTCTCCCATTTCAGCAATGACCTGAAAGCTACAATTCATCAGTTTGTCTGCACAGGTTACTTAGAACAAATAATAAACCTATAGTTTCCCCATATGGGTTCATCCCGCTTCACTTCTCTACCTAAATGGTCCTCCTGACACCAAATCTTTTTCCAGGGCAGGCCGGCCACAAAACAAACCAATATGAAACAAACAATTCATAAGAATTAAAATAAATAAACTAAATAATAATTATGCCGGGCAAAGAGTGAATTCAAATAATTCTGTGTTTTCTATAGGCCTACTGTGCAAAATGATTGCTTTCCAAACTGGATGTTTTCTTCTCTATAGACTTTACACATTTAAAGGTGAAGTTGAAAATGATGTTAATTTCCTTGTCATAATTAGGATCTTCAACCAATGATCGAGTCGACGGACATAACTTGTTCTTGACGAACATGATATAGCTGGGAGGTATAAAACAATAACATTGTCCAAAAGCACATGCAGTGTGTTGCATGTGTTTACATGTTCAACCCCCCCACCTCCCCATTCACTGAAAGACAAGATAATTGGCTTTGTTCTAGTGTCTTCAAAGTATTCCATGTGTGGACACTGCACTAGCCACAACCAAATATGATAGAATATTGTTTTGTCATGGTTCAGGTGATCAGAACATCACAGTAAACAAAGCCCAGGCATTGTAAAACAAACCATAGGGAAATGGCACAATGCACTTCATCATTATGATGCTAAATGGTTTAAAAAATAACCTTTATTGTGGATTTAACTTTTGAAATGCTCATTTCAGTTCAGTAGGTTGAAGTAGTGGGTGAGCTCCCCAGTCTATACCCTAGTAGTGCCACTAGTATATACGTAATACGCCACCCTATAATGAAATCAACCCTATTCTGTATACAAACAACCCAAAATACAACAGTAACATTAAAACAAAATTAAAACATGCTGTTAATAAAGTATTCAATCAATCAAAATGTGATGGAAAAAAGAACAATGCCTAACAATGATGTTGCTCTTTTTTTTGGCTTGGTGGCCACTGAATATGACACATCCATGTGCGGATAGAGCAGTTTTGTCATCAATTAAAACTTCTAAGCCAAAATAACATGATAAACTGTGACTTGTTTTGTCTCAAGCATAGCATCGTCTGATTTCAGTGGTTGCAGAGAAATGTTGAGGGAAAGCATTTACATGCAAAGTGATGTGACCTGACCTGATGCAAAGCTGGATGCAGAGGTGATCATCACATTAAGAGATAAAACAATAGCCCAGGCACAATGGACTTATCTGTATGAAAAGCAGACACAATGGACTTCTCTGTATGAAAAGACTTGACAATTATCACCTATCTGGTCCAATTCTGAAGCCAGACAATTACACAATAGCAACCGTACGGAAATAATTTCACAAGTCCAATGCAAATTCCTTGCAATAGAATGTTCCTTCATTGTTGTTTTACATTTACAAGACATTTACTTCTTAGTAGTAAGAATATTAGGGCGCCTGTGGGGCAGGGCATTCTAGAAAACAAATTTCTGGTAGCCAGCCAACCCTATGCCTCGCTAGTCATTAAACTTCCAACCCACACCCTCTGGGTTTAAATCCTGCTGCTGCCACTATTTTTCCTATATTTTCGTTTTAGACCACGACGGAGGGGCGAATAAACATGACAGAAACACAAAAAAAAACTAAACTAATCATTATACGTGCAACATCCCCTACATTTTCAGACCGGCATCCGGAAACAAAAGAAACACACAACGTATATTACTGCATAATATAATTCACTCTTTAACAACCATAAGTATTATTCATCATTCATTACTTAGACACGGCAATTGGGTTTCAGTGTCTTGCTCAAGGACACTTCGATTGAAAAGCCAATAAAACAATTTAAAATAAAACAAACTGTAATAGTTTAATTATTATTTTAATTCGTATGAATTGTTTGTTTCATATTGGTTTGTTTAATTTGTGGCCGGCCTGCCCTGGAAAAATATTTGGTGTCAGGAGGACGGATAAACACGAATGGGGAAAATATAGGTTTATTATTTGTTCTAAGTTTAAATGTATATGTTCCATTGTTATTGCATAAAGCGGAATATATTGTATTATTGTGTGCTTCATGGGCACTTGGTTTAGGACATTTCCTTACTGTAGTATCAGCTCATCCAAGATGTTTTGAAGTGTAGTTATTTTTGTGCATAGGGTTTAAACCCACAGTTATGTTTCTTTCTTCCATAATATTACTATTTATGTTGTATTATGTTTCTGTATTAACAGTTCAACGGTGTATTGATAAGGATGATATGATTGGGCCAAAATAAATGAAGAACAATGAAGGTGTTGTTTTGAATGGAATAATGAGTGGTTTACTCTCTCACCTCTCTGAGGGCTGCGCCAGCCTGCTTACACAACAATAGAGGACAAGCCACACCCATCACCCGCTTTGCATAAAGACCATCAGGTCCTCAACTATGTCCTCACGCACGGTATAAATACCACACAGTGTGGTACCAGGCCCACTACCACACTGTAGCTATACCTACAATGAGTGAGCCACCGAGAAAGAAGACGTTTGTCCAAAGCAAACTCAGCTTCGTGGAGAGGCCAAGGCCTCCACCACCAGTATCACTGCCAGTGGATGCTCTGCTGTCAGATGTGGAGGAGAAACCACCACCACTGGAGGACAGACATGATGACGACAACACGACCAGGAAAAGAAAAATAGCATCAGTTCTTCAGCCTTCTGAGGAAACGGTCAGCAGCAGCACAGAGGCAAGTAACGTGTTGTTTGGTATACTTCCTAGCTCATGTCTGTAATGCATTATAACGTATCATGCATTATAATCTGCTTTTAACACTTTCTGTTACATATAAGAAGTCATACTCATATGCCTAATGCTTTATAATGCTTTCGCAAGATTCATAATACTATTATAATTCTCATTGTTGCAATATATTAGAATTAATTACAAATCATGTAGGCTATTTAAGCACTGTTTTAATGTGATTAAGACATTAATTGTCAGCATGGTTGAATGGTGCAGACAGAAACCCTTTGTGCTGTTCTTGCATACATTTAGAGCTATTTGGTCCACTTTACTTAAAGCACTCACCACATAAAGTGACATTTAAGCACTCATATACATAACACATATAGGGCTGTATTTTGCGTGTCTTAAGTACCAGGTCTTATTACCTAACTTGAGTAAACTAAAGACCTGGAGGCGTGATCAATGCTCTTTGGCCACTCAGAATAGCCAAATGGCATTGATCACGCCTCCAGGTCTTTAGTTTACTCAAAATACAGCCCATAGTCTGTTATATTATCCAACCATGACAATGAATACACTGTAATTCTCACCAAGACACTTAATGAAGTAAGTATAATATGGTTAAGTGCTAGATGCCTAATTTATAATATGTTTGGTTTCATAACATATGTTATTTTACAATGGGTTCTAAATTGTTATGATGGTTAGACAAATCATATTTAAGTATTCTAGTAGTATAGTTAAAATTATTACTTAAAACTATACATTGTCATAAGCAAATCACAATCCAATAATGCTTCATGGGAATTGTTATCATAGTAGTGTTTCACATGTACATTCATTGTGATGATGCCTATAAGCTATGTTGTGCGGCCCATGCAGTTTCTAATGGTATCCCATGTTTTTCTTCTTTTCAGCAGAGATATGATAGCTGCACACCTGAAATGAGCAGTCCCCAACCCTCGTCCTCCACTACGATTCCTGACTCTACCACAGTGGAGGGGAGCTCACCATTTGCTGTGTGGACAGAGAAGATGTGGGCCAGGAAAAAGGAGGCATACCCCTGGATCGACTGTAAGGATGGGAAACTGGGGTGCAAAGTTTGCTCGTCCACCACAGATTTCTCTACCCTCAAAGAACAAGAATGGTGTTTTTACACCATCACACCTGGAGGGAAAGACAAGCCTCAAATGTTGGCATCTCTGAGGAAAAGAATAACTAGACACAGCCTGTCATCCAGTCACTTTGCTGCACAACGCATACAAGACAAGAAGGACGAGCCACCAAAAGACAAAGACAGCGTCATGAAGGCCATGTGTAACGTGTTCCGTTCAGTATACTGCTTGGCACAAAAGAACACGCCGTTTTCAGATAAAAGTGGATTGCAGTATTTACCAAGCAAAAATGGGGTTGCCCAAATAGCCAAATGTATAAGCTCAGACATGCAACAGGACCTCTTTGATAGAATCAAAGGCAAGGGAGGTAAAATATCAATTATTGTCGATGAAACAACTAGCCTTGGATCTGGAACTACACTGATGGTGTACCTCAGATGGTGTGAAACATACAAGGGTTACCCAGTAGGTAATGTATACATACCACAGTTACTGTTTCTAGATTTGATTGAGCTGCCGAACCAAAGAGCTGATACCATTATGGAACATCTGCTGAATTGCCTCAGTGTACGTGGCTTTGATGACGCATATTTGAAGGAACACTTATTTGCATTTTCAAGCGATGGCGCCAGTGTCATGTTGGGGCGGAAATCTGGAATAGCTGAAAAAATGTCAGAAATGTATCCTAAAATAGTGACCTGGCATTGCTTAAATCACAAACTGGAGCAGGCCGTGGACGACACTGTGTCTGATGTCAGTGGCGTGAACCATTTTGTGGATTTTATGGACAAATTGTACACTGTGTACAACAGTACATTTAAGTATGCTGAATTGCAAAAAGTGGGGAGAATTGGAGGTTTGCTGAGCATGAGACATGTAGGCAGTTCCTTTTGCACAGTGTCTGCAGTGTGGGATGATTTTGAGTCACTATGTGCCTACTTCAGCTTTGCAAAGACCGATGAGAAACGGCCGGCGTACGATAGGAAACGCTTTGCCGGTCTGTTAAAGCAGCTGACTTCAAAACAATTTGTGTTAGATTTGGCACTCATGTATGACACGCTAAACGAGTTAGCTATTCTATCCACACGTTTACAACAAGCCAAGTCAGTAACCTGTGCAGACAAACTGATGAATTGTAGCTTTCAGGCCATTGCTGAAATGGGAGAACGACCAGGACCCAAAGTACGTGCAGCTGAAACGGCTGTATCAGGAGGCATGTTTGGCACAGTTGTGTTGACAGACGACCCAGAAATAGTCTCTCTCGACCGTCAACAGTTTCTCAGCAGTCTCAGAAATAATCTAAGCCATAGAATTTCAGACTCACAAGTTTGTGTCAATTTGATTTCGCAGCTGAAAGTTCTAGAACCTGAAATGTTGCCGTCAACACAGAGAAGCAGCACAGACCTCACATTTGAAGAGGTCTATGGAGAGAACGGATTGTTTGAACTGTGTGACAAAATACTCAGGCTGCCACGCAGGGAAACCAGGGGTGTTGTTTATGCATTCAGGGACGTAAAGTATGGCGTACGCACTAGACCAGATGATTTCCGGTCTTTATTGGATTGCATACAACTCATTCCATGGAACACTGCCGAGTGTGAAAGTGCATTCAACCACATTAATCAAACTATCATGTCGGATAAACACTCACTGATTGAACAGGTATCAGCCATGATGTCCATCAGGTTAAATGGACCACCTCTAGCCGCGTGGGATCCAACAGATTATGTGTTAAATTCATACATAGGTTTATGTTGACAAGATTTATGCTCAAATGTCTTAATGCAGTTGTTGAATCTTTGAATCTTTTATCTCTGAATCTGTTATCATGCTGACAGTTCATGTAATGTTGATTTGACTATGTTGAAATAACTTAGATTATGTAATGTGGTTGTTGTTGTTGTTGAAACTTGAATCTTGTTTTTTTCTGAATAAAGTAGTTGAAGCAAACTGAAAGTTTTATTGTAATTCTTCTTTCTTTGTGTGTGTGTGTGTGTGTGTGTGTGTGTGTGTGTGTGTGTTTGTGTGCGCGCGTGTGTCTGTGTGTGAGACTGAAACAAAAATTAAGTATAGCAACTCAAATGCCAAACATTTGAGTTGCTAAATGCCACCAGTGTGGCATATGCTTCAACCACAGCAGAACTCTCAAAAATCTAAAAATAAATGTTTGAGATGAGATGTGTTTGGTATAGGCCTACTGTGTGTTAGAGCCTACCTTTTGTTGTGTTGTTTAACTTTCCATTCCATCAATCTGGGACATTGGGCTAAAAATCTGCTAAACAAAGCATCTCTTAGTTATAATAATGTAAGAAAGCACAGTGATACACTTGACAGAGAAAAGAGCTACAGTTTAACGTGTTTGGAGAGAGCGGATGAATTGTCCAAATTAACATGTGATTATCTTGTCTTTCAGTGAATGGTTCTTGAATGGGGAGGGGGGATTAGGACTGTTAGAATATGATCTATATTGTGTATATGAAACCTTTTATTGTGAAGTGCCTGGAGTGCTACCCGGAAGTGCCTGTTAACTAGGGCTGTCCCCGACTAAGGATTTGTATAGTCGACTGATAGATGAATAAATTAGCTGTTAGTCGACTAAGCAAAAAAAAAAAATTGCCCCCCAAAAAATTGTATATGAAAATACAATATTTACAAAAATATACAAAAATATTGTATTATTCCACTAGGTCTGTGGGGGACATAAACACATTTGAACATTCTGACTGTTCAAATCTTTCTTTTTAACAACTGAGAGGCTTGTCATTAGCCAGATTGAGCACAGCAGGTGAGATTGAGATTCTGGAGTCTATCAGGCCAGCACACTGTGCGATTCAAATCACAGGCAGTGGCACATTGCCACACAGGCAGACACACTCAAGATGCACATTGGAGATTTGAACAGTCAGAATGTTCAAATGTGTTTATGTCCCCCACAGACCTAGTGGAATAATACAATATTTTTGTAAATAATGTATTTTTATTTTTTTTAGATTTTTTTAGATTTTTTTTAGATTTTTTTAGATTTTTTTAGATTTTTTTAGATTTTTAGATTATTGCTGAGACTGCTGAGAAACTGTTGACGGTCGAGAGAGACTATTTCTGGGTCGTCTGTCAACACAACTGTGCCAAACATGCCTCCTGATACCGCCGTTTCAGCTGCACGTACTTTGGGTCCTGGTCGTTCTCCCATTTCAGCAATGACCTGAAAGCTACAATTCATCAGTTTGTCTGCACAGGTTACTTAGAACAAATAATAAACCTATAGTTTCCCCATATGGGTTCATCCCGCTTCACTTCTCTACCTAAATGGTCCTCCTGACACCAAATCTTTTTCCAGGGCAGGCCGGCCACAAAACAAACCAATATGAAACAAACAATTCATAAGAATTAAAATAAATAAACTAAATAATAATTATGCCGGGCAAAGAGTGAATTCAAATAATTCTGTGTTTTCTATAGGCCTACTGTGCAAAATGATTGCTTTCCAAACTGGATGTTTTCTTCTCTATAGACTTTACACATTTAAAGGTGAAGTTGAAAATGATGTTAATTTCCTTGTCATAATTAGGATCTTCAACCAATGATCGAGTCGACGGACATAACTTGTTCTTGACGAACATGATATAGCTGGGAGGTATAAAACAATAACATTGTCCAAAAGCACATGCAGTGTGTTGCATGTGTTTACATGTTCAACCCCCCCACCTCCCCATTCACTGAAAGACAAGATAATCACATGTTAATTTAGACAATTCATCCGCTCTCTCCAAACACGTTAAACTGTAGCTTTTTTCTCTGTCAAGTGTGTCACTGTGCTTTCTTACATTATTATAACTATAAGAGATGCTTTGTTTAGCAGCACAAAAGGTAGGCTCTAACATACAGTATACCAAACACATCTCATCTCAAACATTTGTTTGTGACAGTAAAGCAACAATTATTACAAGATAACCAAACACAACACAATTCACTAAAACAAGATAAATACATGTAGCAAACAAATCAAAACAAAACAGTGACAATCAAACATATAATGACAGAAGCATCGGCTACAGTGATAAATAAGAACATTGCATCACATAATGATGTTGCTCAATTTGTTCTAGTGTCTTCAAAGTATTCCATGTGTGGACACTGCACTAGCCAAAACCAAATATGATAGAATATTGTTTTGTCATGGTTCAGGTGATCAGAACATCACAGTAAACAAAGCTCAGGCATTGTACCGCATTGTAAAACAAACAATAGGGAAATGGCACAGTGCACTTCATCATTATGATGCTAAATGGTTTAAAAAATAACCTTTATTGTGGATTTAACTTTTGAAATGCTCATTTCAGTTCAGTAGGTTGAAGTAGTGGGTGAGCTCCCCAGTCTACCCTAGTAGTACCACTAGTATGTACGTAATACGCCACCCTATAATGAAATCAACCCTATTCTGTATACAAACAACCCAAAATACAACAGTAACATTAAAACAAAATTAAAACATGCTGTTAATAAAGTATTCAATCATGTTGAATATTGCTCATTTTTGGCTTGGTGGCCACTGAATATGACACATCCATGTGTGGATAGAGCAGTTTTGTCATCAATTTAAACTTCTAAGCCAAAATAACATGATAAACTGTGACTTGTTTTGTCTCAAGCATAGCATCGTTTGGTTGCAGAGAAATGTTGAGGGAAAGCATTTACATGCAAAGTGATGTGACCTGACCTGATGCAAAGCTGGATGCAGAGGTGATCATCACATTAAGAGATAAAACAATAGCCCAGGCACAATGGACTCATCTGTATGAAAAGCAGACACAATGGACTTCTCTGTATGAAAAGACTTGACAATTATCACCTATCTGGTCCAATTCTGAAGCCAGACAATTACACAATAGCAACCGTACGGAAATAATTTCACAAGCCCAATGCAAATTCCTTGCAATAGAATGTTCCTTCATTGTTGTTTTACATTTACAAGACATTTACTTCTTAGTAGCCTAGTAAGAATATTAGGGCGCCTGTGGGGCAGGGCATTCTAGAAAACATTTCTGGTAGCCAGCCAACCCTATATGCCTCGCTATAGTCATTAGACTTCCAACCCACACCTTCTGGGTTTAAATCCTGCTGCTGCCACTATTTTTCCTATATTTTCGTTTTAGACCACGACGGAGGGGCGCCGTCTCAAGCAAACTTGAGCCATGCGAGACACCACCAAGCACGTTAAAGCGTGCAAGCTGCTGTGTCGAAGTTTGCTTGAGCTGACTCAGCCCTGTTCAAGTTGCGACCCGATATGGACTACAGGCCCTTGTTTGCACAATCAGAAACAGTGAAAAGGTTTTCAAAGAGCTTGAGAAGGAAAACAAATGTCCTTGTCTGTATGCAATACAACAATGTGTTTGCTTCTGTTACAGTTGGCCCCTCAGCCCTCACTCATTATACGTGCAACATCCCCTACATTTTCAGACCGGCATCCGGAAACAAAAGAAACACACAACGTATATTACTGCATAATATAATTCACTCTTTAACAACCATAAGTATTATTCATCATTCATTACTTAGACACGGCAATTAGGGTTTCAGTGTCTTGCTCAAGGACACTTCGATTGAAAACGTTATTAACAGTTCTGATTAACAGTTCTGACTACCTTTGGAAGCCAATAAAACAATTTAAAATAAAACAAACTGTAATATTTTAATTATTATTTTAATTCGTATGAATTGTTTGTTTCATATTGGTTTGTTTAATTTGTGGCCGGCCTGCCCTGGAAAAATATTTTGTGTCAGGAGGACGGATAAACACGAATGGGGAAAATATAGGTTTATTATTTGTTCTAAGTTTAAATGTATATGTTCCATTGTTATTGCATAAAGCGGAATATATTGTATTATTGTGTGCTTCATGGGCACTTGGTTTAGGACATTTCCTTACTGTAGTATCAGCTCATCCAAGATGTTTTGAAGTGTAGTTATTTTTGTGCATAGGGTTTAAACCCACAGTTATGTTTCTTTCTTCCATAATATTACTATTTATGTTATATTATGTTTCTGTATTAACAGTTCAACAGTGTATTGATAAGGATGATATGATTGGGCCAAAATAAATGAAGAACAATGAAGGTGTTGTTTTGAGTGGAATAATGAGTGCACACACAACACAAAGAAAGAAGAATTACAATAAAACTTTCAGTTTACTTCAACTAATTTATTCAGAAAAAATCAAGATTCAAGTTTCAACAACAACAACAACAACCACATTACATAATCTAAGTGGTTTCAACATAGTCAAATCAACATTACATGAACTGTCAGCATGATAACAGATTCAGAGATAAAAGATTCAAAGATTCAACAACTGCATTACGACATTTGAGCATAAATCTTGTCAACAGCATGTGGGTCGCTTGCGGGCAGGTGCTCTGCTAGGATGGTTTTTAAACCTATGTATGAGGAGTAGGACTCTAATTGGTGGAATGGCTTCGCAGTTTCCCAAAGCCAATTTATCACATAATCTGTTGGATCCCACGCGGCTAGAGGTGGTCCATTTAACCTGATGGACATCATGGCTGATACCTGTTCAATCAGTGAGTGTTTATCCGACATGATCGTTTGATTAATGTGGTTGAATGCACTTTCACACTCGGCAGTGTTCCATGGAATGAGTTGTATGCAATCCAATAAAGACCGGAAATCATCTGGTCTAGTGCGTACGCCATACTTTAAGTCCCTGAATGCATAAACAACACCCCTGGTTTCACTGTGTGGCAGCCTGAGTATTTTGTCACACAGTTCAAACAGTCGGTTCTCTCCATAGACCTCTTCAAGTTCAAACAGTCCGTTCTCTCCATAGACCTCTTCAAATGTGAGGTCTGTGCTGCTTCGCTGTGTTGACGTCAACATTTCAGGTTCTAGAAATTTCAGCTGCGAAATCAAATTGACACAAACTTGTGAGTCTGAAATTCTATGGCTTAGATTATTGCTGAGACTGCTGAGAAACTGTTGACGGTCGAGAGAGACTATTTCTGGGTCGTCTGTCAACACAACTGTGCCAAACATGCCTCCTGATACCGCCGTTTCAGCTGCACGTACTTTGGGTCCTGGTCGTTCTCCCATTTCAGCAATGACCTGAAAGCTACAATTCATCAGTTTGTCTGCACAGGTTACTGACTTGGCTTGTTGTAAACGTGTGGATAGAATAGCTAACTCGTTTAGCGTGTCATACATGAGTGCCAAATCTAACAGAAATTGTTTTGAAGTCAGCTGCTTTAACAGACCGGCAAAGCGTTTCCTATCGTACGCCGGCCGTTTCTCATCGGTCTTTGCAAAGCTGAAGTAGGCACATAGTGACTCAAAATCATCCCACACTGCAGACACTGTGCAAAAGGAACTGCCTACATGTCTCATGCTCAGCAAACCTCCAATTCTCCCCACTTTTTGCAATTCAGCATACTTAAATGTACTGTTGTACACAGTGCACAATTTGTCCATAAAGTCCACAAAATGGTTCACGCCACTGACATCAGACACAGTGTCGTCCACGGCCTGCTCCAGTTTGTGATTTAAGCAATGCCAGGTCACTATTTTAGGATACATTTCAGACATTTTTTCAGCTATTCCAGATTTCCGCCCCAACATGACACTGGCGCCATCGCTTGAAAATGCAAATAAGTGTTCCTTCAAATATGCGTCATCAAAGCCACGTACACTGAGGCAATTCAGCAGATGTTCCATAATGGTATCAGCTCTTTGGTTCGGCAGCTCAATCAAATCTAGAAACAGTAACTGTGGTATGTATGCATTACCTCGGTAACCCTTGTATGTTTCACACCATCTGAGGTACACCATCAGTGTAGTTCCAGATCCAAGGCTAGTTGTTTCATCGACAATAATTGATATTTTACCTCCCATGCATTTGATTCTATGAAAGAGGTCCTGTTGCATCTCTGAGCTTATACATTTGGCTATTTGGGCAACCCCATTTTTGCTTGGTAAATACTGCAAGCCGCTTTTATCTGAAAATGGCGTGTTCTTTTGTGCCAAGCAGTATACTGAACGGAACACATTACACATGGCCTTATTGAGGCTGTCTTTGTCTTTTGGTGGCTCGTCCTTCTTGTCTTGTATGTGTTGTGCAGCAAAGTGACTGGATGACAGGCTGTGTCTATATATTCTTTTCCTCAGAGATGCCAACATTTCAGGCTTTTCTTTCCCTCCAGGTGTGATGGTGTAAAAACACCATTCATGTTCTGTTACTGTTTTTCGCTCTTGTTCTTTGAGGGTAGAGAAATCTGTGGTGGACGAGCAAACTTTGCACCCCAGTTTCCCATCTTTACAGTCGATCCAGGGGTATGCCTCCTTTTTCCTGGCCCACATCTTCTCTGTCCACACAGAAAATGGTGAGCTCCCCTCCACTGTGGTAGAGTCAGGAATCGTAGTGGAGGACGAGGGTTGGGGACTGCTCATTTCAGGTGTGCAGCTATCATCTCTCTGCTGAAAAGAAGAAAAACATGGGATACCATTAGAAACTGCATGGGCCGCACAACATATCTTATAGGCATCATCACAATTAATGTACATGTGAAACACTACTATGATAACAATTCCCATGAAGCATTATTGGATTGTGATTTGCTTATGACAATGTATAGTATTAATTTTAACTATACTACTAATACTTGCTTATGACAATGTATAGTTTTAAGTAATAATTTTAACTATACTACTAGAATACTTAAATATGATTTTTCTAACCATCATAACCATTTAGAAACCATTGTAAAATGACATATGGTATTAATGCAAACATATTATAAATTAGGCATCTAGCACTTAACCATATTATAGTTACTTCATTAAGTGTCTTGGTGAGAATTACAGTGTATTCATTGTCATGGTTGGATTATATTATTTTACAATGTATAATATGCTATTATAATCTAACATAGGCTATATGTAGAGTGCTTAAATGTCAGTTTATGTGGTGAGTGCTTTAAGTAAAGTGGCCCAAATAGCTCTAAATGTATGCAAGAACAGCACAAAGGGTTTCTGTCTGCACCTTCAGGAATGTCATGACTTGCCATGCCATTCAACCATGCTGACCAA
Organism: Protomyctophum parallelum; assembly: GCF_964188405.1. Classification (NCBI taxonomy): domain Eukaryota; kingdom Metazoa; phylum Chordata; class Actinopteri; order Myctophiformes; family Myctophidae; genus Protomyctophum; species Protomyctophum parallelum. The sequence goes on along the minus strand of NC_139698.1, from coordinate 20,357,051 downwards.
TGTCTTAATCACACTAAAACAGTGCTTAAAATAGCCTACATGATTTATTTGTAATTAATTCTAATATATTGCAACAATGAGAATTATAATAGTATTATGAATCTTGCGAAATATCTGGTGGAGATACTATAATACTTGAAGTCATGCTTTATAATGTTAGCCTTGTTATAAAGCATTAGGCATATGAGTATACGTATGACTTCTTATATGTAACAGTGTTAAAAGCAGATTATAATGCATGATACATAGTTATAATGCATTACAGACATGAGCTAGGAAGTATACCAAACAACACGTTACTTGCCTCTGTGCTGCTGCTGACCGTTTCCTCAGACGGCTGAAGAACTGACGCTATTTTTCTTTTCCTGGTCGTGTTGTCGTCATCATGTCTGTCCTCCAGTGGTGGTGGTTTCTCCTCCACATCTGACAGCAGAGCATCCACTGGCAGTGATACTGGTGGTGGAGGCCTTGGCCTCTCCACGAAGCTGAGTTTGCTTTGGACAAACGTCTTCTTTCTCGGTGGCTCACTCATTGTAGGCATAGCTACAGTGTGGTAGTGGGCCTGGTACTACACTGTGTGGTATTTATACCGTGTGTGAGGACATAGTTGAGGACCTGATGGTCTTTATGCAAAGCGGGTGATGGGTGTGGCTTGTCCTCTATTGTTGTGTAAGCAGGCTGGCAGCCCTCAGAGAGGTGAGAGAGTAAACCACTCCTTCCACTCAAAACAACAACTTAATTGTTCTTCTTTTATTTTGGCCCAATCATATCATCCTTATCAATACACCGTTGAACTGTTAATACAGAAACATAATACAACATAAATGAGCAGTAATATGGAAGAAAGAAACTCTATATGCACACTGGTCACAGTAGCTTCTCTCCAGTATGAATTCTCTGGTGATTTTTGAGAGTTCTGCTGTAGCTGAAGCATATGCCACACTGGGGACATTTAGCAACTCAACTGTTTGGCATTCGAGTTGCTATACTTAATTTCTCACACAGACACACGCACGCACACACACAAAGAAGAATTACAATAAAACTTTCAGTTTACTTCAACTAATTTATTCAGAAAAAAACAAGATTCAAGTTTCAACAACAACAACAACAACCACATTACATAATCTAAGTGGTTTCAACATAGTCAAATCAACATTACATGAACTGTCAGCATGATAACAGATTCAGAGATAAAAGATTCAAAGATTCAACAACTGCATTACGACATTTGAGCATAAATCTTGTCAACAGCATGTGGGTCGCTTGCGGGCAGGTGCTCTGCTAGGATGGTTTTTAAACCTATGTATGAGGAGTAGGACTCTAATTGGTGGAATGGCTTCGCAGTTTCCCAAAGCCAATTTATCACATAATCTGTGGCTAGAGGTGGTCCATTTAACCTGATGGACATCATGGCTGATACCTGTTCAATCAGTGAGTGTTTATCCGACATGATAGTTTGATTAATGTGGTTGAATGCACTTTCACACTCGGCAGTGTTCCATGGAATGAGTTGTATGCAATCCAATAAAGACCGGAAATCATCTGGTCTAGTGCGTATGCCATACTTTAAGTCCCTGAATGCATAAACAACACCCATGGTTTCCCTGCGTGGCAGCCTGAGTATTTTGTCACACAGTTCAAACAGTCGGTTCTCTCCATAGACCTCTTCAAATGTGAGGTCTGTGCTGCTTCTCTGTGTTGACGTCAACATTTCAGGTTCTAGAAATTTCAGCTGCGAAATCAAATTGACACAAACTTGTGAGTCTGACATTCTATGGCTTAGATTATTGCTGAGACTGCTGAGAAACTGTTGACGGTCGAGAGAGACTATTTCTGGGTCGTCTGTCAACACAACTGTGCCAAACATGCCTCCTGATACCGCCGTTTCAGCTGCACGTACTTTGGGTCCTGGTCGTTCTCCCATTTCAGCAATGACCTGAAAGCTACAATTCATCAGTTTGTCTGCACAGGTTACTTAGAACAAATAATAAACCTATAGTTTCCCCATATGGGTTCATCCCGCTTCACTTCTCTACCTAAATGGTCCTCCTGACACCAAATCTTTTTCCAGGGCAGGCCGGCCACAAAACAAACCAATATGAAACAAACAATTCATAAGAATTAAAATAAATAAACTAAATAATAATTATGCCGGGCAAAGAGTGAATTCAAATAATTCTGTGTTTTCTATAGGCCTACTGTGCAAAATGATTGCTTTCCAAACTGGATGTTTTCTTCTCTATAGACTTTACACATTTAAAGGTGAAGTTGAAAATGATGTTAATTTCCTTGTCATAATTAGGATCTTCAACCAATGATCGAGTCGACGGACATAACTTGTTCTTGACGAACATGATATAGCTGGGAGGTATAAAACAATAACATTGTCCAAAAGCACATGCAGTGTGTTGCATGTGTTTACATGTTCAACCCCCCCACCTCCCCATTCACTGAAAGACAAGATAATTGGCTTTGTTCTAGTGTCTTCAAAGTATTCCATGTGTGGACACTGCACTAGCCACAACCAAATATGATAGAATATTGTTTTGTCATGGTTCAGGTGATCAGAACATCACAGTAAACAAAGCCCAGGCATTGTAAAACAAACCATAGGGAAATGGCACAATGCACTTCATCATTATGATGCTAAATGGTTTAAAAAATAACCTTTATTGTGGATTTAACTTTTGAAATGCTCATTTCAGTTCAGTAGGTTGAAGTAGTGGGTGAGCTCCCCAGTCTATACCCTAGTAGTGCCACTAGTATATACGTAATACGCCACCCTATAATGAAATCAACCCTATTCTGTATACAAACAACCCAAAATACAACAGTAACATTAAAACAAAATTAAAACATGCTGTTAATAAAGTATTCAATCAATCAAAATGTGATGGAAAAAAGAACAATGCCTAACAATGATGTTGCTCTTTTTTTTGGCTTGGTGGCCACTGAATATGACACATCCATGTGCGGATAGAGCAGTTTTGTCATCAATTAAAACTTCTAAGCCAAAATAACATGATAAACTGTGACTTGTTTTGTCTCAAGCATAGCATCGTCTGATTTCAGTGGTTGCAGAGAAATGTTGAGGGAAAGCATTTACATGCAAAGTGATGTGACCTGACCTGATGCAAAGCTGGATGCAGAGGTGATCATCACATTAAGAGATAAAACAATAGCCCAGGCACAATGGACTTATCTGTATGAAAAGCAGACACAATGGACTTCTCTGTATGAAAAGACTTGACAATTATCACCTATCTGGTCCAATTCTGAAGCCAGACAATTACACAATAGCAACCGTACGGAAATAATTTCACAAGTCCAATGCAAATTCCTTGCAATAGAATGTTCCTTCATTGTTGTTTTACATTTACAAGACATTTACTTCTTAGTAGTAAGAATATTAGGGCGCCTGTGGGGCAGGGCATTCTAGAAAACAAATTTCTGGTAGCCAGCCAACCCTATGCCTCGCTAGTCATTAAACTTCCAACCCACACCCTCTGGGTTTAAATCCTGCTGCTGCCACTATTTTTCCTATATTTTCGTTTTAGACCACGACGGAGGGGCGAATAAACATGACAGAAACACAAAAAAAAACTAAACTAATCATTATACGTGCAACATCCCCTACATTTTCAGACCGGCATCCGGAAACAAAAGAAACACACAACGTATATTACTGCATAATATAATTCACTCTTTAACAACCATAAGTATTATTCATCATTCATTACTTAGACACGGCAATTGGGTTTCAGTGTCTTGCTCAAGGACACTTCGATTGAAAAGCCAATAAAACAAACTGTAATAGTTTAATTATTATTTTAATTCGTATGAATTGTTTGTTTCATATTGGTTTGTTTAATTTGTGGCCGGATAAACACGAATGGGGAAAATATAGGTTTATTATTTGTTCTAAGTTTAAATGTATATGTTCCATTGTTATTGCATAAAGCGGAATATATTGTATTATTGTGTGCTTCATGGGCACTTGGTTTAGGACATTTCCTTACTGTAGTATCAGCTCATCCAAGATGTTTTGAAGTGTAGTTATTTTTGTGCATAGGGTTTAAACCCACAGTTATGTTTCTTTCTTCCATAATATTACTATTTATGTTGTATTATGTTTCTGTATTAACAGTTCAACGGTGTATTGATAAGGATGATATGATTGGGCCAAAATAAATGAAGAACAATGAAGGTGTTGTTTTGAATGGAATAATGAGTGGTTTACTCTCTCACCTCTCTGAGGGCTGCGCCAGCCTGCTTACACAACAATAGAGGACAAGCCACACCCATCACCCGCTTTGCATAAAGACCATCAGGTCCTCAACTATGTCCTCACGCACGGTATAAATACCACACAGTGTGGTACCAGGCCCACTACCACACTGTAGCTATACCTACAATGAGTGAGCCACCGAGAAAGAAGACGTTTGTCCAAAGCAAACTCAGCTTCGTGGAGAGGCCAAGGCCTCCACCACCAGTATCACTGCCAGTGGATGCTCTGCTGTCAGATGTGGAGGAGAAACCACCACCACTGGAGGACAGACATGATGACGACAACACGACCAGGAAAAGAAAAATAGCATCAGTTCTTCAGCCTTCTGAGGAAACGGTCAGCAGCAGCACAGAGGCAAGTAACGTGTTGTTTGGTATACTTCCTAGCTCATGTCTGTAATGCATTATAACGTATCATGCATTATAATCTGCTTTTAACACTTTCTGTTACATATAAGAAGTCATACTCATATGCCTAATGCTTTATAATGCTTTCGCAAGATTCATAATACTATTATAATTCTCATTGTTGCAATATATTAGAATTAATTACAAATCATGTAGGCTATTTAAGCACTGTTTTAATGTGATTAAGACATTAATTGTCAGCATGGTTGAATGGTGCAGACAGAAACCCTTTGTGCTGTTCTTGCATACATTTAGAGCTATTTGGTCCACTTTACTTAAAGCACTCACCACATAAAGTGACATTTAAGCACTCATATACATAACACATATAGGGCTGTATTTTGCGTGTCTTAAGTACCAGGTCTTATTACCTAACTTGAGTAAACTAAAGACCTGGAGGCGTGATCAATGCTCTTTGGCCACTCAGAATAGCCAAATGGCATTGATCACGCCTCCAGGTCTTTAGTTTACTCAAAATACAGCCCATAGTCTGTTATATTATCCAACCATGACAATGAATACACTTCAACTCTTAACGAGCTTACACTTAAGACGGAGGGTGGAGGTTGGAGGTGAGATTTATTGCAGATGAATTGATTACAGTATGGAGCTGGGATTGAGTGAATGGACAGAGAAGTGACTGACAGTATGATAACAGAATGATAACAGAATGATGACGGTACGAGGAGGAGACAGTGGAGGAGCTTTGGCGTGGGCCCCCTGGGGACGGACCAGAGCCTCGGTTCGGATCCTGCCTGGCGGAGGCAGGGGGGGCTCTTGAGCCTGCCCCCCTGGGGCCGACCTGGTGGAGCCTGCTGCTGGGCGGTCGTCGGGGAGGTGGCGGGTACCTGAACGGAAGCACAGATGAGCGAAGGGAAGTGAGGACCGTTTATAAAGGGGTGCGGACAAGGTAACGCAGATCTGATTGGAGCAGACGGATGATGGAGCATTACAGCTCTAAGTTGAACTATCGTTAACAACTAAAACTTCAACTCTTAACGAGCTTACACTTAAGACGGAGGGTGGAGGTTGGAGGTGAGATTTATTGCAGATGAATTGATTACAGTATGGAGCTGGGATTGAGTGAATGGACAGAGAAGTGACTGACAGTATGATAACAGAATGATAACAGAATGATGACGGTACGAGGAGGAGACAGTGGAGGAGCTTTGGCGTGGGCCCCCTGGGGACGGACCAGAGCCTCGGTTCGGATCCTGCCTGGCGGAGGCAGGGGGGGCTCTTGAGCCTGCCCCCCAAAAGGAATTTAAAGAACATACCTGGAGGTCGTTTACCGCTTGGGTTGCCCTAGGGCGCCATTGGACCGCCTGGGGCCTGGAGGAGAGAGAGAGGAGCCTGCGGAGATGGGACCTTGCAGAGGCGGATGGAAAAGAGAGAGTGGGGTTAGTAGCGTAGGAGTGGACGACCTCTCGGCAGAGGGTTGCGAGAAGGAGCAGTGGCGAGAACTTTGGTTCACCTGGCGATGGTGGTGAGACAGGGAGACTCCCGGCGGAGGAGGCCCGTGTGGCCGGAGGACGGGTCGACCGTCGTTTAGGAGGAAGTGAGTCATGGGCGTCCTGGAGAGGGAGAACATGTTTAGAAGTGGGCAGAAGAGGAGGTACCCGCCACCCGACACATCCACCAGTCAATGTAGGTACCGCGCTGGAGGACGCCATGGACTTCTGGGCATCGAGCACGGAGGCGGAGGAAGGTCTAACGTAGGAGGAGAAGGCGTTGGACGACCATCTGCCCAGGGCCCGCAGGGTCGGGACAGAGACGCCGCTGGCAGCAGCGGTGGTGGCGGCGCCGATCCTCAGAGAGTGGCTGGAGTAACGGTCAGGCGGGAGGCCACATCTTTGGAGCAGGGAGCGGAGGTGAGAGGTGAAGGCGTGCTGGTGGAGAGGGAGACCATTCGGGAGGCTGAAGAGAGGAAGGTGGCCGGAGGAGCGTTTTCTGGCGGAGAGGAAGCGCAGCATGGAGGAGAAGGGGCAGAAGCTGCCGGGGACCTTGGCCACCGAGACGAGGCAGCCTCTGTGGTCACGGTCGGCTTTTGAGTGTTTCAGAGATAGGTTGAAGCAGGTGGGGGTGAAGCGCAGGTCGGAGACGCAGACGTCTCTGGAGGGGTCGAACGCCGTGGACCTGGTTGTGAACTCGCCTACTCTAAGGAATCCATAGAAGGCGAGGAGAAGGGCGGCTTCGAGGAGGAGGTCTAAATACGGAGTGAAGACTCCTTTCCTGAGTTCCGAGACGAGGGAGTGGAGAATGTTTAGAGTAATGGGGAGACGCTGGTCTGGGGCGTGGCGTGACGATCGCTGAAAGCCCTTTAGGAGGAGTTTGATATATTGGTTGGTGAACAGGCTAGGGAAAAAGGGGTCATGAAGGCGGGCGTGGAACTGGACCCCTGCTAATAGGCTGTTCATATAGCTGTGGCTGAGGTGGTTAAACTTGAAATTAAAAGTGAGAAAAGGGGCGACGGTCGAGACTAGTACTGGGAAGAGGGGAATGGAGTGACAGGCGCAGAACTGACCGAACTTGCGCCAGGCCGAGGCATAGCAGGAAACAGTGGCGGGGGAGAAAGCGGATTTAATATAGATGTTGGTGAGAGCACGGAGGTGATGGATGTGGGGCATCAGGACAGAACCAGTTCTCGGTGCGCCGGGCAGATCAGGGGGAGTGGCTTGGCGGAAGGGCATCGCCGGTGGAACTCCTGGAGTTTGAAACGAGAGAGGCAGTCGGCGATATTGTTAAGGTGGCCGGGGACGTGAGCTGCGCGGACCGTGAAGTTGAGCATGACGGAGGACCAGGTGATGAATCTCATAAGGGGCATGATCTGATTGGAGGAGGAGCGGCCTTTATTTATGACGAAGACTGTGGCCTCATTGTCGCAGTTGAACACTATACGCTTGCGAGCCCAGCGGGACCCCCAGAGCTTGCAGGCTACGGCGATGGGGTACAGTTCGAAGTGGGCTATAGAAACCGGTGGCTGAGTTAGTTCGACGGGCCATCTGTCGGAGAACCATTCCCTTTGGAAGATCCCCCCAAAACCTGCAGAAGGCGCCGCGTCGGTGAATAAGTGCATTTCGTGAGCCGGAGTTACGGGGTCGTGATAGAAGAGGGAAATACCGTTCCAATCTTGCAATAACTTTGACCAAAAAGAGAGATCGGACTGACAGCCTGCGTCTAGAACAACTACGTCGCTGAGGGAATCGACGCTGCTAGCCAGCTCCAGCAGCCGGGATATGAACGAGCGGCCCTGGGGAATTATTTTGATTGCATAATTAAAATGACCCAGAAGTGAAAGCAGCTGGCGCTTGGTGCGCGGTGAAGCGGCGCTCTGGATTAATTCTTTGACACGAGTTAGCTTTTCCAACGGGAGGGAAGCTTTCATTTCTACGGAGTCTAGGAGGATGCCGAGAAACTCGACGGACTTGGCCGGGCCGACTGTTTTTTCGGACGAGAGGGGAACCCCTAGGGCGTTAAACGTTTCTTTGAGTGAACGGAGGCTGGTGGGGGGGGACTGGGAGGGAAAATCTATTAACAGAAAGTCGTCGAGAAGGTGGAGGACGAAGGGTAGACGGTTAACGTTCAGCAGAACCCAGCAGAGCGCCTCCGAAAGCTGGTTAAAATGTGGGGGCTGCTTCTACAGCCAAACGTTAAGCGAGTGGCGAAATAAAACAAGTTCTCCCATTTAACGCCGAAAAGGGACCACTGGGACGGATGGATTGGCATTACTTTAAAGGCGTCTGTGATATCTGCTTTTGCCAACCAAGCGCCTTGGCCTGCTATTTTAATGAGTTTTATTGCGTCGTCGATAGAAGCGTAATGCAGAGAAAAGTTTTCGAGCGGAATCATGAAGTTTACGCTGGGGCACAGGTCGTGACGGGGGGCTGACAGATCTATGATTAAACGTTTTTTCCCTGAATACTTTCGCGTAGCGATCCCGATGGGATTGCTGCGAAACGGATTGAAAGGCGGGGTGGGGTAGGGCCCTACCATGAAGCCTTTGAGAACCTCTTTCTCCAGGAGAGAAGCGACTATTTCTGGTTCTGACAGGGCAGATTGGAGATTAGGAAACACGTGAGAGTGAGTGAGGGGTGAGAGAACGCCGACGCGGAAACCTTGCGATAAGCCTGTGAGAAGATAGTCCGTGAATACTGGGTCGGGGTGAGATGATAGAGCGGCGGATAAAGCGTGAATGTGGATGGGGGTGGAGGGGTGGCTACTTAGAATGGTTTGGAGTATCGAGGAGTTTTGTGAGATGGACCCTCCCTGCTGGCATCCCTCGGAGGGCGGGTTCGCCTCGGGCACACGGACTTTGGGTGGGGGTCTTTGCAGTAGCTACAGACGTGAGAGAATTGGCATTTACCGAAAGTACAGACATTTTCGTTAAAGTTATTACATATGGGCATGTTGTTAAAGAAAGTCACCTCTCTTCCGCGGGAGTCCCTCTGGCCCGGGGGGGGCTGGTCCTGGGGGTAGGGATCTTGAGAATCGAAGGCGGAAGGATTCGAAGTTTTTGGGCGGTTTTCTTTTTTCACAGAGGGAGCGAGAAACACGGACTTGGGACATGATTCGGCGGAGTGATCTACTTGGTTGCACAGATGGCAGGTAAGGGCCCTGTGGCCGCCTACGTGCAGAATGAGCAGCTCTGTGTCTAGGCACGCCCAGTTGAGTCTAGAATTGAAGCGAGCGAGGAAGTTAGCCGCTTTAGCTGAGAAGGCTTTATGATAATCGTAAAACATGGGGCCGCCGTATCTACGTTTGATTTCGCTAATGAGAGCGAGGTAGGAGTCTAACTCGGATCTACGCTCTGGGAAGGCATCACACAGGGTGTCCCTAAACAGGCCGAAGGCTATAACGAAGTCGCAGAAGTCGAGGGAACGGTTAAGGCGGGGATCGGAGGCGCGGAACACGGCAGAGAGCTGGTCGGAGCCTACCAGCTTTCTGTCGCATTCGGGAGTGGGGAGGATGAGAGAGGCTAGGTTAACGTCCTTCCCTTCGGTTATTTGGGCTCTGAGGTGAGAGGAAATGGCGGAAAAGGGAGAAATGAAATAATTACCGGCAGGGGCAACTGGCTGGGCGGAGGAGAGTGTGAACCCGGACCGCGGGTGGGGTGGCACTGGGTTGTTTGGAGGAGGAAAAGAGGACGAGAGCGTGGCGCTGCCGGCCGCTGGAGGAGGGAGCACGGGCGCTTGCTGAGAGAGCCGTGATTCGAGTGCCCCGACTGCGCTGGCCAGGGTGGCCATGGCTGACAGCAGCAGGGCGGTGGAGTCGTGAGATGGCGGCGAATGCGGATCTTGAACGGGGCCAGCGTAGGCCTGGGAGCCGCCGGGTTCGTCCTGGGTGAGCTCGGCTGAACGCGGGGTTGCATTTTTCTTTTTACCCTTACTCTTGCCTTGGCTGGGGGACTCGTGCTGCTGAGTCTGCGAGGACTCGATGGTGGCGAGAAGGAGATCCACTAGCTGAGAGTGGGTTAGGCCCCGTTCGGGAACGATGCCGTGGCCGGAGAGCGCGGCGTAAATAAGTTCGTCTGGCCAGGAGACGTACTCGGCGGCAGCAAGCCTGGAGCTGCGGCGGTGAGAGGTGCTGTCATCTGGATCTGACATGATCGATGGGCGTTTACCTGACTACCTGAACGGAAGCACAGATGAGCGAAGGGAAGTGAGGACCGTTTATAAAGGGGTGCGGACAAGGTAACGCAGATCTGATTGGAGCAGACGGATGATGGAGCATTACAGCTCTAAGTTGAACTATCGTTAACAACTAAAACTGTAATTCTCACCAAGACACTTAATGAAGTAAGTATAATATGGTTAAGTGCTAGATGCCTAATTTATAATATGTTTGGTTTCATAACATATGTTATTTTACAATGGGTTCTAAATTGTTATGATGGTTAGACAAATCATATTTAAGTATTCTAGTAGTATAGTTAAAATTATTACTTAAAACTATACATTGTCATAAGCAAATCACAATCCAATAATGCTTCATGGGAATTGTTATCATAGTAGTGTTTCACATGTACATTCATTGTGATGATGCCTATAAGCTATGTTGTGCGGCCCATGCAGTTTCTAATGGTATCCCATGTTTTTCTTCTTTTCAGCAGAGATATGATAGCTGCACACCTGAAATGAGCAGTCCCCAACCCTCGTCCTCCACTACGATTCCTGACTCTACCACAGTGGAGGGGAGCTCACCATTTGCTGTGTGGACAGAGAAGATGTGGGCCAGGAAAAAGGAGGCATACCCCTGGATCGACTGTAAGGATGGGAAACTGGGGTGCAAAGTTTGCTCGTCCACCACAGATTTCTCTACCCTCAAAGAACAAGAATGGTGTTTTTACACCATCACACCTGGAGGGAAAGACAAGCCTCAAATGTTGGCATCTCTGAGGAAAAGAATAACTAGACACAGCCTGTCATCCAGTCACTTTGCTGCACAACGCATACAAGACAAGAAGGACGAGCCACCAAAAGACAAAGACAGCGTCATGAAGGCCATGTGTAACGTGTTCCGTTCAGTATACTGCTTGGCACAAAAGAACACGCCGTTTTCAGATAAAAGTGGATTGCAGTATTTACCAAGCAAAAATGGGGTTGCCCAAATAGCCAAATGTATAAGCTCAGACATGCAACAGGACCTCTTTGATAGAATCAAAGGCAAGGGAGGTAAAATATCAATTATTGTCGATGAAACAACTAGCCTTGGATCTGGAACTACACTGATGGTGTACCTCAGATGGTGTGAAACATACAAGGGTTACCCAGTAGGTAATGTATACATACCACAGTTACTGTTTCTAGATTTGATTGAGCTGCCGAACCAAAGAGCTGATACCATTATGGAACATCTGCTGAATTGCCTCAGTGTACGTGGCTTTGATGACGCATATTTGAAGGAACACTTATTTGCATTTTCAAGCGATGGCGCCAGTGTCATGTTGGGGCGGAAATCTGGAATAGCTGAAAAAATGTCCGAAATGTATCCTAAAATAGTGACCTGGCATTGCTTAAATCACAAACTGGAGCAGGCCGTGGACGACACTGTGTCTGATGTCAGTGGCGTGAACCATTTTGTGGATTTTATGGACAAATTGTACACTGTGTACAACAGTACATTTAAGTATGCTGAATTGCAAAAAGTGGGGAGAATTGGAGGTTTGCTGAGCATGAGACATGTAGGCAGTTCCTTTTGCACAGTGTCTGCAGTGTGGGATGATTTTGAGTCACTATGTGCCTACTTCAGCTTTGCAAAGACCGATGAGAAACGGCCGGCGTACGATAGGAAACGCTTTGCCGGTCTGTTAAAGCAGCTGACTTCAAAACAATTTGTGTTAGATTTGGCACTCATGTATGACACGCTAAACGAGTTAGCTATTCTATCCACACGTTTACAACAAGCCAAGTCAGTAACCTGTGCAGACAAACTGATGAATTGTAGCTTTCAGGCCATTGCTGAAATGGGAGAACGACCAGGACCCAAAGTACGTGCAGCTGAAACGGCTGTATCAGGAGGCATGTTTGGCACAGTTGTGTTGACAGACGACCCAGAAATAGTCTCTCTCGACCGTCAACAGTTTCTCAGCAGTCTCAGAAATAATCTAAGCCATAGAATTTCAGACTCACAAGTTTGTGTCAATTTGATTTCGCAGCTGAAAGTTCTAGAACCTGAAATGTTGCCGTCAACACAGAGAAGCAGCACAGACCTCACATTTGAAGAGGTCTATGGAGAGAACGGATTGTTTGAACTGTGTGACAAAATACTCAGGCTGCCACGCAGGGAAACCAGGGGTGTTGTTTATGCATTCAGGGACGTAAAGTATGGCGTACGCACTAGACCAGATGATTTCCGGTCTTTATTGGATTGCATACAACTCATTCCATGGAACACTGCCGAGTGTGAAAGTGCATTCAACCACATTAATCAAACTATCATGTCGGATAAACACTCACTGATTGAACAGGTATCAGCCATGATGTCCATCAGGTTAAATGGACCACCTCTAGCCGCGTGGGATCCAACAGATTATGTGTTAAATTCATACATAGGTTTAAAAACCATCCTAGCAGAGCACCTGCCCGCAAGCGACCCACATGCTGTTGACAAGATTTATGCTCAAATGTCTTAATGCAGTTGTTGAATCTTTGAATCTTTTATCTCTGAATCTGTTATCATGCTGACAGTTCATGTAATGTTGATTTGACTATGTTGAAATAACTTAGATTATGTAATGTGGTTGTTGTTGTTGTTGAAACTTGAATCTTGTTTTTTTCTGAATAAAGTAGTTGAAGCAAACTGAAAGTTTTATTGTAATTCTTCTTTCTTTGTGTGTGTGTGTGTGTGTGTGTGTGTGTGTGTGTGTTTGTGTGCGCGCGTGTGTCTGTGTGTGAGACTGAAACAAAAATTAAGTATAGCAACTCAAATGCCAAACATTTGAGTTGCTAAATGCCACCAGTGTGGCATATGCTTCAACCACAGCAGAACTCTCAAAAATCTAAAAATAAATGTTTGAGATGAGATGTGTTTGGTATAGGCCTACTGTGTGTTAGAGCCTACCTTTTGTTGTGTTGTTTAACTTTCCATTCCATCAATCTGGGACATTGGGCTAAAAATCTGCTAAACAAAGCATCTCTTAGTTATAATAATGTAAGAAAGCACAGTGATACACTTGACAGAGAAAAGAGCTACAGTTTAACGTGTTTGGAGAGAGCGGATGAATTGTCCAAATTAACATGTGATTATCTTGTCTTTCAGTGAATGGTTCTTGAATGGGGAGGGGGGATTAGGACTGTTAGAATATGATCTATATTGTGTATATGAAACCTTTTATTGTGAAGTGCCTGGAGTGCTACCCGGAAGTGCCTGTTAACTAGGGCTGTCCCCGACTAAGGATTTGTATAGTCGACTGATAGATGAATAAATTAGCTGTTAGTCGACTAAGCAAAAAAAAAAAATTGCCCCCCAAAAAATTGTATATGAAAATACAATATTTACAAAAATATACAAAAATATTGTATTATTCCACTAGGTCTGTGGGGGACATAAACACATTTGAACATTCTGACTGTTCAAATCTTTCTTTTTAACAACTGAGAGGCTTGTCATTAGCCAGATTGAGCACAGCAGGTGAGATTGAGATTCTGGAGTCTATCAGGCCAGCACACTGTGCGATTCAAATCACAGGCAGTGGCACATTGCCACACAGGCAGACACACTCAAGATGCACATTGGAGATTTGAACAGTCAGAATGTTCAAATGTGTTTATGTCCCCCACAGACCTAGTGGAATAATACAATATTTTTGTAAATAATGTATTTTTATATACAATTTTTTGGGGCAAAAAAAAAAAAAAAAAATATATATATATATATATATATATATATATATTTTTTTTTTAGTCGACTATGAGGTGGTCAGTCGACTGAGACCCGTTCCGATCGATTAGTCGACTATTCGACTAATCGAGGTCAGCCCTACTGTTAACATGAGTGTATATATTGGCTGAATAAACTACTCTCGTCAGTTATGTTGTGTGTCAACATGGAGCTGACGAGTGGATGATGAGAGCTGACACTGCTGCTGCCTACTTGTGTCTTATTTCCTCCGTATATACTGACAGTCTCTATAGCTATCTAGACTCTTCCTAAACACTGCAATGGTAGCTCTGCTAACAAGGACATTTCCTTACAGTAGTATCAGCTCATCCAAGATGTTTTGAAGTGTAGTTATTTTTGTGCATATAGGGTTTTCCACAGTTATGTTTCTTTCTTACATAATATTACTGCTCATTTATGTTGTATTATGTTTCTGTATTAACAGTTCCACTCGTCTATTGATAAGGATGATTGGGCCAAAAATAAATGAAGAACAATGAAGGTGTTGTTTTGAGTGGAATGAGTGGTTTACTCTCTCACCTCTCTGAGGGCTGCGCCAGCCTGCTTACACAACAATAGGACAGCCACACCCATCACCCGCTTTGCATAAAGACCATCAGGTCCTCAACTATATCCTCACGCACGGTATAGATACCACACAGTGTGGTACAAGGCCCACTACCACACTGTAGCTATACCTACAATGAGTGAGCCACCGAGAAAGAAGACGTTTGTCCAAAGCAAACTCAGCTTCGTGGAGAGGCCAAGGCCTCCACCACCAGTATCACTGCCAGTGGATGCTCTGCTGTCAGATGTGGAGGAGAAACCACCACCACTGGAGGACAGACATGATGACGACAACACGACCAGGAAAAGAAAAATAGCATCAGTTCTTCAGCCGTCTGAGGAAACGGTCAGCAGCAGCACAGAGGCAAGTAACGTGTTGTTTGGTATACTTCCTAGCTCATGTCTGTAATGCATTATAACGACGCATCATGCATTATAATCTGCTTTTAACACTGTTAAATATAATAAGTCATACTCATATGCCTAATGCTTTATAACAAGGATAACATTATAAAGCATGACTTCAAGTATTATAGTATCTCCACCAGATATTTTTGCAAGATTCATAATACTATTATAATTCTCATTGTTGCAATATATTAGAATGAATTACAAATAAATCGTGTATTTTAAGCAATGTTTTAGTGTGATTAAGACATTGTTCAGCATGGTTGAATGGCATGGCAAGTCATGACATTCCTGAAGATGCAGACAGAAACCCTTTGTGCTGTTCTTGCATACATTTAGAGCTATTTGGTCCACTTTACTTAAAGCACTCACCACATAAAGTGACA
Organism: Protomyctophum parallelum; assembly: GCF_964188405.1. NCBI lineage: Eukaryota > Metazoa > Chordata > Actinopteri > Myctophiformes > Myctophidae > Protomyctophum > Protomyctophum parallelum. The sequence continues at coordinate 20,341,614 of NC_139698.1, read as the reverse complement.
TTTAAGCACTCTACATATAGTCTATGTTAGATTATATAACAGTATATTATACATTGTAAATATAATCCAACCATGACAATGAATACACTGTAATTCTCACCAAGACACTTAATGAAGTAACTATAATATGGTTAAGTGCTAGATGCCTAATTTATAATATGTTTGCATTCATACCATATGTCAATTTACAATGGTTTCTAAATGGTTATGATGGTTAGACAAATCATATTTAAGTATTATAGTAGTATAGTTAAAATGATTACCTAATACTATACATTGTCATAAGCAAATCATAATCCAATAATGCTTCATGGGAATTGTTAGCGTCACAGTAGTGTTTCACATGTACATTCATTGTGATTATGCCTATACGCTATGTTGTGCGTCTGGTGCAACGCACAGGGCCTGACCTGGTGAGAGCAGGAGTGGACCTGGTGAGACGTAGGAGGGGCCTGGACAGGTGTCAACCCACAGAGCCTAGTCCTTCCATGTACCAGAATGGTACCTCCCAGTCCCGGCAGAGTAGTTCAGGAGGAACGGATTGTGTGGCCCTGGTTTTTCCCTAATGGGACTTATCGAGCGTAGCTACGGGGACGTAAGTCGGGACTTGATCACTCCCGGCTGGGTCACCTGAGTGAGGGGTATGATGTTGCGAGACCCGAAACCCCGATGACCTTGGGATACATCACTGAGGATACGTCCCAGGTGCATCCATTTATGTATGTATTTTGTTATAGTTCTTCTATTTATAGTGACTCATAGGAATAGACTAAGTGACAACCAGGAATAGTTTGGTGACCACCGGAGAGACGGGTGGCAGTCGGAAATTAGACGGCACTCGGGAGCAGTATGGGTTAGCGCCCCAGCCTGTGTCTTCCGTGAGGAAGAAGCCCAACAAACCCACGGTGAGGCCTTTAGGAGGGCCATTCAAGCCTCAAGCGGAGCCTGCGGCACCACCAAGGGCAAGGTGGAGCCTGCGGAACCGTTGCGGCTTGAGAATCCACCATTCCTGAATGAAGTGCCTGGTGCTGGGAGTCTGGTGCAACGCACAGGGCCTGACCTGGTGAGAGCAGGAGTGGACCTGGTGAGACGTAGGAGGGGCCTGGACAGGTGTCAACCCACAGAGCCTAGTCCTTCCATGTACCAGAATGGTACCTCCCAGTCCCGGCAGAGTAGTTCAGGAGGAACGGATTGTGTGGCCCTGGTTTTTCCCTAATGGGACTTATCAAGGGTAGCTACTGGGACGTAAGTCGGGACTTGATCACTCCCGGCTGGGTCACCTGAGTGAGGGGTATGATGTTGCGAGACCCGAAACCCCGATGACCTTGGGATACATCACTGAGGATACGTCCCAGGTGCATCCATTTATGTATGTATTTTGTTATAGTTCTTCTATTTATAGTGACTCATAGGAATAGACTAAGTGACAACCAGGAATAGTTTGGTGACCACCGGAGAGACGGGTGGCAGCCGGAAATTAGACGGCACCCAGGAGCAGTATGGGTTAGCGCCCCAGCCTGTGTCTTCCGTGAGGAAGAAGCCCAACAAACCCACGGTGAGGCCTTTAGGAGGGCCATGCAAGCCTCAAGCGGAGCCTGCGGCACCACCAAGGGCAAGGTGGAGCCTGCGGAACCGTTGCGGCTTGAGAATCCACCATTCCTGAATGAAGTGCCTGGTGCTGGGAGTCTGGTGCAACGCACAGGGCCTGACCTGGTGAGAGCAGGAGTGGACCTGGTGAGACGTAGGAGGGGCCTGGACAGGTGTCAACCCACAGAGCCTAGTCCTTCCATGTACCAGAATGGTACCTCCCAGTCCCGGCAGAGTAGTTCAGGAGGAACGGATTGTGTGGCCCTGGTTTTTCCCTAATGGGACTTATCGAGGGTAGCTACTGGGACGTAAGTCGGGACTTGATCACTCCCGGCTGGGTCACCTGAGTGAGGGGTATGATGTTGCGAGACCCGAAACCCAGATGACCTTGGGATACATCACCCATGCTGTTCTTCTTTTCAGCAGAGAGATGATACCTGAAATGAGCAGTCCCCAACCCTCATCCTCCTGTGGGCCAGGTAGGTGGCACCAGTGCTACCTGTGAAAAAGTTAGTCTGGAGCCCTGAGCACAGACCTCACATTTGAAGAGGTCTATGGAGAGAACGGATTGTTTGAACTGTGTGACAAAATACTCAGGCTGCCACGCAGGGAAACCAGTGCATTCAGCCACATTAATCAACTGATCATGTCGGATAAACACTCACTGATTTTACAGGTATCAGCCATGATGTCCATCAGGTTAAATGGACCACCTCTAGCCGCGTGGGATCCAACACAATATGTGACTTGGCTTTGGGAAACTGCGAAGCCATTCCACCAATCAGATGATCAAATGTCCTACTCCTCTTACAAAAGTTTAAAAACCATGATAGAAGAGCACCTGCCCACAACTAGCGACCCACATGCCTTTGAAAAGATTTGTGCTCAAATGTCATAATGCAGTTGTTGAATCTCTGAATCTGTTATCATGCTGACATGTTCATGTAATGTTGATTTGATTATGTGGTTGTTGTTGAATCTTGTTATTTTCTGAATAAAGTAGTTGAAGTAAACTGAAAGTTTTATTTTAATTCTACTAAATCAAACATCAGACTACATAATATTTACAAAAACTATATATATTTACAAGTCACAGATATTTTGTCTAGGAAGTTTTTTTTAAATTAAATACAAAACTGCACTATCCACACGTGTATTAGAAATACATGGAAGAAGAACAGCTTGCTTGGGCGGAGGAAGGAGCTGCTTGATTAGTGAGCTCCCCAAAGTTGGGCATGATAAGTTAAAATAACCACGGAAAAACAGATTCAAAATGGAAAAGATATGACAAGAAATGAGTGGTGAACAACAAGGAAGCCGTAGGATAACTCGAAGTTATAGAGCAGATAAACAAACTAAAGAAAACGACGACGGGAGTGGAGTGAAAGAAAACACCGACAGCATGGCGGAGGAATGCGCCGAAGTCATACGAGCCGGGCTCGCTGAAATCACCAAAGAGCTAAAGACTTTTAAAGAAGACATACAACAGGAGCTGGCTAAGTTTAAAGAAGAAATGAAGAGGGAAATGAAGGAAGAATTCACAAACTATCGTATAATAGTGGACCGGGAGCTACAACGACAAGACGAGGAGGTGACGGAGCAGAAGACGAACATGGCCGAGGCGCAGACACGGATATCAGAGGTGGAGGACTGGAGGACGGGAGCGACCGAGGCCATGATGACACTGGTGGACCAGATTGAACAAATACAAGAGAGACAATTGAATGCCGACGCCAGAGCAAGACGGAATAATATCCGTGTATTCAATTGTCCAGAAAACAGTGAACAAGGGACCACTGTAATTCAATATTTGGAACAGCTGTTTCGCACAGAGCTTGATTTACCAGCAGGGACTCAGTTCCAGCTGCAGAGGGCGCACCGTGCACTGGCTCAGAAACCTACTCACCCGTCTGCAACACCACGATCCATTGTGGCAAACTTTCTTCAATTCGAGACGAAGGAATTGGTGCTGAGAAAAGCCTGGGAGGCGAAAATACAAGTAGGAGACAAACAGCTCGGTTTCGATCACGATTACCCACCCGAAGTTGTGAAGAAGAGAAAGGACTATATTCCGTTCAAAAGAAGGTTGAAAGCAAAAGGAATCCGGTTCCAGACGCCGTTCACGAAGATGAGGATACAGTGGCCTGACGGTGAGAAGACGTACAGAAGTGCGGAGGACGTTGCCCAGGCCATGGAGGAGAGAGGCTATATGGAAGGAGAACCCAACCGCGACTCGACAGCGGGACCCGGCGCATCGGCGGAGGGCTCGGGAGTCGCGGGGGTGGAGAGAGAGCGGCGACGAGCTGAAGGAGGACAACGGTGGGAACCGGAGTGGAGGAAGGTGGAAAAGAGGCGAGGAGCGGCGTGGAGAGCTAAGGACAACCTACGAATGTTTATGAGGAAATAGGCTGGGAAAAGAGGTAACATAGAGTTGGGTTGAATGAGCGAGGGGGGTTAATAGGCGAAGAATGGGCTTTTTCTGTTTGGTTTTATTTTTTAAGAAAGGAAGGAAAAGAAAGATAAATGGATATACATTATACAGAGGGTACCAGATATATAACATTTTGGTTCATTTCTAAGTAAGATTGAAACCCCATATATATTGTTTTATTTGTACATAACCAACTCTTTGTAGGGAATATGTTAACTTGGGCTTCATTAATATTTAAATGTACCAACTGGAGGGGTTTGCTTAATTAGGTAGGGAATGGCTAGGCACTGGGGAAACTCACAGGTTGAGATTAGTACTAGGTTGTCTAGGGAGGGGCCCCCGTGCAAGACGGGGACTGTCCCCTCACCCCTTTATGAGGGTTTAAGGGTCACGGATGTTTTACATCGTGTTTGGAAGCTATGTGTGTGTTTAGTGTTTTATGTTTTTGTTTTATCGACAAGCGGATGCAAATACTGTAATGTAACTAGGCAGGAATCAAATATGAAGGGAACCATAAGGAATAACAATGTCTAATAAGTTGGGGATAATGTCGCTGAATGTAAATGGGTTGAATTCACCAGTTAAGAGAAAAAGGGTCATGACAAAATTGAGAAAAGAAAAAATGCAAGTCTTTTTTCTACAAGAAACTCATCTAAACAAAACGGAACATGATAAACTAAAAAGGTTTGGTTATAGGAACTCATATTATAGTTCATACAAAAACGGGAAAAGAAGAGGAGTTATAATACTAATAGCTAATACAGTCAACTTTGATTTTGAAAAGGAGATTAAAGATAAAGAAGGGAGGTACATTATTGTGAAGGGGAGAATAGATAATGAACCGGTAACTTTAGTAAACATATATGCACCGCCAGAAAGTGACAAGAAGTTTTTTAAAGACATGTTTGACGTTATAGCTGTGGAAACAAATGGTATTTTGATTGCAGGAGGGGACACAAATGTGGTTTTATCTGATAAAAAAGATACAACAAGTAAGAAAAGAAGCAAGACACATTTAGCTAAGTTTGTAAACGCATCATTGAGTGAGATGGGGCTGGTAGATATATGGAGGAGACTCCACCCGACAGATATGGACTTCACCCATTACTCTGCTGCACATAAAGTCCACTCTAGGATCGACCAATTTTTTGTGAATAAGAGTGATTGTTACAGAGTTAAGGAATGTGAGATAGGAGGGGCAGATCTATCGGACCACAACCCACTGTTTTTGAAAATTGGTTTAAATAATAGGAAGAGGCAGACAGCATGGAGACTTAATATGGGTATGTTGAACAGTGAAGTGAGAAAAGAGAAAGTCAGGACAGATTTAAGTACATACCTTGAGGAAAATAACAATGGGGAAGTGGATCCGACTATAGTATGGGACGCTATGAAAGCTGTCATGAGAGGTAAATTGATAGTGGAGACTGCATTAATGAAGAAGGCTAAACTAATAACTTATAAGAAAAATAATGAAGATTTAAGGGCATTGGAACAGGAATACCAGATGACAAAAAATGAGGAAATATATAAAAATATTAAAGACTTGAAAATTAAAATAAAGGAGGCCCAATTAGACGAAATTGAAAGGAAAAGTAAATATGTAAAACAAAACTATTATGAGGCCGGGGCAAGGGCCACTAAATTATTGGCTAAACGTATGCGTAAGCAACAGACATTGAGCAATATTAGCAAAATCAGAGATCCTAAAACCAAGAAATTAGCAACTGAACCAGAGGAAATAGAGAGAGTTTTTAAACAATATTATGAGGAGCTCTATACACAGCCCGAACAGGCAGAGGAAGAAGAAATGAAAACATATTTAGACCAGCTGGACCTGCCAAATATAGGGGCAATGCAGAACCGCAAAATAACAGCTAATATTACGGCAGACGACATTATGGAGGCAATTAGTTCATTTAAAAATAATAAATCACCAGGAAGTGATGGGTTCCCTGTGGAGTGGTACAAAATGTTCAGAGAAGAGTTGATGCCTATGCTGGTAGCATCCTTTAATTGGACCCTAAACAAACATAAAATACCACCATCTTGGTCCGAAGCAATAATCTCAGTGATACCAAAGCCGGGAAGGGATAAAGAGCAATGTGGGAGCTATAGACCCATATCCATTTTGAATGTGGACTATAAAATTTACACCAAGATTATATCTAGAAGGTTAGCGAATATAGCCAACGAGCTTTTGGATGAGGACCAGACAGGCTTCATAGTCAATCGTCAAACTCATGACAATGTAAGGAGAACTATACATGTTGTAGATCAAGCACAGAGGACTAAAACAAGCACTCTATTAGTGAGTGTTGATGCAGAGGCTGCCTATGATAGGGTCAATTGGAGGTTCCTTTACGCTGTATTGACAAGATTTGGGTTCAATAAGAAAGCATTACAATGTGTAAAAACATTATACCAACAACCTACGGCTAGAATTAAAGTGAATGGGAGCTTGTCTGGGAAATTCAACCTACAACGATCGACTAGGCAAGGATGCTGTCTTTCGCCTACGTTGTTCGCGTTTTTTATTGAACCCTTAGCACAAGCCGTGAGAGATAATGAAGGTATACAAGGGGTGACAGTAAACGGTAACGAACACAAGATAGGACTTTTTGCCGATGATGTAATTGCCTTCCTCCAGAAACCAAATGACTCACTCCCCATTTTAAGCAAGGTATTAGAAGAATTTGGTCGTTTGTCAGGGTACAAGATCAACATAGCCAAAACACAGATTTTGGCTTTGAACTATGCTCCAAATCCAGCTATAAGGGGAGCCTTCAACTTTAATTGGGAACAAAAAAGTATTAAATATTTGGGTATAAACATAACAAAAAATCTGTCCACACTATATAAAGCCAATTATGAAAAATTAAATCAGGAGATAAAAAAAGACATTGATAGATGGGCTACTTTGCCACTAGACCTGAACTCAAGGTTGGAGGCAGTTAAAATAAATGTATTATCCAGATTGCTCTTTCTATTCCAGTCCTTGCCTGTAGAGGTCCCACAAGGGCAATTTATTACATGGGACAGAATGATCTCTAGGTTTGTGTGGGCCGGACAGAGGCCAAGGGTCAGATTTCAAACCCTTCAACTCCCAAAGGAAAGAGGGGGTATGAGTCTTCCCAATCTAAAAATGTACTATCATGCGGCCCAGTTACGGTATGTAGGATGTTGGTGTAAACCAGATTATATAGCAAAATGGAAAGATATGGAAAAAGAATTCAACAAACATCCCATTCAGAACATTATAGGAGACAAGGAGAAGTTTAAGAAAATAAAACACAGTATAGATCCAATCACCCTATTTACACTGGAGATCTGGTTTAAAATAGTAAAAAATTATAAGTTAGAAGAGGATATAAAGATTTTAAAATGGATGGCATTTGATAGTTTATTTAAACCTGCAGGGTATGATAAGGAATTTAAAATATGGAGTAATAGAGGAATGACAGCATGGTGTGTTTTGGAGAAAAATGGTACATTGGAGAGTTTCACAGATTTGAGTGTTAAATACATGTTGGATAAACATGATTTCTTCAGATATTTGCAACTAAGGGATTATTACAATAAGGAAGTCAAAGGGAGGCCCTCCATAGAAGTGAATGGTATTGTCCAAATCATTAAAAATATATACAAGGGGAATAAGATTCGAATTATATCAGCAATATATACAACTCTGATGAGTGGCGGTCATTCAACGGAATACATTAAAAAGAAATGGGAAGCAGAACTAAACATAGAAATTACAGAAAAAGATTGGACACATATGTGGAGTATGCACCAATCAACTACCAATTCACGGATATGGAGGGAATTCTCTTGGAAAAATCTATGCAGATTTTTTATAACACCAAAAATCAAGAGTAAACAGTTGAAGCAACAGATACAATGTTGGAGAGGTTGTGGGGATGTAAATGTGGATCACTCACACGTGTTTTGGAAATGTCCCAAAATGGATGATTTTTGGAAGATGATACATGATCAGATACAAAAAATATTGGGATACGAGGTGCCTATGAAGTGTGATGTTCTGTATTTAGGAAACTTGACAGGGGGTAAGATTCGAGGAGAGGATAGATACTTGGTAAACATTTTGTTGGCGGCAGGAAAGAAAGCTATCACAAGAAAATGGGGACAGATGGAGCCTCCAACACAGGGGCAATGGGAGGACTTGATTCAGGAGATACATTTCATGGAGAAACTGACACACCGTCTGAGACTACAGGAAGAAAAAATGGAGGACAAATGGTATAAATGGACAGTATTTAAGAGTATGGGGGAATGAGAGTCAATAGTAAATGCCTAGATACACTTATGTAACCATTTTGAAATGCAATGTCGATGTCTTTTTCTTTTTTCTGTCCCTTTTTGTTTTGTTTCTTTCTTTGTATGTTTGTGATGTTGTTGTATTCTGTGCGTTCTTTTGTCTGTCCTGTAAAATTAATAAAAATTTAAGTTAAATAAAAAAAAAAAAAAGAAATACATGGAAGACTATTCATCCCAAAGGTGTCATATTCAGCAGAACATGTCACAAAGCCAATAAAATGAGCAACAATTATTTGAAAACTTTAGTTACTATACTTTGTAGATTTTGATTATTATTGCAAACCATGCATTATAACATTAACCAATCCAACCCTATTTAAACTTGGACTATTTGAAAATAGCAGATCTAAAAACTCACATGTGACATGCAACGAGTTGTGTGCATGTATAGACTCCCATATCTGCTGGGCGAAGTACAACAATGTGCAAACACAGCAGCAAGATTTGTGAGTTTCTGTGATAGGAGAAGGATATAAAATGGAACACAACCACCCTAAAGACTAATCATTGTGTATATTCCTGCACTATACCTGCATTGAGTGACCTTGGTACATAGAATCTATCTGATCTATTGAAGATTCTGACCTTCAAATGTACATCATTTTTGTTTTGATTGTATTGCTGTATTGTTCTTTCTGCTTTGGCAATGTAAACGTATGTTTTCTCATGCTAATAAAGCCCTTTGAATTGATTTTTTTTTTTCATTAGACATTCTTGAATACGTTCTTTGCTGAGAGTGGTTGGAGAGTGAGTGGGGAGTGGGTGGAGAGTGGGTGGAGAGTGTGTGGAGAGTGGGTGGAGAGTGAGTGGGGAGTGGGTGGAGAGTGTGTGGAGAGTGGGTGGAGAGTGTGTGGAGAGTGGGTGGAGAGTGTGTGGAGAGTGGGTGGAGAGTGGAATGGTCCTGGTTATTCTGTCCAGTGTTGATCTCGGAGAGTGTCGGAGAGTGTGTTGAAGCGGAGCAGAGGACTGGGTCAAGACCATAAAATGTCAGCAAGTAAAGTCACATCCCAAACTGTAAAAGCAGGCCTCACGTACATGTCGACCATCAAAGTGAACCGAAGGAGATGAACTATTTGGGTTTTGTAAAAGAGAGATGACGTCCAACAGTATTTCAGAGATCTACCAGGCAGCCATGCTGAAGCAGCCTGTGATAAAGTTACACAGAATAGGTAAGTGCATGTTTTTATGTCACCGTACACTTTTATTTAATCTTCAAAAGACAGCAGATATACAGAAATGTTGTTGAATGTTGTCGGTACGAGTAACAGAGCAAGTGTGTGTGTGTGAGTGAGACATATAGACAGCTGCAGTCATTAGGCAAGCCAGTAGAAATGTGTGTGCACGTACGTGAGTGTGACAGACAGCTGCAGCCATCAGGGTGTGTGTGTGTGCACACGCGTGCGTGTGAGAGAGACATACAGAGACAGCTGCAGTCATCAGGCAGGCCAGTAGAAATGTGTGTCACGTACGTGCGTGTGAGATATGGGAAAAGTACTGACATTCTGTACTCGAGTAGAAGTACAATTACTTGTGTAAAAAACTACTTTGGTAAAAGTAGAAGTAGTCATTCAAATAATTACTTGAGTAAAGTAATAAAGTACAGGCTCTGAAATGTAATTTCTGAGTAAAAGTAAAAGTATTTTTACCGGATTTGCAAAGCCAACTGTAACCTCATATACGTCGAAGGCTATTAAACTAAAAAGATCCCCACCAAACACACTGATTTCCAAACTGTCATTACTGATTGACGATTCATGTAAGTAGACCCACCTCTTTAATCAGATTGTTTTAATCAGCACACAGTCAGCACAGTCATCGTGGAGAAACTTTCAACTTCAAGCAGACACATGTGTACACTGCACAGTGAAGCTCAAATGTTCAACTTAGTACAAAAACACTTAGTCACTGTCACTTTCCTCCTCAGTGTCGCTCATTTTTCTGCCTGGTTCGGTTCCGCAAATATGTGTAAACAACAACACAGCCGGCGGGTTGAGATACGCATGTGTGTGTGGTGGTGGTCTGTGTTTCCGGGTTTATAGCCAATGAAATGTATTAACATCGTCAGAGGGCCAATCACAAGCTGGGATGTAGGCCAGGGGACCACCACTAGTAACGCTTCATACGATTGGCGGAGACTGGAACCATCTACAGCAGGAGCTGTTTTTTTATTGTCTAAAAAGAGATTCCTTGGTCTAATATTATTTTAATCGGTATCATGCATTAAAATAAAAGTAACGAGCCTATTTTGAAAAAGTACTCAGTAGAAAGTACTGTGTTAAATGTAACGGATAAAAGTAAAAAGTAGTCAGAAAAATAAGTACTCAATAAAGTACAGATACTCGAAAAAAGTACTTAGTTACAGTAACGAAGTACTTCGTTACTTCCCATCTCTGCGTGTGACAGACAGCTGCAGTCATCAGCGTGCGTGCGTGCGTGTGTATGTGTGACAGCAGTGACGACGACTCCGTGGGGGCGGCGGGGCTCGAGGCCCCCATAGACCTGAATATGTACAGTATATTCGCCTAGTCGGTTCGTCGCGTTTGGACCGCGCCAGGTCGCGCCGCGCCCGTTCGCGCAATTCTCGTCTTTGCATTGACTTTGTATGTAATCGTGCCGCTCTAACCATCCAAGTCGACACACGTTAACACCTCTTTTGTCCGGCCCGGGGGCGGGTGGGCCGCGTTGCCTGTCCACTTGTACACATGAAGATCAGGAATTTAAATGCTAATCTTGTTTTCACCTGCCAGGTAGGGTACAGTACTGTACTCTGCTTACAGTATAGGCTACTTGTTCACAATGAAAAGGAGTAGCCTATACCAGATGACTCAGTGCTGCAATCATGGCATTTAAACAAACATGCTCTTATAAACACTGTGACACGTTTAAAGAGTGTTACAAATAAGTGTTTAGAACCTAAACGCTTGGGTTTAGGGTGGAAAGAAAAAACAACAACTTTTTTTGTTAATGTTTTTTTCTCTCTCATTCTCCATCCCAGATGTATTTCCTGCCCAACTCAAACATATCTACTGCAGAAATAGACACCTTGAACATCAACAGGGAATTCATACAGGCTTGAAGCCCTGTGACCCGTGTGGAACAAGGTTAAGCAGAAACAGTACCCTCAAATGTCACCAGAGAATTGATACAGGGTTGAAGCCCTACCACTGTGACCAGTGTGGGAAACGGTTTATTCAGAGCAGTGCTCTCAAAGGTCACCAGAGAATTCATACAGGAGAGAAGCCCCACTACTGTGACCAGTGTGGGAAACGGTTCAGCCTGAGCAGTGATCTCAAACGTCACCAGATAATTCACACAGGAGAGAAGCCCTACTACTGTGACCAGTGTGGGAAACGGTTCAGCAGAAACAGTACCCTCAAATGTCACCAGAGAATTTATACAGGGTTGAAGCCCTACCACTGTGATCAGTGTGGGAAACGGTTCAACATGAGCAGTTATTTGAAAGAACACCAGAGAATTCATACAGGAGAGAAGCCCTACGTCTGTGACCAGTGTGGGAAACGGTTTATTCAGAGCAGTGCTCTCAAAGGTCACCAGAGAATTCACACAGGAGAGAAGCCCTACTACTGTGACCAGTGTGGGAAACGGTTCAGCAGAAACAGTACCCTCAAATGTCACCAGAGAATTTATACAGGGTTGAAGCCCTACCACTGTGATCAGTGTGGGAAACGGTTCAGCATGAGCAGTTATTTGAAAAAACACCAGAGAATTCATACAGGAGAGAAGCCCTACGTCTGTGACCAGTGTGGGAAACGGTTCAGCCTGAGCAGTGATCTCAAACGTCACCAGAGAATTCACACAGGAGAGAAGCCCTACTACTGTGACCAATGTGGGAAACGGTTCAGCATGAGCAGTGATCTCAAACGTCACCAGAGAATTCATACAGGAGAGAAGCCCTACGCCTGTGACCAGTGTGGAACTAAGTTCAGCCAGAGCAGTGATCTCAAAATTCACCAGAGAATTCATACAGGAGAGTATCCCTACTACTGTGACCAGTGTGGGAAACGGTTCAGCCAGAACCGTGATCTCAAATGTCACCAGATAATTCACACAGGAGAGAAGCCCTACTACTGTGATCAGTGTGGGAAACGGTTCAGCCTGAGCAGTAATCTCAAATGTCACCAGAGAATTCACACAGGAGAGAAGCCCTACTACTGTGACCAGTGTGGGAAACGGTTCAGCCTGAGCAGTAATCTCAAATGTCACCAGAGAATTCACACAGGAGAGAAGCCCTACTACTGTGATCAGTGTGGGAAACGGTTCAGCATGAGCAGTTATTTGAAAAAACACCAGAGAATTCATACAGGAGAGAAGCCCTACTACTGTGACCAGTGTGGAACTAAGTTCAGCCAGAGCAGTGATCTCAAAATTCACCAGAGAATTCATACAGGAGAGAAGCCCTACTACTGTGACCAGTGTGGGAAACTATTCAGCCAGAGCAGTAGTCTAAAAATTCACCAGAGAATTCATACAGGAGAGAAGCCCTACGTCTGTGACCAGTGTGGAACTAAGTTCAGCCATAGCAGTGGTCTCAAAAATCACCGGAGAATTCATACAGGAGAGAAGCCCTACGTCTGTGACCAGTGTGGGAAACGATTCAACAGGAGTAGTCATCTGCAAAATCACCAGAGAATTCATACAGGAGAGAAGCCCTACGTCTGTGACCAGTGTGGGAAACTATTCAGCCAGAGCAGTAGTCTAAAAATTCACCAGATGATTCATACAGGAGAGAAGCCACACTGCTGTGACCAGTGTGGGAAACGGTTCAGACAGAGCAGTAAACTCAAAATTCATGAGAGAACTCATAGGAGGAGAGAAGACCAACCACTGACAGTTGGGCATTTTGAGTAAACGCTTCACTGTAAAGTCTCACCTCAAACACCAACACATTGTATGAAACAATGTAGTTGTGCACACTTACAGATACAACACAAACATGCGTAGTTGTGGAAAAGCAGTGGTTGTCTATTCATACTCCACCTTTTTGTTGGTTAGTAAAAACAGAGCGGTGTGTTGGGGTGAGCGTAGTGTATGAGTATGAATAGGCCTTTAATATGTGTACCTGTAGAAGTACTGTACTGCAATACAATTATTTGCTTAGTTGCTTTAGATATTTTAATTCTAAGATTTGTTCTATACGTTTAAATATATATGTTCCATTGTTATTGCATAAAGCGGAATATATTGTATTATTGTCTGTTTCATGGGCACTTGGTTTAGGACATTTCCTTACAGTAGTATCAGCTCATCCAACAAGATGTTTTGAAGTGTAGTTATTTTTGTGCATATAGGGTTTTAACCCACAGTTATGTTCCGGGGCGAGCCGTCTTCACTTTTCGCGGTTAAAAAAAAACTTGTACTCATTATGTATGGTCGTGTTTGGAGAGAGCGGATGAATTGTCCAAATTAACATGTGATTATCTTGTCATTCAGTGAATGGTTATCTGGAATGGGGGTTGAAAAAATACGCAGGGAAACCAGGGGTGTTGTTTATGCATTCGTGGACGTAAAGTATGGCGTATTGTTTACCCAAGGGGTCATGACTTCTCCTTCAAGAGAGTATGTGCAGGACGGACGTTCTGGCCAGGGATACAGATCTGAGAGCTGACCACATGTCAAGACGACCAGTACTTCACCCCGGGAGAAGATCCGAAGGCGGCGAGCTTGCGTGAGAGGCCAGGGCGGACCCAGTGTGAGACTCCACTGCAGGAATGGGGACTTTTGAAGTTCCACAACAGGCCCACTGATATATCAAAGAAGTCGGCGGTTTAGTGGTGATTGATGTCATTACTGTGATGAGATCATTGGTGTTGTTCGCCAAAGTGTTTTTGTTTAAATCTATTGTAAAGTGTGTATGGTCAAGTTTATATGGGTACTATGAGAAGATATTTTATACCCCATAGGATAAAAAGGAAAGAAACAGCAGACTTGCATGTTGTCCTCCATATGAGGAGATTAGTGAACTGTCTGGCTGACCTAGTGACCTCCCCTGGTTTCCCAAAGTCTCTAGGAGAGATTTACACCCCCACCCCTAGTTTCACCCCATGTCGGCTGATGTGGCAGACACTATGAGTTCATTTTATTGTGTTTTGTTTTTGTTTTCACCTCTGAAACTGATAATATGATTAGTAACTGTTTTGTTTTTAATGTGTAAGTGTCATGTTTTCACTGGGATACCAAAAACATTTGGAAAAAAGGTTTCTCACTGTTCTCGGGTTAAATATTGATATGCGATTAAAATGCAATTAATCGAGATTAATTAATTACAAAGCCTCTGATTAATTAGATTAATTCCCAGTAGGGCTGTCAATCGATTAAAATATTTAACTGATTAATCGCATGATTGTCCATAGTTAACTGTGATTAATCACAAATTAATCGCATATTTTTTATCCGTTCTAAATATACCTTAAATCAGTGGTTTTCAAGATTTTTCATATCAAGGCCCATTATTTATTCTGCATTTGAGCCACGGACCACCATTTGATGAGATTTAGCCTTCCAGACCCAAACTAAAGAACTTTATTGATGTTGGCCAATGGTACCATTACGAGAGATAACAGGCTCAGATCTGAATCCATTTGATTTGGCCGTTGCGACCACATGCCTTTGCTGACGTTGACCCCAGGCAGGGTTCGAACCCACAACCGTCCGCATGAAAGGCATATGCTCTAACGTAAATAAAATAATATTCCAAAGCCCAGTAAATGTAATGTTAGTGTGAGGTTAAGAGATTAAGCATAGATTTGTGTGAGGTGAAGGTTAGGTTAGGTATAGGTATAGTTTATGTGAGCTCATGGTTATGGTTGGTACAGTAATAGGGTTAGGGTTAGCTTGTTGCAAATGTATTCATTGATTGCCTGACTGCAGTGGTGTGGCATAATATGATTAGTAACTGTTTTGTTTTTAATGGTTTACAAGTTTAATTGAAAAAGGGATGATTGTTTTCGCCTCCCTATTAACTAAGTAGAAGTTGGATTCCAGGTTGCTCATGTGTTCATATGACAACATGTGGTATAAGCCTAAACATGTTAAATGAAATACAAGTTCTAATATAAAATAGGGATGATGTTATTTTAGCCTCCCTAGATCCTTAGAAACAGTATTGTGTTTTAAATTAGTTTTTAATGTATGTAGGAAGTGTGTTTGTAGATGACATGGTAATAGGTCCTTAGATCTCCTTAGTTGATAAGTAAAGGCCCATAAATAATTAGGAGTTGGCATAAGAATGTGTGTCTGTTTTCCCCTCACTAAGCCATAGTGAGTTATTTGGCACCAGCTGTCTTCAAAAATATCAAAGCATGGTAAAAACAAAAAAACAAAAGTTACCTCCCCCTCAGTAACATACAGTATAAAACCCCTCAGAGCAGAGGGGCCCCAGTCTTCAGTCCGGAGGGGAGAGGAGAGTTACCAGATCGCTGAGGATGCTCTAAGCTTTTCAAAGAAAGTAGATAGCCCAGTTAAGAAACGTAGTAGTTATTTACCGTATATCTCCAGTTTTCCTAAACAACCTTTTTGTTTCCTAGCTTCTTTTCCTTATTTTTTGGATTATATCATTTTTGTATGCAACTACAACTTTATAATAAATCTTCACACTTTTGGAAAATCAAAGCCCTGGTCTTGTATCCGTCTATTTTGGTGAAACCTGTTTAATTAATATTGAATTTAATGCAGAACGTAAGCACATTCTGAATTATCTTTCCAGGGTATAATCATGCACTATTGGGTGAGCGATATGTCAGTTGCCTCAATTGCCATGCACATTGCACGGTCAGGACAAAGAGAAGTAATCTACTAAAGTCTGCATTTCCTCCCCACTCATGTCACAGGCGAGATGCTATGACCTCTGTGTTCAATGGCCAGACTCCTCAGGCGAGCCGCTGAGGGTGTCCTTAATAACAGGGCCGCTCTGTTCTTTAGACGAGACGCTGGGGGTATAGTGCGGTGCTCTATCTTCGTCAGCAGTTCAATACGGTATGCCGTCCGAGACCATGGGCTATAGCCCATGGTAAAAAAATTGAAAAACGAGGATTTGGAAAAATGTGAGGATTTGGAAAAAAGACGAAAATCTTCGTCTTTTTTTCAAATCCTCAAAAATGATGAAAAACGGCATGTATGCCGTCCGCGACCATGGGCTATAGCCGATGGTCTCGGAGTGATTTTCGTCTTTTTTCCAAATCCTCAAAAATGTAGATAACCGGCATGCTATAGTATGCTGTCCGAGGCCATGGGCTGAACTTGAACCCACTACCTGTGCTGTGGCTCATATAGACAGTAATTTATCACAGAGAGCCAGCAAGCTCTCTGATAATCTCCTCAGCTTTCCATTGTTCTTCTGGGTGTTATTCTCCAAAATGTTGTCCACAGGGAAGAGTAGAAGGAACTCGGCTAGACTTGAACCCACAACCTGTGGCTCACATAGACAGCAGCGTAACACCAGTGCCACCATGCTCTCTGAGAAACTTCTCAGCTTTCCATCTCTTTCCAGTGTTCTTCTGAATGTTATTCTCCAAAACATGCTACAGAGTGAAAGTAGGAGGAACTCAGCAGGATTTGAACTCACAACCTCTGGCTCACATGGATGTCGTCTTAAGAAGGGTGCCACAGTTATTTTGGGTCAAAAATGATGAAAAACAAGGATTTGAAAAAAAGACGAAAATCACTCAGAGACTCCTGGCACACATGATATCTTCAATGTTTGTCTACAGTTGATTTAGTGCTGGAAGGAAGCATTACTCTGTCGAGTACCTAGAACATTTCAGTATATCTGGTTTCTATACAGATACAAGAAAACTGTAAAGTGACATAAAAACAGCACTCACGTATTCTGTGTAAGTTTATCACAGGCTGCAGCATTGCTTGCTGGTAGACCTCTCTCTGTTCCTCCTCTGACACAGCTGAAAAGCTCTTTGACGGCATGTCTCTTTTAAGACCAAGAAATAGTTCCTCTTCGGTCCATTTTGATAGTTGACATTTGAGGCCTGGTTTCACCGTCTGGGATGTGACTTTACTTGCTGACATCTTACGGTCTTGTGTTCAGTAGGACACTGGTAAAGAGTTTGACTCTTCTCTGCTTCGTGGGAAACAATAGGCTATCGTTTGTGTATAACAAATAAAAAATTAACTTTCTGGCCTTGACAGCTACTTCCAAACAGAAAAATCCTATCTGATTGCATTAAACAACGTTAAACAACGTTAAACTGACTTTGCCACTCAATTTACCACTCACTTTATGAATGCGCATACCCTCTTAACCTGACGCTTCCAGATCCCAGAAGCTTGCTACACAAATTAGTTTCACAGCTTATTGGGATCTGGGATTGCGGAAGCAAATTCGATGACGGGGCTGTTCCTTTTTTTCAAGATACTTGGTAGATGATTGGATGGGACCGTCTGTCTATCACCGTGTGGGCGTGCAAACACAACCAATCATATTGACGTGTCTATATAGCTTCACATCCGGTTTCGCACATATCCCGCCCTTAGCTCACGCTGATTGGTTCGGTACGGAACAGATTTGTGTCAGCTCAACTCCCTGAGAGATCCCAGATGAGTGCTGTGTTGGGGAACATGGTTACCCAATACCGCCCCCATCTGGCAGCGTCACGTTAATACCCTCTCCCTCTATCTCCAATTTCCACAGATAGCTAGGCGGGAAATAGAGGTGATAGTTTAGTTGGTGATAGAAGCATGACATTTGGTACAGATGACCTTTATATGACCATAATCAATAATCAACCTCGGGCCACGCAAAATCCATTTTCCAAGATGGCCGCCAGTTTGCAATTGGACCTATACGTTTTGGACTACACCAATTTGCGGGGCCTATAAAACTTAGAATTTCCCCTAATTTTGGTATAAGATATGTCCTGGAGGTATTTCTACCAAGTGAGATAAAACAATAACATTAGGTTCCAATATGGCGGCATATTTTTCAATATGGCTGCTAAGAAATTGCATAAATGTACATATTATGCTCATGGTTAATCCACAGTTGGTGATACAAGCATGAAATTTGGCACAGATGACCTTTATATGACCATAATCGATAACCAACCTCGGGCCACGCAAAATTCCTCCATTTTCCAAGATGGCCGCCAGTTTGCAATTGGACATACGTATTGGACTACACCAATTTGCAGGGCCTATAAAACTTAGAATTTCCCCTAATTTTGGTATAAAATATGTCCTGGAGGTATTTCTACCAAGTGAGATAAAACAATAACATTAGGTTCCAATATGGCGGCATATTTTTCAATATGGCTGCTGAGAAATTGCATAAATGTACATCTGCTCATGGTTAATCCACAGTTGGTGATACAAACATAAAAGCATGGCATTTGGCACAGATCACCTTTATACCGCCCTAATTGGTAATCATGATGATTACTTATGCCTGTTGTGGCAGTGGTGTCAGATTACATACATGTATACAGTACATAGGGGCATTACCTTTAGTCCACCCGACACTGAAACATGTCATCGTTACGTCACCACCGATAACCAATTATACCCTGGCATTGGTACATATATTCACCACGTCATATGCTCATACTGTATGTCTATATATATGTATATGTCTATATGTATGTAATTTCTGAGTTGGTTAGTGGTATAATGTGGTTACTCGGGTGGTTTGATGCGTATGTCCCTTGAATCCACCCGACACTGAAACATATCATCATTACGTCAGCATCGTAAACCAATTATACCCTGGCATTGGTACCGTACATATCTGGGACATAGGCTTCGTAGCATGACGGAAAACATACCTGCACGGTCTGCTTTGTGCCAACATATGACGTCATATCATATGCTGCTAAGGGACATACGCATCGTAGCACCTGACTGATAACATTACTTGCACGCTCTGCTTGCACAAGTAACAAGTAAGATCACCTGTACACCTTCCGAAAGACTAAAGCCCTGTCTTCCTTGGCTCGGCTCTCCCGCACTGGCACATCCTGTCAATTCAGGTGCAGCAGTTTAACTTTAATTTGGGGCAAGCTAAACAGCATTTAGGAAACCTTATAGAAAATGTATTAGCATTGAACCCCATGCTGAGTATCACAGCTATAGTGTCAACCAGTGTGCCCTGGTACTGTCTGCAATAACACAATAACTTCAATTGGGCTTTTGGGATTTTGTAAATCTGTCAGCCATCTTCACAAATTGAGGGATTCTGCATGGCACGAGGTTGATTACCAATTAGTGTGGTATAAAGGTCTGTGCCATATGTCATGCTTGTATCACCAACTGTGTATTATCCATGAGCAGATGTACATTCATGCAATTTATCGGCAGCCATATTGGAAAACATGCCACCATATTGGAACCTAATGTTATTTCTGATCGTACTTCGTGCAAACGTGCAACCAGGAAAAGAACACCGTCCCTGGACGCGCAGTTACTCCAACAGACGGTAATTAATATATCTTCAAAGGAACTGTCTACTGACCAACTTACAGTATTGTCAAAAGGCTTGTCCTTTGTATCTAACACAAGTGGGGTCAATTAGTTTGGCCTTAACCCTTAGACTGCCAGTCCCAATTTTTTTGTTTGGGTAACAAATTGGCATATTTTTAATTCGTCGTTTTAACATACAAGAAAGATCTGGTGGCTTGAAAAGATGTTTTTTCATTTTTTTCCATTAATAGTGTATTCTCTCGATTCGCCACCAGATGGCGGGAAAGCACCATTACGCTGATTTTGGCCAAAATAGACGAATCTTCCTAAGTCACTTCCGGTTCAACGATCAACAACATCCTGTAGTATTTTGACCCTAGTCAATAGCTTGGCTGGTCCGGATTGCTAAGCTAATGCTATATTTTTCATAACTAAGTCAAATTAACCTCAAATCAACCCCAAAAGATCGACAGGAAGATCTGTTCCTGTCCCTTTTATGCACATATACTGAGATCCGTGATGTCATCAGTATATGGGCATATATGTATGGGCCTGGCCATACCTGTATATGGACATATGGGGGATTGGAGGTTGTGAAAAGTCCTTGTGCCAGTGAGTGTGGAGAATGTCTGTAGTGCAAACTGAATGTGAAAAGTGGACTGACTAAGCGGGTGAATTTGCCGAATAGCTGGGGTTGCCATGGCAATCAATTGGCTCAGGCAGAGCCTGGAAATTGGACAGGTGTGGGACATATAGGCTCATTAGGTACACTGGCAAAACTCGACCAGAGCCTTTTCTGGCGGTTCTGGACAACCGTGTATACTGTATACGACCGACTCAAGGCTAGGCACTGCACTCCCTGACTGTGGTGGTGTGGAACGCATGTGTTGAATTTGAAGTCGGTGGGTGAACGATTCTCGAGTTACATGGATAACAGACGATGCCACTGACTCACTGTACGTACACACGTACAGTGAGTCAGTGGCATTTACTGTACGATTACCCGAACTCAGTGGAAAGGTTTTTTGTGGATACGCATGTGTGTTTTAAGATTACCGACTCACTGAAACTCTTGTCACAACACCATTTACTGCAGTGGTTCACACACCTGTGACTCACTGGGACCCAAACTATAGTGAACATAGCGGATCTACAAACTCAGGTTGTAGATCGCTATTTTCACTACTTCTTAAACATTTGTTTTCTAATTTATGGAATTTTATTGATTTTTCTTTTGATTTCTTCATGAAATGACAGGAAAAATACTTTTGCCCCAATAACAAGAATTATTATAAACTAGAAATTAACTCGAGATGCCAACTTGTGCCTTGCACACAAGTAGATGGCCTACTTGTGCACAAGCAGAGCACGCCATGATCGAGGTGCGCTCACCACTGACTTCACAACTTCCAAAAAACAAAGCTGATATATTATGATACATTGTGGTAAATAAAAAAAACACTGTTAATCTAAGATGTAAAATTGCTGCTCTAAATCCTTTAGAACCGTTATTGACATTATACCAACCTTGAAACATACCTTAGTTATGTCACCAAGAAAGGAGGTCCCTTATTGGCTATTGATGGTGACGTAACCAAATCCGTTCCAAACATTGATCCTATTGGGACTGAAGTAGAGACGTCATGAGGTGCGCTCACAACTGGCATCACCACTGGCATCACCAGGAATACTGGTCCCTCATTGGCTGTTAATAATGACAGAGATGCTGGTCCCTGATTGGGCTACGGTCCTGAACAAGAGAGGACACCAGTGTTACATACACTGACATACATATAAGCCAATCGCTGTACTTGAGTGCTCTGCTTGCACAAGTAACCAAAAATGTAGGAAAGAAAAAATCTAAACTTGTGTGAAGTGAGGGGCTCTCTTATTATCATACATCATCACATTCCAGCCAATCACTTTTGTCGTCCTCACTTTTTTTGTCCTCACATTCAGTGCTCAGCCAATCAAATCATCGCTGTGGGGCATACACACAAATGCACAAAGCTGGGCATAAGCGCACGTCAAAAATAAAGGGACTCATAAACAGGTGTCCATGACCCACTGTTTGGGAACCAAGTGGTTTACAGTGAGGTTTTTCCTCCAGTGTGGAGACTAGTCTGGCCTGGTGTGCCTGCAGACAGACACATGTCACTCCGCAGTGCAGTGGACAGGTTCTCCAGTGTGGCTAGATAGACTGGTGTGCCTTCAGACCGGTGTTGCACTTTTTGCGGCGGAGAGGTGTTTCTCTCTGGCGTGGATACGCTGGTGTGCCATCAGAGGACTTGACTGATTGAAACTCCTGCCACACTGTTTGCAGCGGTATGGTTTCTCCCCGGTGTGGATGCGCTGGTGTGTCTTCAGGTTACACGACACGGCAAAGCTCTTGTTGCACTGCGTACAGATAAAGGGCTTCTCCCTGGTGTGGATGCGCTGGTGTGCCTTCAGGTTACACGACACGGCGAAGCTCTTGTCGCACTGTGTACAGATAAAGGGTTTTTCCCCAGAGTGGATGCGCTGGTGGGCCGTCAGGTTACATTTGACGTTGAAACTCTTGTCGCACTGCTTACAGACGTACCATTTCTGTCCCGTCGTCGTGTAACCCGGCTGGTGTGTCTTCACTTCTCCCGCCAGAGCTACGTTCTTGGCGAGCTGCTGGTGACTGTTAGATTTTGGTTCGTCATCTGTGTCTCCTTGTCTTTGGCTGTTGGTTACAGAGCAGTTTATTTGCTGCCGGGCTCCTGGAAGGATCCTCAGTGTTTGGCAGTAGAGGTCGTTGTGGCCCCTCTTCTGAATCTGGATATACTGGGACTCCCTCTGTCCTTCCATTATCAAACCTGATGCTATACAAATAGACTTGTGGATGGGAAACGAGAGTCTAATTTTGTTCCTCCGTTGGGGGTTTGGACGATATGTCCTTTTTATGTTACGCTCTCACGTGGCTCTGTCTTTCTCCCGGGAAACTCCTTTAGAACATAACAGCCATGCGTCGTATACTGAGATGAAGTTAAGACACTTCACACCTTATGTAGACCAGGAGCTGAGGGCTGACATCACACAACACAAACCGCTGCGGTCCAAGCCTAGCACGTGCAGATTAGCGCAGGTTGCCTCCCATCCCGTATTTGTTGTCACTATGACCGTATGACGTCATCGATATGATATCATCACCATGGCGGCAGAAATCCACATGCGCCATGCGGTTGCATCTGTGCATCCATCTCTGCCAACAGCTCATCTGAGACGCCGCTGGACTGATCATCGTGAGACTTTGCATGCTCACTCCCGGTATGGCTGTCGAGGAGATTTGGAATACACTATAGTAAGCAATGTTATTCATTTTATGTAATTAATTTAAGGATAAACTCATCAGAACTCACATGAGTTGACTGTTTCCCAAAGCTGTGTTCATTCTTGTGTTCCTTTTGCCAATCCTGTTTTCTGTTGCCTTGAGGCAATATTAGGTCAGCTGGCTATCTTGTTGACCTTTGACCTGTGGTTCCTGGGATGGGCTGAAGACTAAGTGTCATATATCCGTTGGTGGTGGTGGTGGTGGTGGTGGTGGCACTGCATGCTGTGGCAGCAGTTTATAGGCCTATATAAGCTCTCCTACTTGTACTACTTGTACAACTTGTACAACTTGTACTACTTGTACTGTTCTTTGAGTCAGTATCTATAAAACTATATGGAGTGCACTTCCCATCACAGTCAGAACTGCAGCCTCACTCCCAATCTGCCGCCGTATTCTGAAAACCCACCTCTTCAGAGTCCACCATGGCCCGTAGCACTTGCCCTAGCCTAGCCCCTTAGATAGCACTTTATGTAGACTTAGATAGTATTTTAGACAGACTTATAGCTTGTTACATAGACTAGAATTGCATTTTATGTAGTCATAGCACTTTATAGTACACATGCATATTGTATAATATATAATATAGTAGGCCTATAGTATGTATAGTTGACATAGATACTCCACTGTTACGTTCTTAGTTTATACATGATTCATGATAACTACTTTTTATATTTATGCCATGCTTTTGTTGTTGCTTAATGTAAGTCGCTCTGGATCAAGAGCGTCTGCTAAATGCCTAAATTGTAAATTGTAGTATGTGGTGTTCCATTGTAACGATTGAATGCTGGCTCCGTATTCAAACTCGAATTCGACTGAATTCTAATACTTTGAAAGTCTGACTTGTGTCTCATTGTGATATTTAATAATGATATAAGAGGAGTGCTCTCCGACAGACTTCCATGACAAGGCCAAGGAAGAACCTCGTCAATGACAGCGCATTTTGATTTAATTTAGTAATAGTCTTTTGAAAAAAAGGACAAATTTAGTTTGAGTCATATTTTAGTCATATATGAAATGTTTTACTTTTAGTCTAGTTTAAGTCGACCAAATATCATAAGATTGTAGTCGACTAAAATCTTACAACCAACCAAAAATAAAATGACTGGATTTACTAAGTGTAATTTAAAATAATTTTATCTACCGTAAATTGAAGACAACACATCACACAGTCACTGAGTCACACCTTGGGGAGAACTCCACAGACCATATCCAGATTCCAGACCTCAGCCAGGATGCAACACCTCCAACGGCCAGCAGAGTGCAGCACCTCCTTACCTATGCTCCTTACTCCACACGCATTCCATTCCTATCCATTCAATTCGATTCAAAGGAGCTTTATTGGCATGAGAAAAAAACTGTTGTATATACAGTTGGAGGAGGTACAGCATTTTAGAGCTATGTCTATGTCACATTGTGTTGTTTAATATATACTTGTAAGACATGATCATTTCCTGTTTTTGGCTATATAGAAGTGTATATTTGAGATTATGATGAATGGTGGACCCTATTGTAAACAAGTGTAATGCTTTATGGTGTCGTCCACAGTTAACAGATTTTTATTGAGTTGTGCTTGAAATGTACTGTAATTCTCCAATCTGTTAATAAATAATTCAATCAATCAATCAATCAATCAATCAATCAATCAATCAATCAATCAAAGCTTTTTGAAAACAAATAGCAGCAATCTTTTAGTCAATTTGGGCCGAATAGAATAATTTTTTCTCAAGACAATTTACTATTTAAATAGTATGTTTGGTGTTACGCAATATTTGTGTTAGGACAAAACTTGGGTAACACTGTATACACCAACAGCTGGACATAGGAGGGGGCTATCGCCTCCTATAAAGAGACTAGTCATAGTCTCTTCAATAGTTTTCAATTAGTTTTAGTCACATTTTAGTCACCTGGAATGTTTTAGTTTTAGTCTAGTTTTAGTCGACTAAATATCATAAGATTTTAGTCGACTAAATCTACAGTTGATTTAGTCGACTAAAATGTATTTTGGTGGGCGTTGATGCCATCGTAATGTTTTTACACTTGTTGAAAATAGCCGATCTACAAGCTCACAACGTGTCGCAGCATGACGTGTTGTGAGCTTGTAGACTATTTTCAGCATGCAACCAAGTGTAAAATGACTTATAGCCTACTGGATCTCTTGTCCACTAGTCCCTTCCTAACGTTTTAGTCTAGATTTTATTTGTTGACGAAATTGTCAATATATTTAGTTTTAGTCATCATGGCTTAGTTTTTATGTCGTTTTTGTCCGTGAAAAAAGGTAGTCGATGAACATTTTTCGTCATAGTTTTAGTCGACGAAAACAACACTGCTATCGCCCCTCAAAGATATTGATTTACTTTTTTAGTGTATCATCATACATCATCTCATTCTGGCCAATCACAGTTTGCGTCCTCACCTTTCCATTCAGTTGTCTGCCCTCACCTTTATCTTCAATATGTACTTTGCTCAGCCAATCAAATAATGCTATGGGGTGATCAGCCAATCACAGGCCAATGTTTGTGTTCACACAATCCCCGAAAGCTAGGCATAGGAGGGGCTATAGATAGTGCCCTTCAAAAACAAACCTCAGATTTAAGATGTGTTGAAAGGTAGCAGCTCTGTTTACATGTGCACGTCAGGTCTGCGTCACAGCCAGCTTGTCCTGCAGGCTCTTCTTCCTCGGATCTTCCAGTCCAGTGGTTCACAAACTTTTTCATGTCAAGGACTGCCAAATCGACCCCCGAATTGACCCCAAATTGACCCCCAAATTGACACTCCAATCCTACCGCACCCGTCCTTCCTCTTCGATGTCTCCCTCTTGACTGATACCTGTCCATTCAAACTCTAGCCCGGGCCACCCCAAAGTTATTAGTGCAGCCACGCCTACTAGAGTTCTCAGCAGGCCTGAAAATGAAGGCCCAGCCCTACCTAGGCTCTCATCAAACCCTGTACACTCAAGACACTGGCCAACCTTAGATCTCCATATATGGAGCTGACCTGTTTTGACATTCCATTATGTTGATCAACCCCTGTACACTCAAGACATGCTCCATACCTCATCAAAACCTGTACACTCAAGCCATTGCCCCCGCTGGCTTAGGGTTGACGACAGAGTACAGCAATGGGTCTGGTCTTCAAGACTCGCTACACTACTAAGATACCCTAGTGGAGTGGAGTGGTCAGGCTATAGATAGTTATCCATGTATCTGTCAAAATACTTCCTTAATGTCACTGAAGTCCATGATCACAACACCAGAGGGAGTTCCACAAACCACCTTCAACCCAGATTCGGCTCAAACAAGGGGTTAAACTCATTTCGCTCCAATGCCACTAAAATGTGGAACAGCCTACCAGCATGCAGCCCTTACGAAATGTGAATCCCTAGACTCCTTCAAAACCGCTCCCAAAGAGCACTTACGGGCGGCTGCAATTTGAAACTGGCCCCTGTAAAAAAGTTTAAAAGTCCCATTCCCCTATTTTTTAGGGGCCCTATATACAGGTTTAATGTTTGTTTTTAGTTCAATGTTTGTTTTAAAAATGCCATTGACAATGAAGGGGAAATTTACGTCATATTGTCCCTCATTACGTCATATATTGTCTCTTTATTGTTAATGGCATTGTGTTGGCACCGTTTGTTTTACATCGACATGCATCCATCACCTAATCAAAAGTTAGACTTTAATATATTAGCGCCCCTCACTTCACACAGGTGTGATTTTTGTCTTTTAACAGTGTATATATGATGATTTATTTTCATTCGTTTCCCTAAGAATCAGCTGATGAAAGTAGGGGTACCATTAACAACCTACCGGTATATATGCAGGCAAGATTTACACATTTTCATTCTGTTATAGCCTGTGACGCTTTAACAAAAAATTTATATCTCAAATGCTGTAGGCCTACTGTAGCCTATAAACTAAAGAGAAATAACATAAATATGGAAATGACATAGTGGGCATTCTGATTGAATGAAATGGCAACACACACATTCAATGTTCTGAGGACAATTCAATAGAATAGGCTTCCATGCAGTTATTGCGTCTATATGGATATACATTATTTATTTATTTTGCCTTGTATGAACAGTGCACATGCACACACACACACACACACACACACACACACACACACACACACACACACACACACACACACACACACACACACACACACACACACACACACACACACACACACACACACACACACACACACACACACACGCGGGGGGGGGGGGGGGGGGGGGGTTGGGGTTGGGGGGAGTTGGGGGTCGTTGGTTGCCACGACAACCTCGACGCTATTAGCCAATCGCAGCAGCAGGAGGACCGGGTCCGTGCCTCCGGGCTATGGGACCGGGGCCGCGTTGAATGCACGTACAGCTGGCGTCACGTCACCGAGCGACCGACCGACCGTACGGGGGCAACGCGCTAGCTGTTGTTGTGTGGACAAAAAGAGAGAGAGAGAAAAACACACACACAGGGGAACCCCGTACGCTGGATATATATACCGAAATGTAGTAATGGTAATAATATCTTTTTAGTAACAACAGCAGGGACATATACATAAAGCCAGGGTGGAGGAGGTGTTTTGCGGGACTGAAGAATGAAGGCAGACTGACTGCTGAGCAGGAGTAGGCGCGGCTGGCGTGTGTGTGTGTGTGTGCGGGTTAAAGGGTGAGTATTGACTGCTGCCTGGTGGGTGAATAATGTGGGAATATATAGAAGAACACCGTTAGCTCGGTTAGCATAGCATCTATGGGCTGGAGACACGCACGCGAGCGCGTACACACACGCACGCACGCACACACGCACACACACACACACACACACACACACACACACACACACACACACACACACACACACACACACGTGCGTCGTGTTTTATTTGATGTGACGTAAGGCTGGGAGCTGCCTGCAACCACAGTGAACTGACCAGCAACCGGAGGGTATAATAATAAAAAAAAACAATGGCTGCTTTTTTTCATATTTTTTCATTATTGACACCGTGGCGTGAAGTGATTTGTATTCAACACAGATAGCTGGTGCAGTGGCCGAAACATGCCTTCTCTCTCTCTCCATCTCTCTCTCACTCTCACTCTCCCCATTACCATCTGATTCTGTGGCTCCCTAATCTCTATTTATTTCTGTATTTCTCAATTATCTCTCTCTCTCTCACTCTCACTCTCACTCTCACTCTCTGTATCTGTAAACCATTCTCTCACCCCATCTCCCCCTGCCTGTCTCCCCATCCATCTCTGTCTCTCTCTACCCATCTCTCTCTCTCTCTCTCTCTCTCTCTCTCTCTCTCTCTCTGTGTCTCTCTCTCTCTCTCTCTCTCTCTCTCTCTCTCTCTCTCTCTCTCTCTCTCTCTCTCTCCCTTTCTGTCAGTCTGTTTCCCTCCTATTATCCTCCCAGGTGCCAAAGGTATGCAGCTGTCTCAAAGATTACTTCCAATAAAACAAAATGCAGCCATGCAAGAAAAACAACAACAACACACATTTAGCCGGCCTGCATAACAAAACAAAAAGACTAGGAAAGGTAATATTTCAGGCAGTGATTGACCAAACAAAGGCTCAGCAGGCCAACGAACATCTGTATTCAAAATGCATTCTAAATTGTTATGTTGCTGAACTAAAATATATGGTTGCTTTCTGACTGTACCAGAGACAGTGCAGCTGTACAGTAGATGGATCGTTGTCCTGCTGAAATGCATGTGTGCCGTTGAGCCATTTAGACCTGAGGACGATTCTACAAATGTCTTCTAAATCATGACAGTTTTCTGAAAAACCCATGTTTCTATGTCAGTGGTGCTCAAACGTTTTCATGTCAAGGAGGACCCCCAAATGTATCTGTAATTGGCCGCCGACCCGCATGTGGCAATATGGTGTTCCAGCAGGCTTCCAGCAGGGACCCCCCCCCCAGAAGCAAATATTTGATTTAAAAACGTTCGCTCTGAAAGAATATATATTCCATTTCCAAGATTTGCAAAAATAGCAGATCTACAACAACATAATGATAACTTAGAAACACCAAAAGGGATTCCCATCCAGAATGGGTTAAGGAGCAGAGTCAGCAGACCCAGAGTCTTTGGGACACGCTACTGTTTACCTGACTCTGAAGACCCATCATTTGTGAAGCATGAACGCTGAAATTGCTGTCATAAACACCTCGGCACAGCCTGGTGGATTTGGAGCAGTATTATGGGTTTCTTTCTCTTCTTTTTGTGTTTCAAGCTTGAGCACGTTCAAAAAAGACAAGACAAATGTAGAAAATAGATAAAAGAAATAATACAAATAGCTGAGTATACCACCCACACTCCACTCCCCACCGGTTTTATTTGAAGAGCCAATCGTTATTTATTCATGAGTAGACCTGTCACGATCGTGACATTTTAGTTGCCGAAGAATTATCATACGAAAAAACTGCGATTAAAGACAATTACAGTGTTCCGTTTGCTTTGTAAACAAAAATTGTACAGATAACGTAAACGTACTAAGAAATGACTGACAATGACCAGTACCAATGATCAAAATGATGAATGTATGTCCTGGCACATACATTCAACAACATCAGCACTGGCTGCCAAGAATGTGAATTCTCTGTGACGCAGAGTGAGCAGAAACAAACGGGCCCATATAATCATTAGCATTAGTGAGGACCAATTATATGAAGATGGGTTGAAAATGGGTGAAGTCGCCCTTAAGTACTTCCGATTTTCAATACTTTTACTTCTATTCCACAATCAAATTGCCTGTAAAATTATTTGCAAACTTTAGTTTCTTGTAACTTACTTTTTATTAATAACATACATTAACCATTAACCACTTCAGCCCTATTTAAACATTACAAACTTGAGGATCTGCTATTTTCAAAATTACTTTTATACATGTGAAACCTCTGAAATCAGACATTCTGCATAATGACTTGTACTTTTAGTACTTAAAGTATATTTTGATGCCAATACTTTTGTACTTTTACTCAAAGTAAATTTAGAATTCTGGACTTTTACTTGTAACAGAGTATTTCTACATTGCAGTATTGATTAAAACGAGCTCGCCCTCGTTTTTTTTTTCGCCGACCGCTCGGTGGGGCTTTTCTTGTAATCTTTATTTTTTTCTTTTTACAGAGAATAAGATCAGAAACGAGTTGGGCAAGGGCTAGGCATAGTTTTACTGGAGGTTAAGTTTAGGAATGGGGTTGGGTTTTGGCACCATTGTACTGAGATTAAGGTAGGTTTAACCGTTTAAGCATTCAGTAATGTTACTAATTTACTTAGGTTATGTTTAGGAATACCATAGGCTGAGCAGTTCCGCCGGCTGTACGCCCGGGGTGACTGTGCTTTGAGGCGAGCTTTCCAGTATTGGTAAGAACGCATGTAAAACGTGTTCCATTTCACCACTGTAGCCTAATTTGTTCCCTTCCCGTCCCCCCCGTCCCTTCTCCTCTTCTGGTCCACTGATCTGGTCGGGGACGGTGAAGGCGATATGCAGGGCAGATGTTGAAATTCTGGTTGCACCAGAAGAGGGGGGGAGGGAGGGAGGGAGGGCAGTAAACAGGGGAGTGAGGCAGAGGCAGAGGGTGTGTATAGTGTACAGCCTATACTGGGACTCGCTCTGAAAGGTTAAGAAGAGGACAAGGGAGCTGCTGTTTTTTGAAATGGGACGCGGCCTCCAGGTGTGTCGGAGAGAGAGAGAGAGAGAGAGAGGGAGAGAGAGAGAGGTGTTTTCCCTCTTCTATCGCAGTGACAGCCCAGGAACTAGGAAGTGGAAGGATATAGGAGAGAAGCAGTAGTATACTAATACACTCACAGAGGGGTTTTTAATCCTCTGCCAAACAAGCTGCCGACATGCAGTTCTGGGATCTGCTGGGCTGCACCAATGGAGGTACGTCGTACAGTAGGTGCTGTGTGTGTGTGTGTGTGTGTGTGTGTGTCTCTCTCTCTCTCTCTGTGGGTAACTGGGTTACAAACAGTGGTGCAGTGAGTGAGAGTACTAGTGACTGGGATTTTGAAGCAAGCGTGTTCTTCTGTGAGGTGTCCCGTCTGACTGGCTGAGGGCAGGAAAGGAATTCACTGCTCTCACCGCTGTGCAAGCAGATGCATGTGCGAAGGAGAGAGAGTAAGTGTGTGTGGCGCATACATACATACAGTACAGTACATACTGCATGTTGTGAGTGTGTGACTGTTGTAGTGTGTGCGCCACGTTTGTGCGTGTGTTGGATTGTTGTTGTTGTTGTTGTTTCTGGACCCAAGACAGTTAAATCGTAATATCTTTCCATTTCTTATTTTTTTACCTCGGGGACCCTGAATATATATTCAAAGATTTGTGACACATTTTCAAGATTTTGCAAAAAGTAGCAGATCTAACAAGCTCGTAGCGCGGCCTCAGGTCTCCCAACCGGGTCAGAGAAGTTTGTTGTGGGTGTGCAATGTGCAATTGTTTGCTATTGAGTGATCATAGAAGCAGTTAATAACCAATAAATATACAGTGTTGTAGAGGATGCATCATGGCAGATAATCACAGTCACAAAGACAAACAGTACAGTACTTAAGTATATTTGCTATTTTATATATTTTGCTATTCTGTTTCATATGGCAAATTGAGATGTTAAAAGGGCGGCATTTGTTCCTCAACGTAGTGTTTTGTTCCTGTTCCTGCCAACTTTTGAAGTCAATCTTAGCCAATCAGGGATGGAGTATGAAAAATCTGAAAGAACCGTTTCGTTTAATGGCTTCGGCCTCCTGGTGGCGCTCTAACATGCCCATGTGGGCAAATTTGGAGCAGAGGTTCTGCTGTGGCATCCAGGGGACTGTGTGTGTATGTGTGTGTGTGTGCACAGTTTGGCTACGATCAATCCAACGGTGCCGGAGATTAGCTGCGGACGGACGGTGCAAAACATAGTCTTTCCCCTTGCCTTCGACTGGGTGGAGACAGTTTTGGACATGCATGGTTTCCACCCCGATAGAGACGATATAGGGCTTTAATTGGTTAATGGATAGTCATATCCCCATGGCAACAAAAACAGCTCCTGACGCTCCCATTTACTGTCCGGTCATTTGTCAGTTTATTTTCCTACCACGTGACAGCAGGTTGTAAATGGTGCATTTATATAGTGGCTTTATCCAAGGCGCTTTACATAGATAGTGCATTACATTCACCTATTCACACAAATATTCATTCATACACCAATGGCGGCGGAAACCATGCAAGGCACCAACCAGCACATCAGGAGCAATTAGGGGTTCAGAGTCTTGCTCAAGGACAATTCAACACTAACTCTGGGGGAGCCCACAGGGTTCGAACTGGCAAACTTGCGGTTACTCTACCGCTGAGCTACCACCGCCCCCAGGTGTGGTGGGCAGGCGCCGTCCAGCGTTTTGTTGTGTGTCTCTGATATTGATAAATATTATTTTCTAATATTTAAGTAAGCAGACCACTGTTCTCGTTTTCTTCTTTGTTTTGAGACCGTTTTAAAAGCTGATAAAACGAGAGGAACAACTGAATGCTTTAGTGGGACTCGATCCTGTCGATTAATTCACTGATAATTGATAACCTTATCGATCGATTCGGAGGACCTTAATTTCCCTCAATGTCTAACATGAAAATCTACATTTTGCTGATATACAGTAAGAATACAAAAGGCATATTATATTCCTTAATCAAATAATATTTATTTATCCATTTGAGATGCTGGGCCAGGCAATGGCATCTTTTGTATGAGGAATAAAATTAAATGAATAGTGCACTGTCTTGTCTGTAACATCACATGCGATTCTGTGGCTAACAAGGTGGAGGGGACCTTTTTTAACCGGCCCACATGTGCGTTCCTCAGCCACGCGCTCGCCACAGACAGCATTACATTCACAGAAAACCGCCCAATGATAGAATAGAACCGCATTATTATAATCGATTAATTAACTGTTATGTTTAATTGAAGAATGTCCTAACAGCGATTAATCGATTAACTATTAACATCCCTAATTCAGACACCTATGCAATCTCATTTCTAAATTTGAGTAAGAATCGTGCAGCACTGGTTAGCTGTCCAATAGATGGTAAGTACGTGACAACCAGGAAGTTATGCAGGAATGCCTACTGAGTGGCAAAAAACTACTTTCTGGCCTTGACTGCCCATGCATCCAAACAGAAAAGTCATATCTGATTGCATTAAACAACGTTAAACAATGTTAAACTCACTTTGTATGTTGCTTTGCCACTCGTTTTGCCACTCGATGAGCCATTCACTTTAAGCATGCGCATACCCTCAATTATTTTGACATACTCTTATGTTTGTACTACAAGAGAGAGACTAAGAGAGGTTTAAGTCAAGCACTTTGATGTTGTCTGTTTAAAACCACAGTAGTTGGCTCCAGGAGGTGCCACATTTTGAATGTAGTAATGCTCAGCAACTAAAGACAATACTTTTTTTTTCATGTGGAAAAATGAGAACCGTGTTTCCGCTACTGGTTTTAGAAGGTATCTGTAGAACAGGTCTTGTATGTGTCTGTTGATCTAAAATGAGCATTCGCTCTATAGTCTATTAGTCTATCTGATCGAGATACATAGTGTGTGCCACTGTCAACGCCTCTGGACCGAAAAAAATAATATATATATATGATTGTCATATTCTGTTTTCGTCTGAGATAGATAGATCTATAGATGGATGGTATAACAGAGTTAGCTCTCCATCATTAGCCAGTGTTCAGATCTTCGCTCCAAACAGATTTGGGGGGAAAAAATCAGATTACTTAGTTTGGTGTTAATCCATTCTGGACAGGAACCCCTTTTGGTGTTTTACTTTAGCTATTTAAAAAATAGCAGATCTACAAGCTCATAGCGCGGCACCGAGTGCCGCGCTATGAACTTGTAGGTCTGCTATTTTTGAAAAATCATAAAAATGTGGCGCGAATCTTTGAATATATATTCTTTCAGAGCGAACGTTTTGAACTCAAATCTTTGCTTCAGGGGGGGTCCCTGGCTGGAACAACATGTTTTCAGATGGGGGTCGGCGGCCAATTACATATCCTTTTTGGGGTGCGTGACATG
Organism: Protomyctophum parallelum; assembly: GCF_964188405.1. Taxonomy (NCBI): domain Eukaryota; kingdom Metazoa; phylum Chordata; class Actinopteri; order Myctophiformes; family Myctophidae; genus Protomyctophum; species Protomyctophum parallelum. Next base: position 20,307,435 of record NC_139698.1, on the reverse strand, counting down.
AAATATTGAGCACCACTGAGAAACATTTTTTTTTCTCCAGAAAACTGTCATGATTTAGAAGACATTCGTAGAATCGTCCTCGGGGTCAAAATGGCAACCAAAGAATTGCAAGGTACCAGATATCCTGTGTCACTCCTGTCATCCCCTGGGGAATAAATGCATACACCTGCATTTGACAATGGATTGTCATGGGGGGGGGGGGGGGGGGGGGTTGACCACAGTCACTGTGCAATTGAACAGCTTTGGTATGTTTATTCTCTACCAAAAGTATGTTGTTTTCAGCCGTAGTTTTTTTTTTTATACCGTCCCTCACATGGGATTACACTTCAGATACGACTGTACTCGAGGTGAATCATGTGTTGTTGGATTTGTTTGTACACGTTTGTGTGTGTGTGTGTGTGTGTGTGTGTGTAAGGGGTATGGTATGGAGTAGACTACTTAACTTAACCACATGGAAACTAGCATCCCGGAATTCTGGGGGGGGGGGGGGGGGGGGGGTGAACATTAGGCAGAAAATAGCCGATCTACGAGCCTTATAGATTGGCTATTTTCAGCCGAGAGACTTGGCAAGCAGGGAACAAAGGAGTGGGGCCAAGCATAGGGCCCTGGGGGACCCCGGCCATCTAAGTATATAGGCTCAGTGATGTAATTAGGTTTCCAATGTAATGAGTCCCAGGATGCAGGGATGGTCTTGTAGATGAGTCCCAGGGACACTTGATGAGTCCCACTTCAGCGACGTTTTGTCAGTCACATTTTGTCATTTTTACAAATTGCAGCATTAAACTATCATTTCATTTTTTGATTGTTATAATGTGGTTATATTCATGTAGAAATGTATGAAAGAAGTGAATACAATTCCAAATCTGAAAACTTTAATATTTGCAGAGATGTTTGCAACAACACTGCAAAGTATGCAAACAGAACAACACAACAGTGCAACGTATGCAGAACAGTAAATAATATAATGGCACCAAAATAATGTAAAATATATAAATAATAATAATAATGTGGTGCAATCAGTGAGCTTAAGTATGGTGCATTTAATGCACTGCAGCACAGCTCATTTAAAGTGACTCATTGTCTGTTTGTGAATAGGGTCTGCTTGTCACGCTAAAACATGTTCCCCTAAATATTTCTGTCGGAGGCAGCGCGGTTTAGTTGAGAGAGTTGCGACATCTCCGTTCACTGCTTATTCGTGGGGCTGCAACGGGCTGCAAGCGTCACTGATCACTCAATTGTCGTCACGCTCTCTCTAAACGGCTCTAGTCTACTCTAGAGGCTGCGCTCGGAGCGCTCCGCTCCCCGGTCAGAGCTCGCCTGAGCAACATGGCGGCGCGCTGTGTTGACAATGTAGTTACAACAAATTAGTGGTTCTACAACGATTTCTACATGGATTTTATTTTTTATAACATAGGATGAGGTCGGATGTGGGCATACAAAATGATCGTTTCCGTAGATTATTGTTTTACCGCATTTTTTCACCCCCGCGATTTCTTTTCAGTGGGAGTACAGTAGTGCATCCCATGGACGCACAGGTTGATGGTCTATTGCGTCCCAAAACTATAAAGTGCGTTTTTGGACGCAAAACGCACCCTAGTTACATCACTGTATAGGGTTTAAGCGCTTAAGATCCGTAGAGTGAGAGGTAGTTGTTTTAGGCAAAACTGCACAGTCATTCTATAGGGTGTACAATACATTAGACTTGACTCGGCCCTATTCTGTCTCAGTCGTTTATCATTTCAAAATGGTGTAAACAAATCATTGTGCAGTGGTGTCGTGCGAGATACGGGTGCATGTGTTTGGTCCAACAGTCCTACAGGGGACGCGTACTAAGATTAGACCTGCCAACGGTACATGGTGCATTTATATAGCGCCTTTATCCAAGGCGCTTTACATAGATTGTGCATTACATTCACACACACACACATTCATACACAGGTGGCGGCGGAAACCATGCAAGACACCAACCAGCACATCAGTAGCAATTAGGGGTTCGTTCAGTGTCTTGCTCAAGGACACTTCGACATTAACGTGCTTTGCGGTCATGTTTAGTTTAGGGTTAGAGATGGTTGTCGATGTCGGACTAATGACTGGTCTGACCAATGACTAGTCTAAACCCGTCCTAAACAGCCATGAGTCCGACCGACACCCTACCCAAAAAACCTAAACCTAAACTCACAGGAAGCCACGGGTTTACTTAGTTTTAACGTGACATGCATGTCGGGACTGCGGGGAGCCCAGGGGTTTAGTTCTATATCTGCCGCGGGTTAGTTTTAACCTGCCACGGTTTAGTTTTAACCTGCCATGCATGTCGGGAGCCACATGTTAGTTTTAACCCACCACGGGTTGGTTTTAACCTGCCACCACATGTCAGGAGGCACGGGTGAGTTTTAACCCGCAGCACTGGTGCCTGTTGGTTAGTATGTCTAACCAACGTATGCACCCCGCAAGATACTTCCCCTGTCTTGTATTAACCCATTTTTGGCTTGAACCCCTTTTGGTGTTTTATTAAGCATGCTATACTTTAGCTGTTGAAAAATAGCACATCTACAAGCTTGTACATTTTTGAACATATATTCCTTCACAGCGAATATTCACTTCTGTGGGTTCCCTGGAGCAATATATTTTGTGATTGGGGTCGGTGGGCAATTTCATCCATGGAACTGACAGTTAAAAACGGGGTGCTATGACAACGCATATCATTAGGCTCCCAAGTTGCATCGTTCCCAAGTAGGCCGGTGGCCGACTGCGACGACGGGCAGGAGAACCACTGACCATACTGTAGAAACATGAGGTTTTTCAGCTGTCAGGATTTAGAAGACATTTGTAGATTCTGCTGGCCTCAGTCCTAAATGGGGTTAAGAAGACAAACCCCATGCTGCCGTCTGTCTCTCGTGGCGTTCCAGTTGCGGTCTTATACATTCTGCTCTTGTCGAATTCCAAGGTGTCCGTCTCTCTATCTCCGACACCCATCCTGTGCCTCGGGCTATACGGTTTCTCTTCTTCATGGTGTTGTTGCTATTGGAGCTCCATCTATACAGCTGTAGCCCCGGGCAAATGCAGATAGATATACCTGATCAAATCTGTCAGGGTTTGGCAGATGAATCGATGCAGCTCATGGTAAAAAACTAAAAAAAATCCATACTGTACACATAGCCAGGCACAGCTGTATATAGCTCATTTCATTTCACACACACACACACACACACACACACACACACACACACACACACACACACACACACACACACACACACACACACACACACACACACACACACACACACACACACACACACACACACACACACACACACACACATATATATATAGGCTGGGTGCTGGATCAAAACAAAGTCACAAATGAAAAAAATCTGCACACCATTTTATGCTCCAGATATCTCTTTACTGAAGTGGTAACTTTTCGGGCCTCAGACCTTCAAGGAATGAGTATAGAATATATATATATACATACATACATACATACATACATACATACATACACCAACCAACCACACTTGTGGCCCATCAAAAATCAGTCCCAATCACTGTCACCGATCAGGTGACATTGACACAAGTGATAGTGTCAAAGTATATCCATTGCATAAGATATGAAAACACCCATATACAATACATTCATATTTGTCCCAAACATTTAGAGACATTGTAACCATACACAAAGAGAACTCAGGCTGACAAAGCCATCATACTGCTACCTAAGAGGCGCCTCGTGTCTACTCTAAATGCAAGTACAAAGTAGGGACAACAAAATACCTTATCATTTATCTTATTTTAAGTCAGGAGCCCCAAATAGCCATAATATAGGCTCTCTGGCTGCCGCCTTACTATTGTGAAATGACTTTAAACAAAACAGGGAAAAAAATAAGGCTACGCGAAAAGCCGGTCTATTATAGGCTGCATATAGAGATCTGCTGTTCTTTTGTGACAATTATGACATGCTCAACATTTAAATGACCCGGGGGGGCATTAAATAATGAGGCAGTGATTCATGAATCATTTGTGAATCATGGAGCTCAAGCATATGTCTTTGAAGGGTATAGCAGATCTAAAAACTCTCAACATGTCATGCTGCAATGCATTGTGTGCTTGTAGATCAGCTATTTTGATCAACAATTAAAACATAATAATAATAATAATTTGGGTCAGCCCTATCTCCTCCAAACCACGCCTTGTGAGCTTGCAGATCCGCTATCCTTTGCCCCTGCACTTGTCTTACGATAAAGTGAATTAGGGCCAGGGTTTGTTTGTTCCTTGCTCCTCTGAATTGCCAAGACATGTGTGAAATGATGCAATCTTTTCTCTCGTCTTTCATCTTGTTGTACGTAACATCTTGTTTTAAAAGCCGGCCTGTTTTGTAGGAAAAGCAGCCCTGTTACGTAACCCAGATATTTATACAAAGTGTGAAAAAAAAAGCTAAAATTTGAAGTTAAAGCAGCGTCGAATTCCCCCAAACGATTCCCGTCACCTCGTTGAGAGACCATGGACACGTGTGTCAGGGATATGAGTTGGCGTGGACGACTGCTGTAGTTGGATTAACTCAATTTCTGAAAAAGCTATGTTTCTATGTCAGTCGTTCTTCGATTTTTCAAAAATAGCAGACCTACAAGCTCGTATTCTATGAGCTTGTAGGTCTGCTATTTTTCAATATCTAAAGCATAACATGATGCTAACACCAAAAGGGGTTCTCGCCCAAAATGGGTTAATACATAGATTAACAACCAAATTAACCTGTTTTAACCTGTTTTATATCTGAGGACGATTCTACAAATGTCTTCTAAATCCTGACGGTTTTCTGTTTGGTTCGCAAACTATTTCAGGTCAAGGAGCCCCAGAGTTGTCTGTATTTGGCCATCGACCCCCATCTGAAAATATGTTGCTCCAGGGACCCCCCCCCAGGGGCTGTGAAAGAATATATATTAGAAATTTGCACTACATTTTCACGATTTTTCAAAAATAGCAGACCTACAAGCCCATGCGGCGCAGCACCGAGTGCCGGGGTATGGGCTTGTAGGTCTGCTATTTATTAATAGCTAAAGTAGAACATAATGCTTAAAACACCAAAAGGGGTTCCCGCCCAGAATGGGTTAAGTCACAAAACAAATGTTCCAATAAATCATCTTTGTCAAATAAATACAATCTGAAGTGATTTCAGTCAGTGACTGATATAATGCACTATATGACGATGTTTATAGTATTAATTTCACTCTACCGCAACGGCCAATCCGCTGTCCACTAATAGTTCTCAGGTCTTGTTTTTGTCCTATAGCGTATGGAACATGGATGTGGACATGCGGACGGACGCCTGTCCTTGCCTTTATTGTAGATACGCCTCTGATATGATGATGTATGATGATAAGCGCGCCCCTCTACTTCTACAAATTCTATACCCTCCAAAAATACTTTTTAAACCACTTTCAACCTGGCGTCCCTGTTTAGGCCATGACATTACATTCTTACACTTATTACATTTTTGTATGTACTTAAAATTCTTTCACAAATGTTCAAAATCGAAAATGGCTAAACTATACCTACATCTTTTTAGGCCTTGAGATTTGCCCATTCGGGTGGAAACCACTGTTGATGAGAGGAAGATCTTTTACAGCAGTGGTTCCCAGAGTGGGGTCCGGGGACCTCCAGGGGTCCTTGAGGGAGTTCCAAGGGGTCCCCAGCTAAATGATAGTTTGGAACCAAATGGACCCTTATGGGTCTGTAACTCTGAGCTTGTACAAATGGAACCAATTTCTACGCTCTCAGAGTTAAATTAATATTGGTTTTACAATTTTACAATATAAATTGGGTCTCGGAGATATAAATGCCATTAAATGGGGGGTCCACTCCGTAGACTATTATGCATGTCAAACTGGGGGGTTCTTCAAATTAAACGGGTTGAGAATGACTGCTAGAGCCGTAAAAAATCTTCTCTCATGGGGGTCCCTGGCATATCATTTCTAATTCTAATGGGGGTCCGCAGGGCTAATTAGTGTCAATTTGGGGGTCCTTGACATGAAAAAGTTTGGGAGCCCCATGGTTTACAGAATACATGCAGCTGCAGTTGTCTTGGCGTCATTAGTTTGCTGTCTACCTTTATGGTTTATTGTAGCTAGAGGCAGTTGGGGGGGGGGAGGAGAGGAGAGGAGAGAGGGGGAGGGGGAGAGGGGGAGAGGGAGCGAGAGAGGGAGAGCTAAACCGCGAATACAGACAATAACGGGGGGGTTAAAACATAAAGTGTTAAAAAAAACCCACATAAAATGTAACCGATATACAATACTACAAAGAGCAAAAGATAAAATATATCTTATATATGACTCGGAGCATGTTTTTAAAATGGTTCAAAGGAGGAGTGTTCAACAGGAAAAAAATGTGTCTGTTCACGTCGTCCACTTTTTTGGTCGGAGAAATGATGTTTTTGCGAACACATACTCTACTCTCGGATTCAGTTATAGATTTAGCTACAGATTTGTAATATCATTTCTGTGCTGTGTTTTTCTCTGCATCTCTTATCTGTCCTTCTGCTGCTTGTAAAACACGTTTTTAAGTGCTGCGTTTTGTGTATGAAAGGGTGGCCGTAAAGAAAGTTTATGAGTATTAGTTTAGCAAATTTCTGGTGGAGTGATATAGGCTTTTAGCCGGAGTAGTCCTACTGGCGTCTGACACAAGCAAAGCATCCAGCTACGCAGTCTTCTGTTTTGAAAACGGATTTGTGAAAGTGTGTGTACATTTATTTATTATTATTATTATTATTATTATTATTATTATTATTATTATTATTATTATTATTATTATTATTTTATTTTATTTCTTCAGTCTACCGGACGTGTTACATGTTGTAATAGTTCAATAACTGTTGAAACAAAATGATAAAAATGGTCAATGCAAAATGTTGCATTTATATACTAGCACCTTTTATCCAATCACGATCACAAATGTGCATTCCGTTCACCCACACGCACTTGGAGCCGGGGAATCGAACCGGGGAACCTTTCCATTCCCAATCGATCGTCCACTCTACCTCCTGAGCGACTGCTTCCCCCCTAACCCCCAACCTAAATATAGTATTATTGATGGCAACATCATGCCGGTAATCCAACAAGTTATCTCTGTATTACTCTCATTACATGTTATTTTGTCTCTATAGAATATGGATTTGTGTTGGAAGAGGGGCTGTGTGGCTATATCCATCCACTGTGTTCTTTATCCTGTGTTTATTGACGGGGAGAGAGCAGGAAGGCTCAGAGGGGAAACGGGAGAAGAGTGTGGTGGGATTTGACAGAGTGGTTTAGAGAGCCCTGCTCAGGCAGAGAGCCCAGAGTGCACACATAGACATCAAAGGGGGGCTTCAGCCCGTGCCCTTTTACCCCGTCTGTAAAACAACTGCCCTCTCCAGACCACGGATGCAGCATTTTACTGTGGTGAAAGAAATGCAAATGCCTCTCCTTTCCATGCCACGCCGGAAGGTATAGCATTCAGGAGAACGGCTTTTCCCCCCCCCTGAGTCTCCTGAACTTGAACACCGCATTTCGCGTTGGAACACATTTGTTTAGAAATCCCGGTCGTACACACCGCATCTCCACTATAGCGTGCTGTGTTGTGCCCCGACAATAGCTGATCTACAAGCTCACAACGTGTCGAGAGGTTCAGAAAAGGCGGTCCGTGGCAGCCTGCAAATAGGATGCAGTGCAAAATCAAAACTTTGTGCTCAAATGGTACTTGCCTGACTGGCAGGCCTAGACAGGTCTCATTTGGCCGACGTTTCTTTCTTCTTTTTCCTACTTGCCCCTGGCAATCGGGCAACCGTTAAAGTCGGACCCTGCCTACCTAGTATTCGAAGATTGTGTAAGTAAATAGATAGTCTGGCAGCTGGCTAGAGAGACTAGTCAGTCACACGGCAAATGATTTGGCTGTGACATTTTTTTTAATTGAAGAGCAGCTCTATCAAGTGACAGTCACTCCACGGTATTTCACCAGAGCATATACAGTAGTAGACGAGGGTTGAGTTAATGGACAACTTTAGTTTTGTTCAACCAAGAAAAAGACCTCACAAGTGTGAGGTCTCACACTTGAGCAGCATAGAGAGAACAGGTAGAACATGTAGTTTGTAGCCCAGTGTAGCCCAGTACAGCTGTGTAGTACTTGTGTATGTCCAGTACAGCTGTGTAGTACTTGTATAAGCCCAGTACAGCTGTGTAGTACTTGTATAAGCCCAGTACAGCTGTGTAGTACTTGTATAAGCCCAGTACAGCTGTGTAGTACTTGTATAAGCCCAGTACAGCTGTGTAGTACTTGTATAAACCCAGTACAGCTGTGTAGTACTTGTATAAACCCAGTACAGCTGTGTAGTACTTGTATAAACCCAGTACAGCTGTGTAGTACTTGTATAAGCCCAGTACAGCTGTGTAGTACTTGTATAAACCCAGTACAGCTGTGTAGTACTTGTATAAGCCCAGTACAGCTGTGTAGTACTTGTATAAGCCCAGTACAGCTGTGTAGTACTTGTATAAACCCAGTACAGCTGTGTAGTACTTGTGTATGTCCAGTACAGCTGTGTAGTACTTGTATAAGCCCAGTACAGCTGTGTAGTACTTGTATAAACCCAGTACAGCTGTGTAGTACTTGTATAAACCCAGTACAGCTGTGTAGTACTTGTATAAACCCAGTACAGCTGTGTAGTACTTGTATAAGCCCAGTACAGCTGTGTAGTACTTGTATAAACCCAGTACAGCTGTGTAGTACTTGTATAAACCCAGTACAGCTGTGTAGTACTTGTATAAACCCAGTACAGCTGTGTAATACTTGTATAAACCCAGTACAGCTGTGTAGTACTTGTATAAACCCAGTACAGCTGTGTAGTACTTGTATAAACCCAGTACAGCTGTGTAGTACTTGTATAAACCCAGTACAGCTGTGTAGTGTGAGGTCTCACACTTGAGCAGCATAGAGAGAACAGGCAGACCATGTAGTTTGGCACGGCAAGGCTCTTACTCTCTGATCAGAATTGACATCGATTCTGAAACTGAACCGTGCCAGCCAGGAGGAACTAACTGGATTATGTGATGAAGTGCAATTGGCAGAAGAACACATGTTTTTCCACAGCAGTGGCGCCAAACCCTCTGCTTAAAAATGATAAACCTAGAGAGTCTTAGACACTAACATGGCTGTCTTTACCCAGAGGCCTAAAGAGGTTGCTTCGTTAACATCTTTGGAGGTGGTATTAATCCTCAGCCCTCACTCTGGTTGTTGCTAAGTAACTGATGCTTTTAGTTATCTGATGTAGAGATGGGCTTCCATGCCAAGGATCCCTAAATAGCTAGGTATGTCCTGATCAAGTTTTTTTTTCTCTTGCTCCAGATCTGAGTGATTTGATTTTGAGTGTCTGCCAATACCGATTTTTCACGTTCCAATATTTATATTTTTATAGAACACATAATAGTACAGTATCCAAAATCACAGACAATATCCAGTCTAATATCATGATATAATATGTGACTATTTTTTATACAGAGACAGTCATGACGGCAAGACTGTTCAGGAGAGGAGCATGTCTGAAATAAATGTCACAGCTGAAATATGTACATATGAAATAAATGCTTAAACATGTAGCTATATATAGGTGTAATGTTAGAGACCACAGAAGTGAACCTTTCAAGCCTGTTTTCTCAACTCGCTGTTTTCTGCAAGACATTTCTCTAATTTCTTCAAAACTGGTGGGTCAAACTGAACAATCAACATATCAATTTGAAGCTATGATTCCCTGCTTTCACATGACATTGAAATGACATTAAAATATATATTTGTCCTATTTCTTTTAATATATATTTGGGGAAATTTGTGGACAATTCTTTACAATAATGACATGTAGTCAAAATACGCCATCCTTATTTTGGGGGTGAAACATAATTGTTTCAGGCTATTTCCTCTCTGCGTTATACAAAAAAGTATATAGAGCTTAAGTGGTTAAATGATCACTGTGAGGATTTTACTGTAGTACTTGTGTAAACCCAGTACAGCTGTGTAGTGTGTAGTACTTGTATAAGCCCAGTACAGCTGTGTAGTACTTGTGTAAGCCCAGTACAGCTGTGTAGTACTTGTGTAAGCCCAGCACAGCTGTGTAGTACTTGTATAAACCCAGTACAGCTGTGTAGTACTTGTGTAAACCCAGTACAGCTGTGTAGTACTTGTGTAAGGCAAGCCCAGTTCAGCTGTGTAGTACTTGTATAAACCCAGTACAGCTGTGTAGTACTTGTATAAACCCAGTACAGCTGTGTAGTACTTGTATAAGCCCAGTACAGCTGTGTAGTACTTGTATAAGCCCAGTACAGCTGTGTAGTACTTGTATAAGCCCAGTATAGCTGTGTAGTACTTGTATAAGCCCAGTACAGCTGTGTAGTACTTGTATAAACCCAGTACAGCTGTGTAGTACTTGTATAAGCCCAGTACAGCTGTGTAGTACTTGTATAAACCCAGTACAGCTGTGTAGTACTTGTATAAGCCCAGTACAGCTGTGTAGTACTTGTGTAAGCCCAGTACAGCTGTGTAGTACTTGTGTAAGCCCAGTACAGCTGTGTAGTACTTGTGTAAGCCCAGTACAGCTGTGTAGTACTTGTATAAGCCCAGTACAGCTGTGTAGTACTTGTGTAAGCCCAGTACAGCTGTGTAATACTTGTGTAAGCCCAGTACAGCTGTGTAATACTTGTGTAAGCCCAGTACAGCTGTGTAGTGTGTAGTACTTGTGTAAGCCCAGTACAGCTGTGTAATACTTGTGTAAGGCAAGCTGTGTTTTGCTGACTCATGCAGAGGCAGTGGAATGGACTATAGTGACATCACAATCTGCTGACTTGTCATCACACACCTGCCAGCCTGAGTCAGCTGAGCCTCTTAATGTCCATTGTCGGTCCAGTGAATCTCCTGGGGTCCTCTTCTTGGCGTGTGATTGGGGAAATACCCCTGTCAATCATCGAGTAAGCCCTCTCCCACACTGTCTCACACCGTTGTTATCAATCAGTAGTCTGATCGGGGCAATAGATTGCATCGAAGTGATGGAAGTTGTGGAACAATTTGGCCTAGTATCACACGTGTGAGCATGGTCGCACGCACACACACTGGAAAGAATACAAGTTTATTTTTTATATAGGCTTTATTGTGGTAAGTCTGGCAAAGCTTAAAAGTAACCAGTGCGTTTTGATTTTCAAGAGCCTTCATCGGTTGCCAATGTTATCCAATCAGGAGAGAAGCTATTTATCAGCTTCAATTTTATAGTGTTCCATTTCCAAAATGTGTTCAGGACGTAGTAGAAGGAATAGTATTGGAAAGTGGAAATACCTCAAGTAAAGTAAAAATACATCAAAATTGTACAAAATTGTTACTTTCCACCACTGGTGCCAGCAACTCATTGAATTATTTAGTATGTGATTAGTTGTTAGATAAATGTTAGGTTAGTTAGGGCGGCGGTGGATCAGCGGTAGAGTGGCCGGATGGTAACTGCAAAGTTGCCAGTTCGAACACTGTGGGCTCCCCCAGAGTTAGTGTCGAAGTGTCCTTGAGCAAGACACTGAACCCCTAATTGCTCCTGATGTGCTGGTTGGTGCCTTGCATGGTTTCCGCCGCCATCGGTGTGTGAATGGGTGTTGGGTGAATGTAATGCACAATGTATGTACAGCGCCTTGGATAAAGGCGCTATATAAAGGCACCATTTACCGTTTTAGTTGCAATTGGCCAGAACTACACTGTAACGCACTGGTGTCAACCTAGTAGCTTAAATGAAACCCTAGGCTGTAACACGGCCTGAGTGTCTTTACCCAGAGGCCTACATGGTTCGCTCGTAAACCGAGGTCTTATTAATTGTAATCCCTCGCCGTGGCTGTTGCTAAGTAACTGATGATTGTGTGTGTGTGTGTGTGTGTGTGATCTTGTTGCGGTGGTCTTCAACATTTCTCTGTTCGTCCCTTTAGCTGAGAGAGAGATGAAGCAATAAAATTGTGTCACAGATTAAACTTTCAGATAGATTTCATAGATGTTTTATTCATCGACTGTTTGACAACACTATCAATGTGTAGCGCTGTGTTGGATTCACGTTAATGTGTAGTGTACCCACTTAAACCCTCAATATTGATTCTGTCCCATCTACAAATCGAACTATTTAAGAATACATGAATATAACCCTAATTCATATGAACTAAATAATGATTATTGTTATTCCATTAACATGTCGTATGTTCTCCTCTTCTGTTTTCTCTTCTAGATATTTCCAGGATATCGTACTACGCTGGTGAGTGTGAACTTTTATTTTGGACCTACATTCCTCCTGTAGTTGGATCTATGGTGGAGATATTTGTTGGCGTAGACGCCGTAGAGCGTAGGTTCTAAGGGGTTCGTGGACATTTGTCTCTATGGAGAATAACATGGGATCATCTTAAAATCACCTCGTATGAGCACTGTGGTCCAAGAATAAAACTGTCCCGGCGATATTGTCGGGGAGGTGTCTCTGCATCGTTTACGACAATCAGTCAGTCATATTTTATACCGTCTGTTTCTAGCGAAAATGTAACTAATTCAGCGTCAGACAGTTTAGACAAGTCATTGGTTAGACATGGGTTAAGGTTAGGTTTAGGTGTGCTGCCCCGTGGGAGGTTAGGTTTAGGGTGAGGGTTTGAGATAGGTTGTAGGACTAATGACTGGTCTAACTAATGACTAGTCTAAACCAAAAACTGTCTAAACTAAGTACTGCACCACAGTAACATTAGTGTTTTCTCTCAGTCGGTTGATTCTTCGTATCCATATGAGTGAAGCGGCCGGGATGACATGTTTATTTTTCAAACACGGTTCTTATATGAGGCGATCTAAAATCCCCCCTATGGTGATTACAATGCAAATAAAAAGTACACGAAGCCGTGGACCTCTACCGATTTTGACGTCAGACTTTGGTGCTCTGTAGCGTAGCCATATACCGTATCATTTATTTGATACCGTCCTCATTCTCTCTCTAACATTGATAACTCATTGATAATTCATTGATAACCTGCAAATTGACACAGCAAACAACATGCTTAGACAAAGCTGCCGGCCCCATTGGAAAGACGATCGTTTTCCGGGTCGATTGGTGACTTGGAATTGACTGAACCGTATAGTGAGTACATGTTTGGCCCTCTAACCATCTAGACCGGTGGTTTTCAGAATTGAGCAATGGATGGGCAACTCCGTATAGCCGATCTACAAACTGAAATTAGGTGGATCTCAGGGATCTACTGTACGTAGAAACACTGTGGCAAAGTTTGGCACTGATTGGTCCGGAGGTTTGTGAGACTTGCTCCAGACAAACACACACACGTCACGCAAGCACAGTCGCACACACACACACACACACACGCGCGCGTGCGCACACCCTGTCATAGATGGCTAGACTCTCAAAAAATAAAATACAAAATAAACACACTTGTCACCTACTTGACATTTAATATTTTCGCCTTACATGCCCAAAATAGGGATGCCTATGTGGTAATAACATATTTTAGGGTGTCGGATTTGTCTCTGTATTGGGAAGTGAATGTGCACAAGTTAGTACTTGTGCACATATACTTGCTGACATGGTAAATGATAAAATGTACATGTTGTGTAATTCAGTAATAAGGTGTAGTTGTCAACTCGTCAGAAAATCCCAAGAAGGCACATGGTTTAGGAACCACTGGATTAGGCCAGTGGTTCTCACGGTGGGGTCTGGGGGTCCACAGGGGGTTCCAGGGGGCTAGCTAACTTTGATCATACACATCTGCAACATATTATTTATTACCAATACTTACATTGTCACACAATTATCAGAAGGATTAAACGCCCAGCGACTTATATTTCCATTGCGGTCCTTTCACATGTATTCGTGTACAATTTAAATTGTGTGTGTGTGTGTGTGTGTGTGTGTGTCTGCGTGCGTGCGTGCGTGCATTTGCAATTTTGCACTCAAGTCCATGCACCCATTGGTGCAAGAAAGTGTCCTTAAAGTATGGATTCACCGTCCACTGGGGGTGGGAGGAGGTGTGTGCGTGCGTGTTTAATCAACGCAAAGCTGAATGAAGCATGCCCTGATTAGCATATCAACCGCCCAATCAGCTACCTCCGTCAGCAGCTATACATTGATTGCAGACAGTGCAGCTGTGTAAGAGAGAACTTGCACTCTCTCTTAAAACCATGTTTTACCCTCTCAGCACGCACACACACACACACGCACACGCACACACACACACACACACACACACACACACACACACACACACACACACACACACACACACACACACACACACACACACACACACACACACACACACAATCACTCAGTCATGCTCCCCTATGTCATGCATTTCCTCTCTTGTATGCGTACTCCCTCTGTTGGTCATAAAGACTCTCTCTCTCTCTCTCTTTGGTGCACTATTTTAGACTAGTAAAGGATTACATTGAGTACAGTGTGTGTGTGTGTGTGTGTGTGTGTGTGTGTGTACTGTATGTGGCTGCGGCAGTGGTGGTACTATGTGTGTGTGTGTGTGTGAGATTGCGCAGGCATCTGCTGTGTGTGTGTGTGGCAGCCGGGGCTGCTGGACACACACACTGTTTCTACGGCTGGGATAAAAAAGCAGACGGACGTGCGTCGTCCCTCGTCGCACCGTTGTTTACCTTCCTCTGAAGCGACGTCATTTATACTCTCAGCCGTCACTCTCTCTGTCTGACACTCTGCCTCTCAGCAGAAGTGTCATCTCCTCTCTCTCTCTCTAGGTTTCTGTCTCTCTCGCTCGCTCTCGTCTTTTTTGACACCAGGCACCTGCACTGACCTGTTTAGCTCCTGCAGGCAGAGAGAGTGCGGTGTGTGTGTGTGTGTGTGTGTGTGTGTGAGTGTGTGTGTGTGTGTGTGTGTGTGTGTGTGTTTGTGTGTGTGTGTGTGTGTGAGTGTGTGTGTGTGTGGGGGAGCTCAGGAGGGTTGTTCCCTCTCTCTCTCTCTCTCTCTCTGTTCTCTTTCCTCCTCTCGTCTACATTCATTTATCTTCTTCACCTCCCTCTCATCTTTTCTCCTTGTTTGACTGCTCCTTCCTTCATTTGTTTCCTCCACTCCTCTCCTCTCCTCTCCTCTCCACCCCATGTCCTATTTTCCTCTCTCTCTCTCTCTCTCTCTCTCTCTCTCTCTCCCCCCCTTTAACGTTCTTCATCTCTCTTCCTCTCTCTCTCCTCTTCGGGAGAAGGAAACGCGGTATATCGTGCAGGTGTCGTTTGGGAGCAGGACTTCCTGCGTCTCCAGGGTTTCCTGTCTGTCTGTCTGGACAGACGGGTTCAGATCGTGGTGATTTTGGTGCGTCGTTGTCGTCGTCGTCCTTTCACGGAGATGTCGTGGATGTTTCACAGTGAAGAGATATCGGATATTTTTTTGTCTGCTGCAACTTAACCTAATTTCTAGGTTGGGAACTTCCATTGAAAGGAGGATTGATGATTGTGGCTGAAGATCTGACACATCTTTGAGGACAATTGAACTGGTTTGAGATCAAACGCTTTATTCTTTTGGAAACGATCCCTAACGATCCAGGCTGGGGTTTTTACACTTACATTATAGGTTTTTAGGATGGTTTTAGTGCAGGCTGATTCGTTTTTAGGAGGTTTTAGTGCGGGCTCATTCGACCTCAAAGTGACATCGCCGTGTTTACGGAGGACCGCCGAACGTATACGTTTTCTGAACGATCTCGCTCCGTTATACGTTCTAAAACATCGTTGACCCGTCGTTCTCTTCTCGAAACCGAAACGAGGCTTTTGAGGTCAACCTGGATTTTTGAGCCGTGTCTTCCATGTTGGATCAATATTGGTAGCTTAGCAACGGTCCTAGTGGCCACGCTATAGGCTACCAAAGTGGTGTTCTTTTTTCCTCCCCGAGGTCGGGATCAGACCCGTGTGTGCCTGTGTTGGTGAAGTAGTGGGGAGTGGATACCGCTTCATGCTCAAATAGGACACCTCGACCACAGCGCCACAAAGACGCTGTAGGAAGAGTTTTCTAGAAACTGAAACGAGCAAAACAAATGCGTCGATACGAGAGCAGGATGTCTCTGTAAAGAGCCTGATTCTCTCTGCCTTCTGATGAGGAGGAGCATACATGGACCCTTGATGTTAGAAGCGTAAAGAAGACGTTTCGGTGAACACGGTGCTGACCGAGGAGAGTGCAGCACTGCAGACCGGCCGTCTGCTCTGCACTGTGACGATACCTGCTGTCTCATCAGGATATTCTACCTGCCATCAGTCGGTCCATTAAAGGGAAACCCACTTTCGCCCTTTTTCTTCTTCCGTATACCGGATCGATTTACTGTCTTGGGGGACAACTCAAATAGACTTTTTTGAAAATATCTATTTGAAGGTTTGCTTCCCGGCATCTGTACTGATGATCGACTGAATTCTCTCTTTCTTTTGTTCATCTCTGTGATCAACACCGTGTGACCAGGAGGGCTGATATTCTGGGTGTGTATCCGTTGTTCCCCCCAGTTGTGTTCTCGTTTATTTTTGGAGATGACCCCCCCTGTGTAGTGTTGAGCCCCCCACGGTGTAGCTAACCAGCTAACCAGCCAGGACAGCGGCCATAGTGTAGAGCCCCCCACGGTGTAGCTAACCAGCTACCCAGCTAACCAGCCAGGACAGCGGCCATAGTGTAGAGCCCCCCACGGTGTAGCTAACCAGCTACCCAGCTAACCAGCCAGGACAGCGGCCATAGTGTAGAGCCCCCACACGGTGTAGCTAACCAGCCAGGACAGCAGCCATAGTGTAGAGCCCCCCATGGTGTAGCTAACCAGCCAGGACAGCAGCCATAGTGTAGAGCCCCCACACGGTGTAGCTAACCAGCTAACCAGCCAGGACGGCGGCCATAGTGTAGAGCCCCCACACGGTGTAGCTAACCAGCTAACCAGCCAGGACAGCAGCAATAGTGTATAGCCCCCACACGGTATAGCTAACCAGCTAACCAGCCAGGACGGTGGCCATAGTGTAGAGCCCCCCCACGGTGTAGCTAACCAGCTAACCAGCCAGGACGGCGGCCATAGTGTAGAGCCCCCCCACGGTGTAGCTAACCAGCTAACCAGGCTATAGGCTAGCCCAGCCTTTGCCCCATGCACAGACAGCAGGGCTCTATGGTGTTGTTGCTGTATGAGCCCAGCAGCGTTGTTGTCTGGGCCCCGCGCCCCGGGCCTGGCCTGGAACAGCTCCCCCTACAGCAGCACACATGGAGGACAGCGGCTGCATCCCCCTCTGCTGGAGCAGAGGGGCCTGCATTTACGCACAGCGCGCACTACCAAGTACGTACTGAATGATATGCACCCACTACCAAGTACGTACTGAATGATATGCACCCACTACCAAGTACGTACTGAATGATATGCACCCACTACCAAGTATGTACTGAATGATATGCACCCACTACCAAGTATGTACTGAATAATATGCACCCACTACCAAGTACGTACTGAATGATATGCACCCACTACCAAGTATGTACTGAATGATATGCACCCACTACCAAGTATGTACTGAATAATATGCACCCACTACCAAGTACGTACTGAATGATATGCACCCACTACCAAGTACGTACTGAATGATATGCACCCACTACCAAGTACGTACTGAATGATATGCACCCACTACCAAGTACGTACTGAATAATATGCACACACTACCAAGTACGTACTGAATGATATGCACCCACTACCAAGTACGTACTGAATAATATGCACCCACTACCAAGTACGTACTGAATAATATGCACACACTACCAAGTACGTACTGAATGATATGCACCCACTACCAAGTACGTACTGAATAATATGCACCCACTACCAAGTACGTACTGAATAATATGCACCCACTACCAAGTACGTACTGAATGATATGCACCCACTACCAAGTACGTACTGAATAATATGCACACACTACCAAGTACGTACTGAATGATATGCACCCACTACCAAGTACGTACTGAATAATATGCACCCACTACCAAGTACGTACTGAATAATATGCACCCACTACCAAGTACGTACTGAATAATATGCACACACTACCAAGTACGTACTGAATGATATGCACCCACTACCAAGTACGTACTGAATAATATGCACCCACTACCAAGTACGTACTGAATAATATGCACCCACTACCAAGTACGTACTGAATGATATGCACCCACTACCAAGTACGTACTGAATAATATGCACACACTACCAAGTACGTACTGAATGATATGCACCCACTACCAAGTACGTACTGAATAATATGCACCCACTACCAAGTACGTACTGAATAATATGCACCCACTACCAAGTACGTACTGAATGATATGTACCCACTACCAAGTATGTACTGAATGATATGCACCCACTACCAAGTACGTACTGAATAATATGCACCCACTACCAAGTACGTACTGAATGATATGCACCCACTACCAAGTACGTACTGAATAATATGCACCCACTACCAAGTATTTACTGAATAATATGCACCCACTACCAAGTATTTACTGAATAATATGCACCCACTACCAAGTACGTACTGAATTATATGCACCCACTACCAAGTACGTACTGAATGACATGCACCCACTACCAAGTACGTACTGAATGATATGCACCCACTACCAAGTATGTACTGAATAATATGCACCCACTACCAAGTACGCACTGAATAATATGCACCCACTACCAAGTACGTACTGAATAATATGCACCCACTACCAAGTATGTACTGAATAATATGCACCCACTACCAAGTATTTACTGAATAATATGCACCCACTACCAAGTATTTACTGAATAATATGCACCCACTACCAAGTACGTACTGAATGATATGCACCCACTACCAAGTATTTACTGAATAATATGCACCCACTACCAAGTATTTACTGAATAATATGCACCCACTACCAAGTATTTACTGAATAATATGCACCCACTACCAAGTATGTACTGAATAATATGCACCCACTACCAAGTATTTACTGAATAATATGCACCCACTACCAAGTATGTACTGAATAATATGCACCCACTACCAAGTATGTACTGAATAATATGCACCCACTACCAAGTACGTACTGAATGATATGCACACACTACCAAGTATGTACTGAATGATATGCACCCACTACCAAGTACGTACTGAATAATATGCACCCACTACCAAGTACGTACTGAATGATATGCACCCACTACCAAGTACGTACTGAATGATATGCACACACTACCAAGTATGTACTGAATGATATGCACCCACTACCAAGTACGTACTGAATGATATGCACCCACTACCAAGTACGTACTGAATAATATGCACACACTACCAAGTACGTACTGAATAATATGCACCCACTACCAAGTACGTACTGAATGATATGCACACACTACCAAGTATGTACTGAATGATATGCACCCACTACCAAGTACGTACTGAATGATATGCACCCACTACCAAGTACGTACTGAATAATATGCACACACTACCAAGTACGTACTGAATGATATGCACACACTACCAATTACGTACTGAATGATATGCACCCACTACCAAGTACGCACTGAATGACATGCACCCACTACCAAGTACGCACTGAATAATATGCACCCACTACCAAGTACGTACTGAATAATATGCACCCACTACCAAGTATGTACTGAATAATATGCACACACTACCAAGTATGTACTGAATAATATGCACCCACTACCAAGTACGTACTGAATGATATGCACCCACTACCAAGTACGTACTGAATAATATGCACCCACTACCAAGTACGTACTGAATGATATGCACCCACTACCAAGTACGTACTGAATAACATACACCCACTACCAAGTATGTACTGAATAATATGCACCCACTACCAAGTACGTACTGAATAATATGCACCCACTACCAAGTATGTACTGAATAATATGCACCCACTACAAAGTACGCACTGAATAATATGTACACACTGAATAATATGCACCCACTACCAAGTACGTACTGAATAATATGCACCCACTACCAAGTACGTACTGAATAATATGCACCCACTACCAAGTACATACTGAATTAGGGATGTGTAAAAGTGTTCAAAAAGTATTACAAAACTCGATAAAGCTTCAATTGTGGAAATTATTTTTATTCTGTTACTTATATCTATCCACAAACATTGCCTCATTATCAATCAACAAACATCCACTGCAATAATGCATCACGCAGCCTGACACTTTGGTAGATCTGTAGCCCTTCTTTGAAGTACTCCCAGAGAGAATGTAGAGGAGTTGTTATTTTGATCGTTTGCCTGTTGTCACTCCTAATGGTACCAACATCAGTGCAGCATGGAAATGGATGGAATTGCAGACAAAATGGACACAACAACAACAGAACACTATACTAGGTTTTGAGTCCGAGAGGCTAGCTAAACCTCCATGGCTCGAATGCCAAATAAATACTGGGCCATGTGTTGAGAAGGGTTGAAAACCACTGCCTTACTTGATCATACTATACAGCCACAGCCTCGTCAAAAGTAGCGCGCCGCATCCACAGGCGTAGCATTTTGAGCTTGTAAGAGCTGCTACTTTTGCTACTTCTGAATCCTGAAAAGTAACAGTTTTGGATATAATGAGTAGTCCACCATTTTATGGATTGGTTTATAGGTGTGATTGCAGTGATGATGTCATCATGTGTGTGTGTGTGGGCCTGTGGAATCAGGCTGTGATTTGATTGGTTATTGGGTGTGCTGGGGGAGATATGGTTTGTAAAGTAGGCCAAGTGGCTGTGATGTCGCTGGAAACGCGCACACACAGTCGCACACACACACACACACACACACACACACACACACACACACACACACACACACACACACACACACACACACACACACATGATATGCATGCACACACCAATCAATATTTGTGTAGCATGGGCCAACGTTTTTCATCTTTCTCCTGATAATGCAATTTCCGGGTGAGGAAAGGAAAGGGGTGGGGGGGAGAGGAGAGGGGAAGGGAGTAGTAGAGGAAGGGAGAGGTTTGTTGATTGGTTGAAAGATGAGAAGGTTAAAGGAAGGAAGGAAGAGAGGTGGTTGGAGAAACGGAGCCGAGGATGAGATGGAACACATGAGAGAAAGAAGGAGAAATGATACAGGAAAGGGTGGGTGGAGGGCAGGGGAGAGAGGGACGGAGGGGAGGAATGAGAGACAGTGATGGAGGAGGGGGGGAGGAGATAGAGGAGGAGGAGGAGAAATTGAGGAGAGCAAGGAAAGGATGGACGGAGGGAGAGAGAGAGAGAGAGGGGGGGGGGGGGGGGGTGGGGGGGGTTGCCAATCTAGGCCTGTGCCAATTATTACATAATCGCCTGATCGCAAATTATCAATCGTTTCCAGGTTGAAAAATGTCCGAACATTTTTCAAACATTTTTCAAACACTGCTATGTATTTTTCAATACATAGCAGAGATAGTTGATCTGACTACAACCTTATACAAAATGCAACAGAAAAACACATTGTAATGTGCAATGCAAAAAGCACACAATTTGAATTGTTAATCACTGTATTTAATTATTTATCGTCATCTTAAATGTGTACAGAGTGAGAGTGAGAGTGAGTGTGAGTGACTGAGTGCAGAGGACTGCTTGTCTCCCGTGTGTGGGATTCTAACCCCGGTAACCCAGATACGTATTAGATACTGGTGACAGACTGGTCCATGACAGACACACAGGCATAACTTCTTGTGTCTGTGCGTGTGTGCATGTGTGTGCGCGGAGCACATACACACCAACCTGCTCGCCAGCATGGCCTAGTTAGTTCTCTGTTTCTTAACTAGTGGGTCAGGGCCCAGAAGTGGGTCATGATGGAATCCTCTAACGGGGTGCTGGGTGGGGAAAGAGAACACCACCAGTAACACCTCGAGCCCTAGATCTTCTATTTTTGAGCATTCGTAAATTAAAACATTTAAAAAATATAGGGATATGACATCATAATTATCGGCCCAATAACATTTTTAATAGCTCTGATAAAATATTGTCTATATATTCTTTATTTTATATATTTTCATATGCTTGCAGTTCTGCTAAATGATTATTTGTTTTATCTGTTGAGTGTTTGTATCTGATGACGAAGCACCCAGCATGTCATAGGTATGATATACTGTATTTTCTAATAGGTCAAAGCTGTGTTACATGTACCATTACTCTTTTTTTATTTATGTCTTAACTGTATATATTTTTATTATCGGTTATTAGTATCTGTATCGGTCTTGAGAAGCAAGAAGTTATCAGTATCGGTTTAAAAATGTATATATTGTTTGCCTATATTATAACCAGCTCAGTGGCCTTGTGGTTAGAGTGTCCGCCCTGAGACTGGGAGGTTGGGGTTCGATCCCCGGCCGGGTCATACCAAAGACTGTAAAAATGGGACCCAGTGCTTCCCTGCTTGACACTCAGCATCAAGGGTTGGATTGGGGGTAAGTCCCTGCGACATACTAGCGTCATGTCCAGGGGGTGTACTTGTACATCAAGCTGCCTCACGCTAGGGCTGCACAATATATCGTTATCGTATCGGTATCGAGGTATGAACATGCACAATATCAGTATCGCAAAAAGGCAACGGTATCGCGATATAGATATATCGTCGACAACTCGACATATCGATATATCGTCCACTTCTAAAGTCAGCCCTCTGTTTTAGCCTGTGCCCCTCGGTAAATAAACCATCACTCCGTTTGTCCCTCTGTCCTGTTGTAGCCTGGCTCCAGCCCTGAATCGCTAGCCACGCCCATTAAGAAAATATGTTGCTGCACGATATATCGTATCGTATCGATATCGAGATATCTGCCATATATATCGTGATATATATTATATCGTATCGTATCGATATCGAGATATCTGCCATATATATCGTGATATGAATTTTTGTCCATATCGTGCAGCCCTACCTCACGCTATAGAAACAGGAGATAGGCTCCTGCCCCTATGGGCCTCATGGCTCGGCAAGGCTACTTACTTAATATAATTATAATTATTACTTAATTATTATGACATGCCCAAAATAGGGACGGCACGTTGAAAGTGGTTCACTTACAATTTACATTAATTTTATGTAAATTCATTGTACAATCAATGAATGTAATTCATTTATTACATTCTTTCTTAATGAAAGTGGCTAATGTGGTTGAAGTGGTATAATGTGCATAATGTAAATCGCTCCGGATTAAGGATCAAGAGCGTCTGCTAAATGCCTAAATTGTAATGGATATTATTATTGTGTGATATGTTTTCATGGATCTTTGTCCTGTTCAAGGCTCAGCGCGTGCCATTAGCCTATGATTGAGTTGGGCCTGCATGCTGCCAGTGTTGTTTTGGGCAGCAAAATTTGATTTTAGTTTTAGTCATAGTCTTGTGAATAGGTTTCACTTAGTTTTAGTCACATTTTAGTCACCAGGAATGTTTTAGTTTTAGTCTAGTTTTAGTCGACTAAATGTCATGAGATTTTAGTCGACTAAATCTACGGTTGATTTAGTCGACTAAAATGTATTTTGGCGGGCCTTGCGGCCGTCGTAATGGCTGATTTTACACTTGCTGAAAATAGCCGATCTACAAGCTCACAACGCGTCGCATTTCAGCATGCAACCAAGTGTTAAATGACTTATAGTGGATCTGTCCACTAGTCCCTTCCTAACATTTTAGTCTATAGTTTTAATTTATTGACGAAATTGTCGATATATATATATATTAATTTTAGTCACCATAGCTTAGTTTTCAATTAGTTTCTATTTAGTTTTTGTCAGTGAAAAAAGGTAGTCGACGAACATTTTTCGTTTGGTTTTAGTTGACGACAACGACACTGCATGCTGCGTGTGCGCGTCACTGTGTGTGTGTGTGTGTGTGTGTGTGTGTGTGTGTGTGTGTGAGAGAGAGAGCATACATGTGTTATACAGTATGTTACTGTATGCACACTGTGGTACCAGGTAGAGATGGGATTTCAATTCTCTAGGCGTGGACGGTGCACTGTCGTCGGTCCTGAGACTCCTGACTAACATAACACAGTAAACAACTAGGGCTGCAGCAGCCAGTTATCAAACTAAGCGGTTTCATCGATTACACCAAATAATTCAATGTAGTTGTGAGCTTGTAGAACGGCTATTTTCTGTATTTTTTTCACGTGACACTGTTTTACAACAAAGTATAGAATTGGGCGGAAGGGGTTATCAGACTTAATTTCTTTATTTGATTATGTCAAGTTTATTTGATTTGTTTTAATGGGAAAAGTAATTATTTGCAACCCTAAACGCAACTAACCTGACGCTGCCAGATCCAAGAAGCTTGCTACACAAATTTGTTTCACAGCTTATTGGGATCTGGGATCGCGGAAGCAAATTCGATGACGGGGCTGTTCCTTTTTCTTCAAGATACTTGGTAGATGATTGGATGGGACCGTCTGTCTATCACCGTGTGGGCGTGCAAACACAACCAATCATATTGACGTGTCTATATAGCTTCACGTCCGGTTTCGCACATATCCCGCCCTTAGCTCACGCTGATTGGTCCGGTACGGAACGGATTTTTGTCAGCTCAACTGCCTGAGAGATCCCAGATGATTGCTGTGTTGGGAAACATGGTTACCCAATACCGCCCTCATCTGGCAGCGTCAGGTTAAAACGCAACATGCTATACTAGACACTTTCTTTCACTCATTCAGTAACAAGGGAGACCAGTCAGGCATTGACAGACACTAATGGTTTCCCACCTGCCCCTGGCAGGTAAATAAAACGTTCGGCCAGATGGAGTTTGCTAAATGCTTGCCCAACTGTCTACAACACGAAGATATCTGTCTAAACAGTAAACACCTGAACCTTCTGGTCTGTGGAATGTAAAATAAGAACACTGTTTGGCTAAAATGTGCTGTTTTCGCTGTTGCTACACTTTAAAAATGTAAAATAACAAGTGTGAACCCATAGTAGGCATGTGGCATAAAAAACAATGTATGATATTCTTTATCGCACAGCTCTAGAAGTAAAAATATAAGTACATTTAACGGTGAATCAAATTTGACCTGTCATTTCATAATGGACAATTTATTTACTTTTCGGCAAGTAAAGTGGGCAAGACCTTTTTGGCAAAGGCAACTTGCCCAACAAGAGGCAAGTGGCTCTGAGACCAATTAGTGTCAACCCCTGCACCGCCAGTATTACTGAACAAACAGTCTATAATACAATAATCTATATACAGTCGATAGAGCTTTTCAAGACTTAAAAAAACCCAATATCACTTACAGTACAATCCCCCCTTCAGTCAGATTGTATAAGCCGCACAGTGACGCAACGTTGAATACCTGAACACACACATGACCGACACGTACATGCAGCTTTACACATTCCTGTGACACGTGGCCACACGCACTAAACAACAGAGAAGCTTTCCCACACGCACTAAACAACACTGAATCTTTCCCAGACTGCGAAAGGCACTCCGTTGTGTAAACACTGTTACTCATGAGTCACGACCAACAGTGCAAGGTTTACCATTATGTCACAGACTTTAGTGTTGTCAGCTGGCAGCGGTGTAACGCAACTAAGTGCATTTACTTAGACCTGAGGACCATTCTACAAATGTCTTCTAAATCATGACAGTTTTCTGAAAAACCCCATGTTTCTATGTCAGCGGTGGTCAACCTTTTTCATGTCGAGGACCATCCATAATTATCTGTATGTGGCCGTGGACCCCCATGTGAAAATATGTAGTTCCAGGGACTCCCCCGGAAGCAAAGATTTGAGTTAAAAACATCGTTCGCTCTGAAGTCTGAAAGAATATATATTCAAAGATTTGCACCACATTTTCACAACTTTAAAAAAATTGCAGACCTACAAGCTCGTTGTGCGCCACTCACACACAAGTGTGTGTGTGTGTGTGTGTGTGTGTGTGCGCGCTCCGCGCGCTCTCGCTCGGATCGCCGCCTTTTCACATACTGTATTAACCACTTCTTCAGCACATTGTGAGCTTGTAGAGCTCCTATTTTCAAGAGATTTTTATACATTTGAAAACTTGTGAGTACCTTTTCCACCACTGGTTGTCGGCTGGAGTTGGTGTTGTCATATATCGTTGCTGTGAAGATGATTCAAGTTTCTTTATTAGGAAAAAGACCCCTTGAGGTGTACCATCTCCTTTTTCGAGGGGCTCCCAACACAGATACACATGTCACAATCTGTGCAGGGTTGGCCGTTATGTGAGCTTGTAGATCGGCTTTAACCCATTCTGGGCGGGAACCCATTTTGGTGTTAGCACTATGTTATGCTTTAGCTATTGAAAAATAGCAGATCTACAAGCTCGTAGCGCGCCACTCGGTGGCGCGCTATGAGCTTGTAGATCTGCTATTTTTGAAAAATCAAAGACATTTTTAGAATCTGATCTCAGGTCAGAATAGCTTTAAGACATTTCACGGCCGTGGCGTGGGGCTGTATCATAGGGCTGTATCACTTTGTAATGGCATCGAAATGAACGCAGCAAACCACACACGGTTTATTCACAATGGCTTATTCTAACAGGATTAGGTAAATCATACCATGAGAGGCGTATTTAACAGCGCTAATATAACTTTCTCAGCCGCGCTGCTTGCGTTTGGACGCCAACCGTATCGGTTTTAATAGAGATTATTGCTATCGGGTTTTAATAGAGATTATACTGCTAATCCCATCAGACAGAGAGACAGTTGTAATCTTGGTTCTCTCTCTAATCCTCCAGATTACAGTCCGATACCAGACAGACCACAGCATACAGTAGCTACTGTACATGCACTGCAAGATGGAAGAAAGATGCAAGTTGGAAATGCATAACCCACCCAGTTACAATTTGCAATTTAGGCATTTAGCAGACGCTCTTAACCCAGAGCGATTTACATTAAGCGAGAAGCATGGCAACACATCACATACAGTACATAAAAAGTAGTTATCATGAAACATGCGTAAGCTATAAGAACGTAACAGTGGAATATCTATATAATGAAACTATACATAAAAACTATGCATACTATACTGTTCATATATATACTATAGAGTGCTATGACTACATAAAATACAATTCTAGTGGTGTCTACGTAACATGCTATGTCTTTTTATGCCCATATATGTTCTTTGTTCAGGCATGCCCAAATATGGAGTCTAGTATGCAGATGTCAGAACATAATTTGTGATGTCAGAACAGGCCAGCTCCATATATGGAGATCTATAGGGCCTCTTGTCCAGAGCCTGGGCAGAGAGAGGCCTTTTGTGGCGGTTCTGAACAACCGTGGGTCCGACCAAATGGACACGGGGGCACTGTGCTCCCTGTGGGCGTAGGGTGTGGAATGTGTGTGTCGAATTTGAAGTCGGCGGGGCGAGTGGTTCTCGAGTTATGTGGATTACAGACGTACACATGTATGTATACTGTACACACAGAGACTTGGTGCATTTCTACATAGATAGTGGACTGTAGAGTGGGATTGGGGAAACGTAAAAAAACTGTGATCCAGAAGAGATGATGTGTGGTACAAATACTCTGTGTCTTTTCATGCATGCGGTCATTCATTACATCTTTATTTAAAATTATCTGAGAGATAATTGAGGGAGACCTTCATTTTTACACAAAGGAAAAGCACCTCAAAAGTGTACCTAAGTACAGTACTTGAGTACATGTAGTTAGTTACAACTGCATTGTCTGCACATGAGGTTATTATGAGCAGAATGTTAGATATCATGCAATGTATGTGTTACATTAATATAATGTACAGCCCAGCTGGTCGTGATTGCTCCACCCGGTTTCTTTCACAAGATAAATGACCATGTTGTCACTTATTACCATTTGAATCAATATGAGTATACACAGAATATTGATACAATGATGATGTACACACACACACACACACACACACACACACACACACACACACACACACACACACACACACACACACACACACACACACACACACACACACACACACACTACACATGTACATGCTACATGAGAGACTGCTGAGTCGGGTCACAAAATACATAATATTCCACTCTCATTTCTGTAGCTGTGTGACTGTGTGACTGTGTGTGCGTGCGCGTGCGTGCATTGGTGTGTGTGCTCGTGCATGCACATACGCATGGGTCTATATGCTTGTGTATGTGTGTGTCATGGACGTGGCTTGTCTTTGAGGGAACTGTAGGTCAAGTAGTGAAAGTGCTGAATCGTCTCTCTCTCTCTCTCTCTGTCTGTCTCAGCCGACACAGCTGCATTGTGTGACTTGGGGTAATTACTCGTGCCATCTTGACAGCAGCGTTTGTGTGAAACATTGCAGGTTTTCTGTGTTCTAACTCCTAGACGTGAGTGAAGTGCACTGTCATAATGCACACGTCAGCGGACAGTACTGCTCCTCCTTGGCGCATACTGTACATGCAGCCCAAGACAGTGCAGCAATGCAGCAGTATACTGTACGTGAGGAAGGGTTTGCGCTGAGTGAGACGCTCGCTCCCACAGGGGCTGTTCAAAGTTCACAACGAGGGCTGTCACCGTTACACGTTAAAATGTGGACATGTTATTGCTTTTATAGCGGCTTTAACCCATTTTGACCTGACAACTGGTTCTACAAGTGTCTTCTAAATACTGACAGTTTTCTGAAAAAGCTCATGCTCATGTCAACATTTTCATGTGCACCACATTTTCACCATTAAAAATAAAATAGCAGAAGAGCTTGTAGGTCTGCTATTTTTTTAAATAACTATTATTACTATTATTACTAACTATTATTACTAACGATTTAAAGCTGCTATAAGCAATAATATGTCAACATTTTAATGACCTTTTTCTTTCGTTCCTTTGTTTCGTATTCAGACAGCCAGCAATGGGTAGAACGCTCCCCCCCCCAAATGTAGTCTCTGTGACACATCTAGGGGCCACAAACTGCATTCAAAGCTGATGACGTAACCAATCAGGAAGTAGACAGGCAAAATCGACCAATGACAAAGCTTCTAGGGAAAATCTTTGAATGCAGATTTCGGCCCCTAGATTTGACAGAGACTAAAACAAATGTGGGAGCGTTTTACCCATTGCTGGCTGTCTGAATACCAAGAAATAAACGGGTCATTAAATTTTTGACATATTACTTACAGCAGATTAAATTTGCATTGAACATTCCGATTTGTTTGCCTTTTAGGCATCGTAATCACAAATTGCACAGGGGAGACATGACACATAACTAAAAAACTACTAGAACAAAGTACAAATAAGTCGCTGACACATTTCTTTTATTGTTTTCTTTCCAAATGATTGACACATTTTTGAATAGTATGCAAAAACGATTGCGATTATCTCAGATAATTGCGATTCGAATTGTGTCTAATAATTGTAATAATTGTAATAAAAGTGTACACGATTGATTTCATCTATAAGCTATATATAAGCAGGTGAGAACAATCTCTAACAACAATTCAACCACCACCCTAGAAACTTCTGCACGTGGCGAATAGCAATATATACTTAGCAGCCTATTACATCCCAAAACTGGACAACATATACATTCCCTGTATAAATAAAGGTTAAAGAAAGAAAGAAAGAGATAATAATATAATTAATATTATATTAAAATTGGACGAGACAGGCCCAAAATAGACACGGCAGTTTGAAAGTGGTTTAACCCATTCTCAACGGGAACCCATTTTGGTGTTAGCTATTGAAAAATAGCAGATCTACAAGCTCATAGCCACCGAGTGGCGCGCTACATTTTTTAGAATCTGATCTCAGGTCAGAATGGGTTAATCAGACCAGTGTGTGTCCAGTGGAAACCTCGTATGAATCTGATCTCAGGTCAGAATGGGTTAAAACAACCATACAAGAGATACGAAACTCTTATCTGTTATTTAACTAAGCGGGTCTCAGACAGACAGACAGCAGCGGGTTGGCAGGTGGTTTGGATTACTCCAGGACCGAGTCTTATGGTCAACGTAGTCGACCCGACCCTGGATTTCACAAACAATCGATGACTCAGCAAGGCTTGGCTGCTGGGATAGCCATGGCAGGAAGTGACGGTGACGGGACACAGGAAGCGGCAGGCAGGGGGGTGTGTTTGAAACACGCAGATGAGGGAAATAGGAAGAGAAACACAAACATGGAGAGAAACAGAGAGAGAGAGAGAGAGAGAGAGACAAGACGAAGGGAGGAATGATATGGGAGGAATGATAGGGGAGGAATGATAGGGGAGGATAAGTTATAGAGAGAGAGAGAGAGAGAGAGAGACTGAGATAAAGCCAGAACGACGGGAGAGTGAAGAGTAAATTGGTGTGTTTGAGAGAGTAGAGAAGCAGATGAGGATTTGTTGACGGTTTTGTAACCGTGCACTAGGCACTGCAATAACACCGCATGTTGCACGTCTTGTCAGCTATACAGTACTTCTAGTCTACAAAATGACATTCCTTAGTTTCAACGCAGAATGATCTTCTAGGCGTGTGCACTGGATCATGGCTGACCTTTTTAAAATAATTCTGTACTGCTAGCTAAACTGTACCAGACAGCCTTGTTTTGGTTGTTATTATTGACCTTTCCCCCGCTGAACAAGGACTTCAACATGCCTCCTGTGTTGGATACCGACGCCGGTACAGGAGGAGTGTAGCAAACACAGCAGTATAATACGCACAGCCTGCAGCAGGCCTATAGCAGGACAGGAGGTTTTGGAACCAGCAGGGCTTAGGATTTAGCAGGGTTAGACACAGCAGTCAGTGGGGTTACTAGACCCCAGTAGTCGGTGTGCAGTGGGGTTGTTGTTGGGCCATAGTTATTTATAAACTAGAGAGCTACACAGCCCCGAACCTCAGCTATTAATTTCAATGGAAGTTGCTCAGTGGCATTTCGAAGCACCAGGAATAACGCTCTACTACCTCATTTTTGTTTTCTTCTTTTCGATTTGACCAACATTTGGTGGTCAACATGCATATAGTGCTAACGAGCGAGCAGTGTTGAACCCCCCAGCTGCGCAGGGTTTACTCGTGCTGCATGCACTGGCCAAAAAAGAAAAAGAAAAAAAACGCCCGCCTGCAGTTCCAGCTTTGACCATTGGGGCTTGGTGGCTTCAACGTTGCAGCCATGCAGGCGGGTGAGAGAGGTGGGCGTGTCCTGCAGAGAGGCCTGTGTGTGCTTTGTACCTGTTGGCCCTGCTCACTGCGTAATATGACAGGTAGGAACTATTGGCCCTGCTCACGGCGTAATGTGACAGGTAGGAACTATTGGCCCTGCTCACTGCGTAATATGACAGGTAGGAACTATTGGCCCTGCTCACGGCGTAATGTGACAGGTAGGAACTATTGGCCCTGCTCACTGCGTAATGTGACAGGTAGGAACTATTGGCCCTGCTCACTGCGTAATATGACAGGTAGGAACTATTGGCCCTGCTCACTGCGTAATGTGACAGGTAGGAACTATTGGCCCTGCTCACTGTGTAATATGACAGGTAGGAACTATTGGCCCTGCTCACTGCGTAATATGACAGGTAGGAACTATTGGCCCTGCTCACTGCGTAATATGACAGGTAGGAACTATTGGCCCTGCTCACTGCGTAATATGACGGGTAGGAACTATTGGCCCTGCTCACTGTGTAATATGACAGGTAGGAACTATTGGCCCTGCTCACTGTGTAATATGACATGTAGGAACTATTGGCCCTGCTCACTGTGTAATATGACAGGTAGGAACTATTGGCCCTGCTCACTGCGTAATATGACATGTAGGAACTATTGGCCCTGCTCACTGTGTAATATGACAGGTAGGAACTATTGGCCCTGCTCACTGTGTAATATGACATGTAGGAACTATTGGCCCTGCTCACTGTGTAATATGACAGGTAGGAACTATTGGCCCTGCTCACTGTGTAATATGACATGTAGGAACTATTGGCCCTGCTCACTGTGTAATATGACAGGTAGGAACTATTGGCCCTGCTCACTGCGTAATATGACAGGTAGGAACTATTGGCCCTGCTCACTGCGTAATATGACGGGTAGGAACTATTGGCCCTGCTCACTGTGTAATATGACAGGTAGGAACTATTGGCCCTGCTCACTGCGTAATATGACAGGTAGGAACTATTGGCCCTGCTCACTGCGTAATATGACGGGTAGGAACTATTGGCCCTGCTCACTGTGTAATATGACAGATAGGAACTATTGGCCCTGCTCACTGCGTAATATGACAGGTAGGAACTATTGGCCCTGCTCACTGTGTAATATGACGGGTAGAAACTATTGGCCCTGCTCACTGCGTAATATGACAGGTAGGAACTATTGGCCCTGCTCACTGCGTAATATGACATGTAGGAACTATTGGCCCTGCTCACTGCGTAATATGACGGGTAGGAACTATTGGCCCTGCTCACTGCGTAATATGACATGTAGGAACTATTGGCCCTGCTCACTGCGTAATATGACAGGTAGGAACTATTGGCCCTGCTCACTGTGTAATATGACAGGTAGGAACTATTGGCCCTGCTCACTGCGTAATATGACAGGTAGGAACTATTGACCCTGCTCACTGTGTAATATGACAGGTAGGAACTATTGGCCCTGCTCACTGCGTAATATGACAGGTAGGAACTATTGGCCCTGCTCACTGCGTAATATGACGGGTAGGAACTATTGGCCCTGCTCACTGCGTAATATGACAGGTAGGAACTATTGGCCCTGCTCACTGTGTAATATGACAGGTAGGAACTATTGGCCCTGCTCACTGCGTAATATGACGGGTAGGAACTATTGGCCCTGCTCACTGTGTAATATGACGGGTAGGAACTATTGGCCCTGCTCACTGCGTAATATGACGGGTAGGAACTATTGGCCCTGCTCACTGTGTAATATGACAGGTAGGAACTATTGGCCCTGCTCACTGTGTAATATGACAGGTAGGAACTATTGGCCCTGCTCACTGCGTAATATGACAGGTAGGAACTATTGGCCCTGCTCACTGCGTAATATGACGGGTAGGAACTATTGGCCCTGCTCACTGCGTAATATGACGGGTAGGAACTATTGGCCCTGCTCACTGTGTAATATGACGGGTAGGAACTATTGGCCCTGCTCACTGCGTAATATGACGGGTAGGAACTATTGGCCCTGCTCACTGTGTAATATGACAGGTAGGAACTATTGGCCCTGCTCACTGTGTAATATGACAGGTAGGAACTATTGGCCCTGCTCACTGTGTAATATGACGGGTAGGAACTATTGGCCCTGCTCACTGCGTAATATGACAGGTAGGAACTATTGGCCCTGCTCACTGTGTAATATGACAGGTAGGAACTATTGGCCCTGTTCACTGTGTAATATGACAGGTAGGAACTATTGGCCCTGCTCACTGTGTAATATGACGGGTAGGAACTATTGGCCCTGCTCACTGCGTAATATGACGGGTAGGAACTAGGAACTATTGGCCCTGCTCACTGTGTAATATGACAGGTAGGAACTATTGGCCCTGCTCACTGCGTAATATGACAGGTAGGAACTAGGAACTATTGGCCCTGCTCACTGTGTAATATGACAGGTAGGAACTATTGGCCCTGCTCACTGTGTAATATGACAGGTAGGAACTAGGAACTATTGGCCCTGCTCACTGTGTAATATGACAGGTAGGAACTATTGGCCCTGCTCACTGCGTAATATGACAGGTAGGAACTAGGAACTATTGGCCCTGCTCACTGTGTAATATGACAGGTAGGAACTATTGGCCCTGCTCACTGCGTAATATGACGGGTAGGAACTATTGGCCCTGCTCACTGTGTAATATGACAGGTAGGAACTATTGGCCCTGCTCACTGCGTAATATGACAGGTAGGAACTATTGGCCCTGCTCACTGTGTAATATGACAGGTAGGAACTATTGGCCCTGCTCACTGCGTAATATGACAGGTAGGAACTATTGGCCCTGCTCACTGTGTAATATGACAGGTAGGAACTATTGGCCCTGCTCACTGCGTAATATGACGGGTAGGAACTAGGAACTATTGGTCCTGCTCACTGCGTAATATGACAGGTAGACTGGGTTGACTCACTCCATCAGAGGCTAGACACAATGACAACAAATGAAATCAACTGCATGGATTGGGTTATTTAGCAGCCGGACAGACAAGCTCACTGGCTGTCTGTCTGTAATGTTCGGTGGGGAGGCTGACCGATCGAACGATTTGACTAACGGAGCGATCAGGCTGATTTACTGGGATGATGACCGGTAGTGTGTCTGGCTGAACTAAACGTCTGGGTGGGTTTATTGACCGAATGACTGATTGTCTTGATTTTACCGGGATGACAAGCTAGCTCTGCAGTTAATGAGCAATTGATTGATTTATCGATTGAATGGTCGGGGTGACTCAGCGACTGGATGACTAATGGCTATTTGACTCACTGGTTGGTTAGGTCCACCGCAGGCTGTCTAACTGACTGACTGACGGAGCAATGAAACGATCGCCTGTGAGGTTAAACTAGTATTGATGTTTGAGTTATTTCATCTCCGATTCCCCGTGGAAGTGGACGTCGATGTCTTAACCCGCTTTCAGCCTCGGGCGTCCCTCAAAATTATAGCGAATATAGAGGGTATGGCGCATGCATAAAGTGAGTTTAATGTCGTTAAACGTAGTAATGTCGCTTAACGTAGTTTAATTTCAATCAGCTGTGACTTTTCTGTTTGAATGTATGGGTCGAGGCCAGAAAGTATTTTTTTGCCACGTTCCACCATAACGTCCGGTTATGACGGTGATGTCACGCGCAGAGTTACGCTCTATTAGTCGGCCTACAAGCTCAAAATGGCGTCTCAAAATGTGACTCATCGTGAGCTTATATACATCTGCGTTTTCCACAGCGCAGCAACATTGTACAGAAAATGATCAACTTTTAAGGATAATGGATAATGTGAGACCCCTCAGGTCCTCGGATAAAGAACTTTTAAAAATCCCAGTGACCAAATTAAAGACAAAAGGTGATAGAGCCTTTGCAGTGGTTGCCCCTACCTTGTGGAATGATCTGCCCTTGCCTCTGATAAATTCCAAGTCAGTTGACTTTTTTAAAAGCAGTTTAAAAACGTTTTTGTTCCGTAAATACTTCCCCCATGTTGTCACTTGATTTCCTCAGCAGGTCTGTTTGTTTTGTCATTTTAAATCTTTGAGTATTGATTATGATGTATGTATCTATCATATATGTGTATGTGTATATGTGTACACTGTACATATACATGTGTATATGTATGTATGTGTGTATGTACGTGTTTGTGTGTATATTTCTTGCATTATTTTACTATGTTTTTTAACCTGATTGTTTTATATTTTGTCACTGTTCAGCACTTTGTAACCTTGTTTCGAAAGGTGCTCTATAAATAAAATGTACTTACTTACTTACTTTCCTTTGCTATTTATTACCCATCTCAGTGATTCGCTGAGAACAAATTATCTTTTTCAGGAACGCCGAGCTTCACACTCACATTAAAACTTGTGAGCTGACCAGGACAACCGCAGTCTGACACTGTTGTACTGGTCAGCAGTGTCATACTCATACTGTTGACCACTGTTTCTGGAGAGTCCCTGGAACAACATATTTTCAGACTCATGATTTAGAAGAAAAAAAATTGTACAGTAGGTCTAAATGAACTAAGAATTGTCTCCTCCATCCCTTTCCATCCCCAGAATATGACAGTCAGCTAGCCCCAGCTGGAGCCCCCACCAAGTCAGGAATGGCGTCGTCTTCCTACCTGGATCCCCCCCCCTCCAGCCTCAACAACCACTCCGGGGGCGGGGGAGGGGCGCCGCTGCTGCTGCCGCCGGGCTGCGGGGGCGGTGGGGGCGGGGTCAAGTCCTCCCGCTCCGGCAGCGGGGGAGGGGGAGGAGGCGCGGGGGGCCCCCCTTCCTCCTCGGCGGCGGCGGGGGGTCTGGAGCGACCCGCCGTGCTCAAGATCTTCCACTACTTTGAGAGCAACAGCGAGCCGTGGGCCAGCAACATACGGCACGGAGACGCCACCGACGTCAGGGTAAGGACGCGCTGCAGGAGCTACGCACGCACACACATAGAAACACACACGCACACACACGCACGCACACACACACACACGCACACACATAGAAACACACACGCACGCACACACACGCACGCACACACACACACGCGCACACACACAGACACACGTGCTCTCTCTCGAAAGCTAAATGCCAAGAAGAAGCTGGTGACATTTGTCAGGGTCATATCGGATTCAAACCTGGATTTTTATGTAAAGTGGAGTAAAGTAAAAAGCATGTTTGAATGCACGTGTGTGCGCACGAGCACACACACACACACACACACACACGAAATGCCAAGAACAAGGTTTCTCTGAAATGAAAGTGACGTGAGCTCTCTTCGTCCCTTTTATTCTCTCGGTCTCTCTCTCTCTGTCTCTGTCTCTCTGTCTCTGTCTCTCTGTCTCTGTCTCTCTGTCTCTGTCTCTGTCTCTGTCTCTCTGTCTCTGTCTCTGTCTCTGTCTCTGTCTCTGTCTCTGTTTCTCCAGGGTGTTATCCAGAAGATAGCAGAGATCCACAAGCTGCGCTGTGTGTCCTCGCTGGGCCTCCGTCTCGCTCACCTGCGCTCCGAGGCGCTCCATTGGCTGCATCCCGATCTGGGCGTGTCTCACGTCAGGGAGAAGTATGAGAAACAGCACCCCCAGGAGGAGTGGAGGTATACGACTATAAGACTGTTAAACCGTTTTGTTAACGGCTACTACTGCGGCTTCTAAAACACTACACCATTCAGGGGCAAATTAGATGGATTAAAGGCCCTCGGGCTATATATGGTCTTTTAAATTGTTCTTACAGCGTGGCTGTAAGAATATAGGGCAGCGGTGAGCTGCCCTGTAGACCATATGTGACTACATTTGACTGCCATTGAATTTTTTTGAATTTTCGTTTTTTCATGTCATATGACAGCAGGGAATCATAGCTTCAAATTGACATTGGTTGTTCAGTTTGACCCTCCAGTTTTGGAGATATGGCTTATAGAGTATAATGTCTTGCAGAACACAGCGAGTTGAGAAAACAGGCTTGAAAGGTTCATTTCTGTGGTCTCTAACATTACACTATAGCTATAATTATGTTTAAGCATTTATTTCATATTTACATGTCGATTCCAGCTCTGACACTTATTTCAGACATGCTCTAGTATGTGAATCTGTATGTGTATGTGAGTCTGCCTGTGCTATTAACTCATTGAAAAAAAAAGAATCTCCTCTGGTGACAAGCTGGAGTTTGCGCGA
This sequence comes from Protomyctophum parallelum, assembly GCF_964188405.1. Classification (NCBI taxonomy): domain Eukaryota; kingdom Metazoa; phylum Chordata; class Actinopteri; order Myctophiformes; family Myctophidae; genus Protomyctophum; species Protomyctophum parallelum. The sequence continues at coordinate 20,270,139 of NC_139698.1, read as the reverse complement.
TGGCAGGCTCTCAGTCAAATCTGGTCACATATGAAATTAATGCATATATCGGCTCCTCGTGGCATTCATTGCGCTAGTGTTGCTCTAAGTCACTCTTAGACAATTTTAATTTAGTTTAGTTTTTTCGATCATCAACAGTAGGCTATTCATAAACATGATACTCTTTCTGGTTGATCGAAAAGGCTGAAGCTCAAAGCTTTTATGCCTATCCTACATGTTGGTTTATTTACAAAAGTTCAGTGAATGAACACGTTTATTTTTCCTTTCCATTTAGCCTACTGTTCATTTACATATACTATACTGATCAGCTCAAAACCTGAAACTCACATGGTTATCCTTGTTGCAAGTTCTTGTGATTGTTTTACTTGTTACTAAAAGGAAGATAATTAATTGAAACTAAAATGAACAACAAATTTACAATGCAACTAAATAATAAGAAATATAATCACGTTAGAATAGCTGGTTTTCCATCATGTAACTAGCACGAGCTGAGTGGCTATGTGCGCATGCGCGTGCACGTGACATTTTTTAAATATTTGACTTACATAATTTATAATCAATAAAGAGCCAGACCCTGAGGCTGAAACCTTTGCTGAATTATGGAATCACACATCATAGATTTTGTCGCTCTGCTCGATCATACTACAGTGTCACACAGAAATAACAAAAATAAATAGCAGATCGAAACAAGTTTTGAGCTTGTCGATCTGCTACTTTTGTTGATTTTTTAATCAACAAAGTAGTAGTAGCCACCTGTTAATTAAATGTTTTGCAGGAAGTCCTCTGTTCTGATTTCTTTGCAGTGTGACATCATCCTCCTATTTGGTCTTTTTTTTTTTTTTTATTATTAAAAGGACAAGATTTTGGCTGCCATATTGTCTCAGCCAGTTAGCTGGCTCACCTCGTAGTCACATGGTGACTCCTTTGGTGGAAGAAGCTATTTTCAAATGACCGATATATATATATATATATATATATATATATATATATATATATATATATATATATATATATATATATATATTATTACCAAACACACTCACTCACTAATTTATTTAGTGTGTTTCGTAAAAATAATCTAATCTACAAAGTAATTTAAGTTTGCATGTAATTGTAGTGGAGTAAAAGCACAATATCTTCCTCTGAGATCTGTAGTGGGGTACTTGAGTACATGCACCAGAGATTAAAATAGGGTGCATTTTGCAGCCCAAAAGGCAGTTTGTAGTTAAGCGACGCAATACAACAACGACCTCTGCATCCACGGGATGCACTACTGTACAGTTTTTTTATACTAGTATATTTTGCTAGCTTTAGTTATAATAATAATTT
>NC_139698.1:20231310-20263810 GCF_964188405.1 Protomyctophum parallelum | reverse complement strand
GTCTTTTTGTGTCTGTCCTTTTTGTGTCTTTGTCTGTTTGCCCACTTCAGGAGGTTCTTCAGAGAGATGCCTGCCAACGCTTTGGATAAGAAGTCCAACTATGAACTACTAGAGTAAGAGAAACATTACTATAGCTCCCTTTGTCACTGGTGTCACCTTTCACTGTCATTGTTCTGCCCCCCCTGTACTATGTTTACTTGTTTTTGTATTGTATGTTTTTTGTATGGATACCCTTTTACCACTTTTAAGAGCCTGTTCAAGGACTTCAGATGAAAACTAGCTCATGGTTAACTCTGGCCCATTTGGCATGGATTTGCAAAAATGACGTGTTGATTAATGTGCATTGTCCCTGTTACCAAAAAAATCGAAGAACGACAGAAACATAGCTTTTTCAGAAAACTGTCAGGATGTAGAAGACATTTTTAGAATCAGATCTCAGGTCAAAATAGGTTAATATAACATTATATACCGTGCGTACATATTCATCATTGATAATTATGTTCCTGTACAATAAGTCAAACTAAATGAATAGGTGATTATAGTTGTTGTTATTATGGCGTCATGGATGTGTTCTTCTTTTTTAGGAAGGACGTCGGTTTGAGAAGGTTCTTCCCCAAGAGTCTGCTGGACTCGCTCAAGGTGAGGACTTAACTCTGTTCACCTCAGGGTCATCAGTGTGTAGAATGATGGTGCATTTATCCCATTTATCTGACCTGAGATCAGATTCTAAAAATGTCTTATTACATCCTGACAGTTTCATTATTAACCCATTCTGACCTGAGATCAGATAAAAATAAAAATAAATGTCTACGATGTTTCAAAATTAGCAGACCTACAAGCTCGTAGCGTGCCACTCGTAGCGTGCCACACACCGCGCTACGAGCTTGTAGATCTGCTATTTTTCAATAGCTAAAGCATAACACAATGCCAACACCAAAAGGGGTTCCCGGCCCAGAATGGGTTATATATATATATATAGCGCCTTTATCCAAAGAGCTTCACATACATTGTGCATTCACCCGTTCACACACACACACACACACACACACACACACACACACACACACACACACACACTTTCATCCATACACCGAAGGCGGAGGAAACCATGCAAGACACCAACCTGCACATCATCGGGACTATTAGGGGTTCAGAGTCTTGTTCTATAGGACCAGGGGACGTACTGTAGCTGACCATTTGGTTGCCCTACTGGGATGTATTTGTGCTAGCTCCTCTCCCGACGAGAGTGCTGCGTTTTAACATGCAAGATCGGCTACTATTGCTGTTTTTGAGGAGCCTTGGAAGGGTCTGCTTGGAAGCCGGCAGGTGGAGGGCGACCTCTGTCAGTGCACCGGTGACACCTACAGGTCAGATTGCGTTACTGCATGTCCTGCCTCTACAGCAGGGAGAGGAACAAGGAATTACGCGCCTTACTCTGCCTGCACGCATTAGGTCTTCCTGTTTAAACTCCTCGCTGTCGCCGTGAGAAAAGAAGCAGCCCGTGACTGACTCCATGCGTATCTAGTAGGCGTTTGGCAGTGACAGACAGGGACTAGTAGAAAACAAACACTAGTAGAAAACAAACACAACAAAAGAACATGAGTAGAGCAGCTGAACCCTGGCGGCTGTGTGAGATGCTTCTGTATCTGGCCGACTTTGTGACCTGTGGCTGTGCAGTGTTGTTTTTGGCAGCAGATTTAGACTTTAGCTTGAGTCATAATAGTCTCTTCAATAGTTTTTCATTTAGTTTCAGTCACACTTTAGCCACCTGGAATGTTTTAGTGTTAGTCTAGTTTTTGTCGACTAAATATCCTAAGATTTTAGTCGACTAAATCTACAGTTGATTTAGTCGACTAAAATGTATTTTACCTTGATGCCGTCGTAATGGTTTTACACTTGCTGAAAATAGCCGATCTACAAGCTCACAATGCCTAGATCAGCTATTTTTAGCATGCAGCCAAGTGTAAGATAACTCTTGTCCACTAGTCCCTTCCTAACATTTTAGTCTCGTTTTTATTTGTTGACGAAATTGTCGATATATTTCGTCTTAGTTTTAGTCATCATAGCTTAGTTTTCATTTGGTTTCCATTTAGTTTTCGTCAGTGAAAAAAGGTAGTCGACGGACATTTTCCCTCGTAGTTTTAGTCGAGGAAATCAACACTGTAGCTGTGTGAGATGGTTCTGTAGCTGGCTGACATTGTGACCGAGCGCCTGCCTGTCCAGCTTAAACGGCTAAACGACTTATTACTCTCTGGCTTTGTGATTGATTGATTGATTGATTGATTGATTGATTGGACCTAAAGCTGATGCAGTTCCCACTGTCAGGTTGTCTGTCTCATCAGTTCTTCTGTCCTGTCCTGTTCTTGACTGTAAACCTCTGTTAAGCCGTCCAACACATAGACTGTAAAAAAATATGGACAAAACGTTCTCCGGGTCTAATATGAAGAACCTTCTCGGAAGCAGAAAGTATTCATGACCATGTTTATTAAGGTAATACAGTCTAGGTGAAGTTGGGCCCAAATACATGGACCTCTATGGGGCTATGGGTTTTTTTTTGGGCCCAATGACAGCGCCACAACAGGCCATTATATGAACTTTCAGGAAGTCAGGATTTCCTACTGGCTTCAGACACTATTGGCTTCACTGCCCCCCCTTGGTCCAACACCAAGCAATATAACTAATGATTCATTAATTATGTGAGAATCGACAGTGACGTTACATCAGACGTTATATTAGTTGTGGTCTCTGGTAGTTCTTCTTTTTCTTGCCATTCGTGCCACAGTTCAATACATAATTAGACGCCAAGGTTACTATAGGAGGTTGTTGGAGGGACAGTCAGTCGGTGTGTCAGTGTTTCGCTAGCTTGGTGATCTCCGGCAAGTTGAGATCACCATGTTGACACTAGTGTCAGACATTCTTCTCTGTTGCTCTACCCTGATCGCCTTTCAGGAAGTCCACAGTATCTTTAAAAGTAGCCCTACTCCTCCTCATCACTTAAAAGCGGTGAATCCACCTGGATCATTTTGTTTTCAATTGTGCACTGGACCGAAGGGAAGTCTGATTCACATGTTGTCGCGCACCGAAATGTTTTGGTGCACGACAACGACAATGACTCAATTTATGCTCCACTGTACAGTATCAACAAGCCCAAAAATAAACGATCTGCAAGCTCGCAGCTCGGTGTCAGCTTGCAGGTCAGCTATTTTCGAACGCCAGAATATGGATGGGTGATGGTACTGTATAGAGGCTACTGCTCCTCAGCAATGTGAACAATTAGATTGAATTAGTTGAAAATACAGCCATGAGTAAATAACAATGATGTTCCTACATTCTACAGCCAAGGAGATCGTACTGTATACATAATATACATCGTCGTGTACTAAAATAAAGACATGTTGTTGTGTAAGCAACAACACGTTGTTATGTAAGCAACTACCGTAAGCAATGCCTTAACGTTTGGCTTTAATTTTCCTTTTTGTGCATGGTTCTAGGAATAAAGGAAAAATTAGACATAAAAATGCAATCATGAATAACAAACAATAATGTTTTTACATTATTCCACAGCCAAGGAGAATGTAAATTAATTAATGCATTGTCCCACACTAACAGCATCAAACTAACTTACTGACAGATATAAATATATACTTTATAGTCTAATGTAAAGTTCTCACTGTTCTCACATTACATATCGTTGCTGTTTTTTTGTGGTTTTAGATTTTTTTTCTTCATAAATCATAGCACTATTGAACACCCTTTATGTCTTAATATTGAACCAATGAAAAGTAGTAAAAATCACTTCGGACCCTCAAACTGTCTGCTAAAGCAACTAACTCCACCACCTCTCTCACGCAACTAATTGACAATTATATAAAGTCACAACACCAACTTTGATGAGGCAGTGTTGCTTTGTTTTAAAAATATAAGGTTTTCTAAAATGTCCTGAAAAATGTATATTTTTCATTTACCGAAAAATGAACATTTTGGAGTTAGGTGGTTTCTTCCCGACAGCAGAGATATGCAGCCTGCTCTTCATCCTAGAGAATTAATATGTTTACATAGACAGACTACAAAGAACTTTAACCCATTTAGGCCTGAGCTCGATTCTACAAATGTCTTCTAAAACATGACAGTTTTCTGAAAAACCTGTTTCTATGTCAGACCCCCAAGATTATATGTAATTGGCCGCCGACCCCCATCTGAAAATATGTTGTTCCAGGGACCCCCCCCCCCAGAAGCAAAGATTTGAGTTACAAACGTTCACTCTGAAAGAATATATATTCAAAGATTTGCGCCACATTTTCACGATTTTTCAAAAATAGCAGACCTATAAGCTCATAGTGCGACACTCGGTGGCGCGCTATGAGCTTGTAGATCTGCTATTTTATAGCTAAAGTATAACATAATGTTTAAAACACCAAAAGGGGTTCCCGCGACAGAGAATTTCCCATCACCTAAAGGTAATTTGAATACACTGAATAGTCTAGACAACCTTAGCTTTGGAAGCTCTGAGCCATGCTGTGAGAAGAACAGAAATTAACACGTGGCTCTGTTGTCCTGGAGCCTCTTCTCACCTGTTCCCCCCACCCCCCCTCTTCCTGTATCTGCAAGCAAATGGTCAATTCATCGATTCTGTGTTCTGCCTCTGGGTCCACCTTGTGGGTGGGACTAAACTGCTATATAAACTGTAACTCTGTGCTTGTATGGTTATGCTTGGCTTGGAGACCGGCCTGTGAGCTGGAGCATCCGTGTATACTGGTGTGCACGTTAAATAAACTTCAACAAAGGGAACTTGCTTGCCTCTGGACAGACCTTCAAGCCTCTTGTGATTCCTCACGCGTTTAGAGTGTGTAAAACCTGCCACGTCAATTTGGTGTCTAGAAGTGGGATCCTGTGTCGTTGAGCTCCGGAAGATCAAGCCACAACTGACGTCAACGAACCGCTCCAAAAGGACAGAAGAGTCATGGCTGCATCAATGGAGTTCAACGCCTGGATTTAAAAAAAACCCTGTGGCTACACTAAAAAACGGTGAGAATCTTCCAAATTTCAGACAATTGAAGAGCTAATTATAAATTCTAAGACCATATTTTGCCAACCTATCTATTGTAATAGTCAAGTATGCTTGATTCAAAATACAGCAGCAAGCGTAGCCTAAGAAAAGAGACCTTGCATTAAGCCAAGTTTGCAAACGCAAAGACACCTTGTTAACCTTGTTGAAAACAACATAAAGAAAACATAAAGATACAGCGTTTTTGCATTAAGTCGAGTAAAGAAAGAGAAGTAAAGTTTGTAAACACAAAGACACCTTGTTATACTGAGAATAGCATAAGAACCTTGTTGTAAAACAACATAAAGACATCTTGTTACTCTCAGATAAGACATAAAGATATCGTGTTTACACCGAGTAAAGTTTGTAGCACAAAGATTACCGTGTTACATAGATAGTCAGTATGGGAAATAAAAAAAGTGCGCCAGTGGCAGAAGACAAAGAAAGATGGCCTTCTCTCATGAGCGAGATGGTTGCAAAATATGGTCCAGAAGCATTAGACTGCCTTGATGAGTGGAAACTCATGGGCTTTCCAGAACAAGGCTCTTTAAGTAAAAAGAAATTGCTTGAATTAGATGAATTGCTGAAGGAAGCTGAGAAGAAAATGAGAAAGAAAAAGTCAGTTAAAACGCACAAACTTGACAGATGTGACCGCTACAGAAAAGTATTTTCAATGTGGATGGACGAAGCAGAATATAGACAGCGAGAAAGTGACATCGCTACGCAGAATTCTCCTTTGTCTCCTTCACAGCAGGCCGATATCGGCCTGGGCTACCCCCCCATGGTCACCCTTGCTACGGGCCTGCAGCCCTCTACTCCAACAGCAGTCTTGATCAGCCTTTTGGAGACCGTTACTACAAGCATACAACTCTCTACTCCAACGACCATCCTGGTTTCTGCTGCGCTGGGCCTATTGAAAGCAGGGAGCCAGAAAGGCCTCTGTGAAGGGCCTGCAGAAAGCAGGGGAGGAGAGCAGCCCACGTACGGAGAGGAGACGGTGCCTGTGGGAGCCGGGAGTGCCTGGGAGAACCACGCGGACGGTCCACAGCCTTCAACCAAGAGGGAATCGTCGGACATCGAGGTGGGGAGAACAGAACCAGCAGGAGCAGAGCAGCCCGGGACCGGAGACAAGCCAGCGACAGACGTCGAGGGCAAGGGGACATCTCCTGTGCACAGCGCAGGAGGGCTGCTAGAACCAGCAGGAGCAGAGCAGCCCGGGACCGGAGACAAGCCAGCGACAGACGTCGAGGGCAAGGGGACATCTCCTGTGCACAGCGCAGGAGGGCTGCTGACTACAAGGGCGGAGGCGGCAGGCGGCTGTCTAGAGACGGAGGCCCTGGATGGGCTGCTGACTACAAGGGCGGAGGCGGCAGGCGGCTGTCTAGAGACGGAGGCCCTGGATGGGCTGCTGACTACAGAGGCGGCAGGCGGCTGTCTAGAGACGGAGGCCCTGGAGCCTACCTACACGACCCTAATCGTCAAACCAGCGACGGACGTCGAGGGTGTGGCCAAGAATCTACTCGTTCAACAGGCGGTGGGAGAGGTGTACACACTTACACGCCCAGGGAAGGTTCCAGCGGGCCAACCAATGAAGGAGGAGATGACCGCAGTACCGGCAGTTGCGTTCCGTAAGTTTTTACACGCACTGTCAGAGTTGGCAGGAAAGGAGAGGTTCACGCCTCCATTCCTTAAATCTAAGGCCAGAAAGATGCCTTTATTTTCCAATCCTGGGGGAAAGAAAAAGAAGGTGAAGTGGAAATGGACTTGGAGAGACACTTTCCGGAAGTCTGCTAAGGAGTACCATGTGACTTACCCACCATGAGACTCAACACACATACACACACACACCTCCCCCTATCAGACAGCCCAATTAAAAAGAAAAAGAAAAAAGTGGGGGGATCACTCGACCGTATACCTGGAAAGAAAATATTGTTTGGAATATGATGTTTTCTGTTTATTTGTTATGTTGCTGTGCTAAATACAGGTCAAATTGATTCAACAGGGTACTGTATTAGTATCATTTTTAGGGATTTCTTGGTTTATTTGATTGTCCAGTCACGATTGTAAAACCCTTGTGCCATTCTTTTGCTTAACTCAAATATGTTACAAGTACTCCTATTTTTGATGTATTTTCTTCAAATGTATTATGATGTATTCTTTTGATATTGATGGAAAATTCACAATTATTGTTTAATTAAGTTGTTGTTTAATTAACAAGAGGAAGGATTTGACAGAGAATTTCCCATCACCTAAAGGTAATTTGAATACACTGAATAGTCTAGACAACCTTAGCTTTGGAAGCTCTGAGCCATGCTGTGAGAAGAACAGAAATTAACACGTGGCTCTGTTGTCCTGGAGCCTCTTCTCACCTGTTCCCCCCACCCCCCCTCTTCCTGTATCTGCAAGCAAATGGTCAATTCATCGATTCTGTGTTCTGCCTCTGGGTCCACCTTGTGGGTGGGACTAAACTGCTATATAAACTGTAACTCTGTGCTTGTATGGTTATGCTTGGCTTGGAGACCGGCCTGTGAGCTGGAGCATCCGTGTATACTGGTGTGCACGTTAAATAAACTTCAACAAAGGGAACTTGCTTGCCTCTGGACAGACCTTCAAGCCTCTTGTGATTCCTCACGCGTTTAGAGTGTGTAAAACCTGCCACGTCAGTAAGCGCCCAAAGAGCACATTTTTCTAGTGACTATACAGTTATGTGGCAGTTTGCAGTAATTTCACATTATTACTTCATTATTATGTCAACTTATAAACTGCTGGCAACTTCAAAATAGCAAACGTTTTTATTCTAAAATGTTTTAAATTACTACATTTTAATTCGTTTTCATTAGCCGTTTGAATAGATTAATTTATTTCTACTGCTGTAAATAGATCAACCTCAATGTGAAAATTGTGAAAGTTAAATTATTTCCAAAGATTTGAACAAAAAAAAACAAAATCTTCTCTTATGGGGGTCACTGGCAATCTGGGCATAATTCAAATCTTTTTGCATATCAATTTGGGAATCCTCTTCTAATTCCTCGACTGCTTCTGTTCTTCTCTCCCTCCTCCTCCTCGTCCTCGTCCTCATCAGGCCAAAACTCTTCGCAAGCAGATCCAGCAGACCTTCAAGCAGTTTTCCAACATGAACGACGAGCAGAGCATTCACAAGTTCTTTGAGATCCTCACGCCCATCTACCGCTTTGACAAGGAGTGCTTCAAGTGTGCACTGGGGGTAGGTTCTTCACACCATAGACACCGCTTTGACAAGGAGTGCTTCAAGTGTGCACTGGGGGTAGGTTCCTTCAAACCATAGACCGCTTTGACAAGGAGTGTTCCAAGTGTGCACTAGACTGGGGGTAGGTTATTCACACCATAGACACCGCTTTGACAAGGAGTGCTTCAAGTGTGCACTGGGGGTAGGGTCTTCACACCATAGACACCGCTTTGACAAGGAGTGTTCCAAGTGTGCACTAGACTGGGGGTAGGGTCTTCACACCATAGACACCGCTTTGACAAGGAGTGTTCCAAGTGTGCACTAGACTGGGGGTAGGGTCTTCACACCATAGACACCGCTTTGACAAGGAGTGCTTCAAGTGTGCACTAGACTGGGGGTAGGGTCTTCACACCATAGACACCGCTTTGACAAGTGCATGTCACTATTTTGTTACTTTCTTTGGTAAACCAATATTCTCCAGTCTCCCTTTCATGACGACGTGAGACCCAGAAGTGAATTCCCCGTTCATTTTCTCCATAGGCTTTTCAAAAAGTTTTTATTTAAAGACGTTCACGCCGCGGACAAAGCCTACTCGAGTTGTGACAAATCATGACAACATTTTGGGACGAACAAATAATTACAAAGAAGGAAAAACAACAAAAAAAGTGTTTTCTTCTTCTTTCTAATTATTTGTTCGGCCCGAAAAATTGTGTTTGTTGTCATGATTTGTCACAACTCGAGTTGGCCTTGTACGAGGCTCAAAAGGTCTTTAAATAAATACTTTTTGAAATGTCTATGAGGAAAATGAACGGGGCCCTGGTAGTGGGCGGGACTGCGACGCTCTATACAGATACAGCAGATCTACAAGCCACTGAGTGGCGCGCTACGAGCTTGTAGGTCTGCTATTTTTGAAAAATCAAAGAACGACTGACATTTTTAGAATCTGATCTCAGGTCAGAATGGGTTAATCAGACCAGTGTGTGTCCAGTGGAAACCTCGTATGAATCTGATCTCAGGTCAGAATGGGTTAAAGAAGAAGCCACATTACACATAGGCAAACAAGGCCGTTGATCTGAAGCCACCATCGGGACCAGCAGTCCTCCTCCTCATGGTCACATTATAATGGTGACATTGCTTAGTTTGTCCTGTAGGGGGCAGCGCTGCGACACGGTCTGAATCCAGGACGTGTGTTGGCTGTGTGTCGGGCAGCAGCAGCGCCATCTCCAGGATGAAGAGTATTACATTTCTTTGTTTATGGTTCATCAACAACAACAAAAGGAGAATTCAGCATAGCAACAGACAGTAGTAAGCTAGTATGTTACCATTAGTGATAGAGGTGCTTGAAGGTGCTGTGTGCATGGGTCCTACATCTGAATATGAAATCTATGCAGTGGATTTGTAATAATTATAGTACCCGAGTCAAAATAATTTAACGTTACGACCCTGCTATTAGGCAATGATTAAAAACGACAACAGATAAGAGGTTTTAACCCCTTTTGGTGTTTTAAGCGTTATGCTTTAGCTATGATAAAATAGCAGATCTACAAGCTCATAGCACGGCCGCACTACGAGCTTGTAGATCTGCTATTTTTGAAAAAATCGTTAATGTGCCGCAAATCTTTGAATGTATTCTTTCACGATGAACGTTTTTAACTCAAATCTTTGCTTCTGGGGGAGTCCCTGAAACTACATATTTTCAGATGGGGGGGTCGGTGGCCAAATGCAGATAATTCTGGGGCTCTTTGACATGAAATATTTTGAGCGCCGCTGACATAGAAACATAGGGTTTTTTTTCAGAAAACTGTCAGGACTTTGAAGGCATTCATAGAATCGTCCTCAGGTCTAAATGGGTTAATGAAATATCATTCTCTCTCCTCTCTCTCTCTCTGTCCCCTCTAGTCGAGTTGGGTCATATCCGTAGAATTGGCCATAGGACCAGAGGAAGGAATCAGTTATCTCACGGATAAGGGTTCTACGGTGAGCACGCACACACACACACACACACACACACACACGATAAGTTATTATTTAACCCGTTTTGGTGTTAGCATTATGTCATGCTTTAGCTATTGAAAAAAAGCAGATCTACAAGCTCGTAGCGCACCACCGAGTGGCGCGCTACGAGCTTGTAGGTCTGCTATTTTTGAAAAATCGTTTTTTTTAAAAGACATCTTTAGAATATGATCTCAGGTCAGAATGGAAAACTGTCAGGATGTAGAAGACATTTTTAGAATCTGATCTCGGGTCAGAATGGGTTATAATATTGCTCTGTGTCTCCTCCAGCCCACACACCTGGCGACGTTCGTCCAGGTCCAGTCCATCCAGTACTCTGCCATGGAGGAGAAGGACAGGAAAGGCATGCTGCAGGTCATTGTGGCAGGAGCTCCGGAGGTACAGGCACGCACACACACACACACACACACACACACACACACACACACACACGCGCACACACACAGGAGCTCCGGAGGTATACACACACACGCACATGCACATGCACACACACAGGAGCTCTGGAGGTACATGCACACACTGTTTCGACTTCCCTCGACTAAAACTATGACCGTCGGCTACCTTTTTTCCACTTACCGAAAAACTAAATGAAAACTAAACCATACGATGACTGAAACTGAGACTGAATATGTTGACTATTTCGCCAACAAATACATGCACGCACGCACGCACGTACACACACACACACACACACACACACACACACACACACACACACACTTGCGTTTAGACCCTTGTACCACTTTGCCCACAGAACCTTTAAATGGGGCTCTATGTCTGTGTGAGATAGTGAGTGCGTGCGTGTGTGTGTGTGCGTGTGTGTGTGTGTGCGTGCGTGCGTGTGTGTGTGTGCGCGCACACAGATGCTATTAATGTTAAAGCATCTGCATCTATGCAAGAATAGGCCTTTTCTTGAGCGAGTGAGAGTGTGTGTGAGGACAATATTGATGATAAAGCTTTCTCTGTGTTCCAGTGCACATTGAGACCTCTCTGTCCCACACACACACACACTAACCCCTCTGTGTGTGTGTGTGTGTGTGTGTGTGTGTGTGTGTGTGTGTGTGTGTGTGTGTGTGTGCGTGTGCATGTGTGTGTGCGTGTGCGTGTGCAGCCTCTCACAGTCACCACCGCCTCACTGACCACAGCAGAAAACATGGCCGACCTGATTGACGGATACTGCAGGCTTGTATCCTCGGTAACGCGCTCCTTCATCATCAGGGTCCACAAAGGTAGGGCACACACACACACACACGCACACACACACACACACACACACACACACACACACACACACACACACGTGCGCGTGCACGCACACAGCTGTCACCTGCTGTCTAGTTGGCGGTGGTTGTCATTCTGACCAGTCTGTTCTCCGTTGGACACATTGGCCTCTAGTTTTAAGGACGGTATAGCTTGAACCACTTCAACCGTGTGGGCTTGTAGATCTGCTATTTATTTTTTTGCCCCGAGAGATTTGGTGTAGAGGGGGAAGAAAAAGGGAGCGGGCCACAGGGCTAGACCGGCTGCTAAACCCTGGTCAACCACATACGTACAGAGGATTTACGTGGTCGATGTTTATCAGCAACACAATTCATGGGTTCAGAGTTGTTTTCACCCATTCTGACCTGAGATCAGATTGATACGAGGTTTCCACTGGACACACACTGGTCTGATTAACCCATTCTGACCTGAGATCAGATTCTAAAAATGTCGTTCTTAGATTTTTCAAAAATAGCAGACCTACAAGCTCATAGCGCACCACTCGGTGCCGCGCTATGAGCTTGTAGATCTGCTATTTTTCAATAGCTAAAGCATAACATGATGCTAACACCAAAATGGGTTCCCGTTCAGAATGGGTTAACACACAGAACAGCAGAACCGCTACGGCCGATGCTAACTAAAAAGAGAGTGGTCCTAATGAAGAGAGACCACCCACCTCAAGGACACCAGCTATTATCAATTCAATTCAATTCAATTCAAAGGAGCATTTTTGGTCAAAGCAAGTGTCCAAAAGCAATTGAAAACGGGGAAAGTATGGGCTCCATTTTCGTCACCGCTAAACGCCTTATCCCTAAACTTCTTTGCCATTTTTTTTTTTTTACTATTTCGCAAAACATTTTTGAAATTGAATTTAAAAAAAAAACAATGTAGTTTAGGGATAAGGGGTTTAGCGGTGAGGAAAATGGAGCCCTATAGTTTGAGGGTTACAGCATTGTGGAAACAGTGTCACATTGCGTCGTTATGTTTTGCTTTTTGAAACCAATAGCAGCATTTTTTTTCCTCGAAATTACGGTATTTACATTTTTTTTAAACCTCAGCAGATTTAAAATAGGTTTCAAGGCAGCGGCTCTGGCCCAGGCCGTAGCGTAACGGTCTGGGCACCGGACTGGTAATCCAGTCGCAGTGTGCCGCGGGTTCGACTCCCGGACCCGACACGGCCTTTACTGCATGTCATCCCCCATCTCTCTCCCGTTTCCTGTCAGCCTACTGTCTGTCCCTTCAAAAATCAATAAAAGGCGTAAGCCGCAAAAAAAAAAAAAAAAAAAAAAAGGCAGCGGCTCTGTTTACACGTGCATTTATCGCTATGATCACGTTTTTATTTCAGTTCAGTTGTACCAATAACGGGGAGCACAACTGTTGTAACATTTGCTGGCCGGTGACTTGATATTTCTGCCATTTTAGTCACATTTTGGCCGATGCCTGCATGCGGAGAACAACAATAACGACGTGCTTGGGGTTGTTTATATACCACCCTCTTATCTAGAGGCCATTCAGATTTATACCGTCTCAATCTTAAACCGTTTCAACCTAATTCTACAAAATATCTTCTAAATCATGACAGTTTTCTGAAAAACCCCATGTTTCTAATCGTCAGTGGTGCTCAACCCTTTTCATGTCAAGGACCCCCAGAATTATCTGTATTTGGCCGCTGACCCCCCCCCCCCCCCATCTGAAAAAATGTTGTTCCAGTGAGCAAAGTTTCGAGTTGAAAACGTTCGCTCTGAAAGAATATATATAAAGATTTACGCCACATTTTCACGATTTTTCAAAAATAGCAGACCTACGAGCTCGTAGCGCGGCACCGAGTGCCGCGCTATGAGCTCGTAGGTCTGCTATTTTTCAATAGCTAAAGCATACAATAATGCTTGAAACACCAAAAGGGGTTCTCGCCCAGAATGGGTTAATGGCCTAGTCATACAAGACCAGGCCTGGTGTACGTGTGCTTAGTGCCTGTATAAGTGAGTGATATACTGTATACAACCCCCGTCTCGCTTCTTGAGGTCAGATGATGAGGCCTGTGATCGTTGCGAGATCACAGATGGCAGTCGGCGTAAGTGTGTAGAATGGGACGAGAGCCAAGGTAATTGGCAGGGAAGAGTGCTTTTTTAGCCCATTCTGAACGGGAACCCCCTTTTGGTGTTTTAAGCATTATGTGAGGCTTTAGCTATTGAAAAATAGCAGATCTACAAGCTCGTAGGTCTGCTATTTTTTTGAAAGATCGTGAAAATGTGGCCCAAATGTTGGAATATATTTGTTCAGAGCAAACATTTTTAACTAAAATCTTTGCTTCTGAACATATTTTCAGATGGGGGGGTCGGCGGCCAATTATACATATAATTTTTGGGGGTCTTCGACATGAAATATTGAGGACCACTGACATAGAAACGTGAGGTTTTCAGAAAATTGTCATGATTTAGAAAACGTTTTTATTTTTATTTTTTTATTTCGACGTCAGACCTAAATGGGCGGGTTAACCCCTTTTGGTGTTTTAGACATCATGTTATAATTTAGCTATTGAAAAATAGCAGATCTACAAGCTAATAGCGCGCCACCGTGTGGCGCGCTACGAGCTTGTAGGTCTGCTATTTTTTTGAAAAATCGTAAAAAAATGTGGCGCAAATCTTTGAATATATATATTCTTTCAAAGTGAATGTTTTTAACTCGGGTCTAAATGGGTTAACCCATTCTGGGCGGGAACCCCTTTTGGTGTTAGCATCATGTCATGCTTTAGCTATTTAAAAATAGCAGATCTACAAGCTCATAGCGCGCCACCGAGTGGCGCGCTACGAGCTTGTAGGTCTGCTATTTTTGAAAAATTCGAAGAACGACTGACGTAGAAGACATTTTTAGAATCTGATCTCAGGTCAGAATGGAAAACTGTCAGGATGTAGAAGACATTTTTAGAATCTGATCTCAGGTCAGAATGGAAAACTGTCAGGATGTAGAAGACATTTTTAGAATCTGATCTCAGGTCAGAATGGGTTAAAGCCGTTTTCTCGAGTCTCATTACGAGGTCTCTCTCATCATCATCTCTGTCCTTATACAGATGGAGAGCGGGCACTGCCATCCATCCCCAAGTAAGTGAACGGCGCGCTGCTTCGGCACAGCCTTTTTCACAGCCTCGCAAAGCATTCTAAGAAATAAATACATCGCAAATGGGTTTGTATACGATCACCTCTCCTCTCCCCTCCCCTCCCCCCTCACCTCGTCCTCTTTTAGAGTGTCGAACCATGAGAAGAGAATGGAGAGAAGGATGGAGGGAGTTCGAAGCAGGACGGTCTGCGTGTCAGGTATATAGAACGCTGTTCTCCGTTCTCTATACCGCTAATGGTGGCCCTCCGCTAACTCCGCTGTGTCTGTGTGTGTGTGTGTGTGTGTGTGTGTGTGTGTGTGTGTGTGTTTGCGTGTGCGGTGTGTGTGCACGCTCGCGAATGGTAAGAGAGTAGCTGACTGGCTCTTTCCCTCCTTTGCAGAGGCACATATACGTATACAAGCAGCATACATTGTATGCGTGTGTGACTGTGTGTGTGTGTGTGTGTGTGCACACGTGCGCGTGTGCGTGCGAGCCAGCTGTTTCCCATAAAGCCATGATTTGTGTGCTATAGTGAAGAGTCTCTATCCAGGCAGATGTCCCAGTGGAGTGTCTCTACTTGTACTGTCTCTCTTTCTCTCTCTCTTTCTCTCTCTCTCTCCCTCGCATATATTCACAATGTCCGTCTCTGTCTCGTCCACACCGTCTCTCCCTCTCTGCTGTAGCGCTGTCTGTCTCCGTCTCGTATACAAACTGTCTCTCTCACGACTACTCCAGTACTGTCTCTGTGTCTCTCTGTCTGTCTCTACTACTACTAATGTCGGTCTGTCTGTCTGTCTCTGTGTCCTTGTATTGGTAATTGGACTAAATGAATGAACGTTGAGGCTGTGTCTTTCCACCTGCCTGTGTGTCTAACGCACTAACTCCTGTTTCTCTCCTTCTCTATATCCTCCCCCCTTTACGTCTCTGTATGTCTGTCTGTCTGTCTGTTTGTCTTGTCTTGTCTTGTCTGTCTGTCTGTCTGTCTGTCTGTCTGTCTGTCTGTCTGTCTGTCTGTCTGTCTGTCTGTCTGTCTGTCTGTCTGTCTGTCTGTCTGTTTGTCTTGTCTTGTCTGTCTGTCTGTCTGTCTGTCTCTGCATGTGATGTCAGCAGGTCATCACAGTGGAGATGGTAAACTATGTTCTTTCTCTCAATCTGCCTGGAAGTTGTACCGTGTGCGTGCGTGTGTGTGTGTGTGTGTGTGCATGTCTCACTTCCTTTTGGAGTTCCTCTCTCTCTCGTCTGTCCTTCCGTCTGTCTGTGGTCCTACCCATGACTCAACCTGTTTTTCCTCCACTTGTTTCTGTGGAAAAACCCTTTCCATCCCTCCCCTTTCTCTCTCTCTCTCTCTCTCTCTCTCTCTCTCTCTCTCTCTCTCTCTCTCTCTCCCCCCCTCCCTCCCATGTACTCTGTGGTGTGTCACATGGTTGTGTGTGTGTGGTGTTGTCTTGGTGGACAGACACGCTGTCCTTTGGAAAGGTACGAGTGTGTCCTTGTTGTTCTGTGGCGCCTTGCCTTTACCCGTTGCTGTCATCCTCTGTCTCTCTGTCTCTATATCTCTGTCTCGAATTATCTGTCTCTATATCTCTGTCTCTATATCCCTGTCTCTATGTCTCTGTATCTCTGTCTCCATATCTCTTAACTTTTATCTGTATGTATGTCTGTCTCACTCACACTCTCATTTGTCACGTTTGTATCTTTTCTGCCCCCTCTGTCTCTATCTCAACCTATATATTTGTCTCTCTATCTATCTGATTCTCTCTCTCTCTCTCTCTCTCTCTCTCTCTCTCTCTCTCTCTCTCTCTCTCTCTCTCTCTCTCTCTCTCTCTCTCTCTCTCTCTCTCTCTCTCTCTCTCTCTCTCTCTCTCTCTCTCTCTCTCTCTCTCTCTCTCTCTCTCTCTCTCTCTCTCTCTCTCTCTCCCTCCCTCTCTCGTCTCTCTGTCATTCTGTCATTATCTCTAATGTCCATTCCAAAACAGAGGGGATGTTTGTTGTGTATTGCTAATGATGAGGTCTGAGAAGTTGCGTAATTTGTAGAAACAAGGTGAATAATATGAAGTATTTTGTATTAATGTAAGTTGTAGTAGTCCTACAGTATGTTATGCTATACTGAGGGATCGTATACCTAAGTTAAACTGTAACGTTGTATGCCAATGTTTATATGTTTGTGTTCATATTTGTGTCGATGCTTACGTTCATGTGTGTGTGTTCATATTTTCATATTTGTGTGTGTGTGTGTCTTCAGAGACAGACGATTACGCTGAGATCATAGATGAAGAGGACACGTACACGATGCCTTCTAGTGAGTACACAGGACGCACACACACACACACACACACGCACGCACGCACGCACGTGTGTGTGTGTGCGTGCCCAGTGCGCACGTATTTATATGTGAGTTTACAGTGTGTGTGTGTGTGTGTGTGTGTGTGTGTGTGTGTGTGTGTGTGTGTTTGGTCAGGATGTAAACGGAGTAAGCACAAAGGGTTATTGCGACCGTAGAGACATAATTATTATAAGGGTCTACTTTCAACTGCAACTTTCATCATCTGTAAGGTCCAATTCAGAGCGCTTGCAATTGTCCTCCGGCAGAAAAATAATCCACTGTCCTATACAAAAGTGTCATGCAGCGAAAACAGCCAATCTATAAGATCACAATTGTAGATCATGCTCAAAACTGTTTGACCTCGTCATAAATCTAAACGGCGATTGAGTGTTTTAGCTGTATGTCGTGGACCACAGTCACCACAATGGGGAAAAAAGCCTTTGGCTGTTTTTTGTGTGGTTTTATCCACATAAATAAATTAAATTATTCTATTTGGTTTATGACATTAGAAGAGATGCTATATAACTTCAAAGAGCCGAAGTTCAGTCAGTGGAAGAGATCGGGGGAAAATACACTGTATTGTATTATTAGAGCCCTGGCGTCTGTTGTTATTATTAGACTCACTGACTGTATCTTGTGTCTGTGGTTCTCTGCATGGGAAAACACCTTCCAGAAGGTTTGAAGTGAAGTGGTGTGAATGGAACACCATAAATGTCCAAACCAACTAAACACTCTTATCGACCTGTTAAAATAAACCTCAGTCTTTGTGCAGATGTGTTAGACATGTGTGCAGTGTGCATGTTCAGTGTTTGCGTACTTCTAGGTAATAATAATAATAATAATTGTGACGAAACTGCCTCCCCCTGGCCAACCGGGGCGCCTTTTGGAGGGGGAAGGAACTGGTTGGAATAACGTGTTCCTTCCACACGCTACGTCCAACCGGGGTCCTCGACAAAGTTACGAATGTTAATTAAGCTCCTTTTGATTGGGTTAATCACTTAACCCGTTTAGACCTGACGTAAAAAAAAGTATTTGTGCCGCATTTTCACGATTTTTCAAAAAATAGCAGACTTACAAGCTCATAGCGCGCTCAAAACATGTCGCAAGAGCTTGTAGATCGTGGTTAAAAGATGGGCTCAAAAAATAGAAGGCGTGGCTCACCTCTCATGTGGTTCTGACACTCGATGAGGGCCCAGTTCATGACATATCTATGACGTATCGGTACGATGACTCCACATATTATGGGCAACTGATTCAAACGCTGAAGCACTGAGAAAACTGTTGCGCCTTTCTTCGTCCTTTTTTTTTTCAAACTTGACTACGGTAGCGGTGGTCTCAAAAACATACGGGAAACTTTGACAGGAAAAGACTCGCTCACCGTATAGAAAAAGAAGTAAAACTCCTTAGACTGAGACTTTTATTTTATCATGCTTTTATGCTTTTTTAAGCAAACGTCTCGGTCATAGCACTGACGAAGGTCTGAGGACCGAAACGTTTGCTTTTTAATTGCACCATGAGCACAGAGCACCATAAAGCATGATAAAATGAAAGCATTTTTTTTCCTAAGTCTCAGTCTAAGAAGTTTTACTTCTTTTTCTATACGGTGAGCGAGTCTTTTCCTGTCAAAGTTTCCCAACTGATTCAAACGCAATTCGCTTCCGTTATGGAAAAATATAAGTTCAATGTGTCGCCAAATCTAAAACGTGCTGTGAAAAAAAAAGAACGCACTTGGTACGTCCTTGGCAGTGTGCTCAAGACATTTGGCGCTGGTCGGTCCAGTGGCTCATGAGATTACCACCCGAACAGAACCACACACGCACACACAGACTTTGACCCTCTTCTAGACTGCTCAGCCCCCTAGCCCATTTGGACCTGAGATCAGATTCTAAAAATGTCTTCTACATCCTGACAGTTTTCTGAAAAAGCTATGTTTCTATGTCGGTCGTTCTTCGATTTTTCAAAAATAGCAGACCTACAAGCTCATAGTGCACCACTCGGTGGCGTGCTATGAGCTTGTAGATCTGCTATTTTTAAGATCAAAAGGGGTTCCCGCCCAGAATGGGCTAGAAGCCACCGTAAAGCCTGCTAGTCATGGTTGCCATAGCGATGGTGTAAAACTGTAAATCATAAATCATGACATTATGATTTCAAACCAACAAACTTATGCAATTTGATGAGAAAAGTAGCACGAGCAAGCATGCTAATTCTCCCAGCATGGGCAGGGATGAATGTGTGCGATGAAGAGCGAAAAATAGCCAATCTACAAGCTCACTGTCGGTTAGCTTCTAAGATCTGCTATTTTGGAACATTTTGACATTTGTGGGGATTTATTTCTTCTTTCTATAATGACATAACCCAAATAGGGACGCCATGGTAGGAAGTGGTTAAGCGTTGTGTTCACTGAATCTGAATCACTGAATCGGAAAGAACCACAGGAGTTTAAAGGTCCTAATTATTATATTGACTATAATAAAAATATATTTCATGTTATGATAATAGGTACTTTGGTCATGCTATTGTAGGCTACGTCCTTGTCATATCACATCACATAACATTCATTGTATACAAAGTGTGTGTGTGTGTGTGTGTGTGTGTGTGTGTGTGTGTGTGTGTGTGTGTGTGTGTGTGTGTGTGTGTGTGTGTGTGTGTGTGTGTGTGTGTGTGTGTGTGTGTGTGTGAGTGCGTGCGCATGCGTGCGTGCGCGATCACGTCACACTGTCACTCAAATATCTCCACAGTCGGTGTCATAATCACACTAAAGACATGCTAAAAAAAGCTAAACAGAATCCAGGTCTGGTGAGTCGCGGGCGTGTGCGCACTGTGCACGTAAAACGAGCACGCACGCACTTCTCCGCGCTAAAACGCAGGTCTCGTCGACAATTAACTATAGGCACGTTTTATCTCTCTCTCCGTTTGCAAGGCCCTTAACCCATTCTGACCTGAGATCAGATTCATACGAGGTTTCCACTGGACACACACTGGTCTGATTAACCCATTCTGACCTGAGATCAGATTCTAAAAATGTCTTCTACATCCTGATAGTTTTCCATTCTGACCTGAGATCAGATTAAAAAAAATGTCTTCTACATCCTGACAGTTTTCTGAAAAAGCCATGTTTCTGTGTCAGTCGTTCTTCGATTTAAAAAAAATGGCAGACCTACAAGTTCGTAGCGCGCCACTCGGTGGCACGCTATGAGCTTGTAGATCTGCTATTTTCCAATAGCTAAAGCATAACATAATGCTAACACAGAATACTATGGTGGACTTAGACCAAGGTATAACTGATCTGTCTACACTACAGTAACATGATATCAATGTGACTAACTCTATATAACCCGCTCTAACAGAATACTATGGTGGACTAGACCAAGGTAACGGCACTGGGAAGGGACCACTGCACCTCCCCATTCATGATTTGTGATTGTGATGACACGTTGGTTTTTTTCGTGGTCGTTTGGTTTGGTTTGGTTGTTACTTTCTGTTTGCTTGCTATATATATATATAAATATATACACATTGCAAAAGTAGAGTTATGTATTATTATTTCCTCTGTCCCCTTGTCGACTCGTTGTTTTGACCCTCTCTCTTTCTGTATCTCTGTCGTTTTGATGAATTGTGTGGTCCGTTGTCAGTTCAGAACAAATTATCAGTCAAAGATTATTATTATTATATATTATATATTGTTTGTCATTTTACTTATTCACTGTTATTTCTGACACCACAGGTTTTAACGTATTGTATGGTCTTCAAATAAATACACCGCTTTATACAGGCGGCGGTTGTCCAAACTTTTTTCAAACGGGGCGAAATGAGAAAATATGAAAAACACCCAAGGGCCAACTACATCTCCGACAATATCATAATGTACTTTCGGAACCATGTTAAAGTCACTGCAGTTTTAATGGCAGTTTTCGAGATGTTTTGGCAAATTATCCCTGGAATGGAATGGTCCAATCGGCTCCATTTTAAAGCTCGTTGGATGCGTGACCTTGAGGACATTAAGCACATTGATTGGCGGTGCCAGTCGAAATTGTGCCGTGGGCTGCAATTGGCCCGCAGGCCAGACTCTGGGCACGCTGAGTTATAGGGCTTAAGCGTGTTGCTCAAGGGCACTTTGACACTTTAGACTGGGGTCGGGATGGCGAACTGTGACGGCCTCTCAAACCACCGAATCAAAGTATTCTATCTTTTTAAACCAATCATATATAAAAATGATATGCCATTACTTTGTCCAGGAATAGGAAATATTAATACAGTTACAATAAAAGATGAACTTAACCACTTTAACCCTGGCGTCCCACTTTTGGGCATGTCATGATAGGTAAACATGTAAAAAAATGAAATGCACTTTGTTTTTATAGCAGCTCTACAAGCTAGTCGATCAGCTATTTTCTAAATAATAAGAGAACATTCTGGTGGTTTAGTGGTTAAAGAACGCGAGCCTCCACAGCAGCCCAAACGGCTTCTTACTGTGAATAGAGTTGGTGTGCTGCTTCAGTAAAGTCCACTACCATTTGATCTAGAGCAGAATCTTCTAGAATAGATCATGATACAAAGCAATAATGTAAGAAAAAAAAAGTATTCTGAAGAGAGTAGTGTATTGACGTCTTGGGACAGAATGTGACTGACAATGACATCGATGATTGTAAATTAGGTACTATAAACTATCCCCGAAACGATTCAAAATGTTTCCTTGAACGTGAATAGTGGATGCTGAATTTTGTTCTGAACCCGAGAGGCACAATGATACTAGTCCTGCACAACCCTGGACCCTTCATGTCTGTTCACAGGCTGTTATCCCCACAGCACAACCTGAGATAACCACTTAAACCCATTCTGACCTGAGATCAGATTCTAAAAATGTCTTCTACATCCTGACAGTTTTCTGAAAAAGCTACGTTTCTATGTCAGTCGTTCTTCGATTAAAAAGAAAATAGCAGACCTACAAGCTCGTAGCGCGCCACTCGGTGGCGCGCTATGAGCTTGTAGATCTGCTATTTTTCAATAGCTAAAGCATGACATAATGCTAACACCAAAAGGGGTTCCCACGCTAGCAACATTTTGCCCAAATTAGCCAATGGGCTCTATGCACACAGGAATGACTGTTCCTACTTCCGGGCCTCTTTACTACTTCCCTTCGCAGGTGTTACCGATGATACTAATTAACACATTTTGCGACCATGGAGTTTTTTTCAGAATGGAGACATAGAGTTCCCAGCAGATTTCGAAAAAAACTAAAACTAAAAATGAATTCCCTGAGACGTCCCCAGACGCCTTGGGCACCACAGGGGGGGTTATTATAAAGACGGTTGGAGACGTCTTGGGCACACAATGTGTTTGAACCCATTCTGACCTGAGATCAGATTCTAAAAATGTCTTCTACATCCTGACAGTTTTCTGAAAAAGCCATGTTTCTATGTCAGTCGTTCTTCGATTTTCTCTCTATGAGCTTGTAGATCTGCTATTTTTCAATAGCTAAAGCATGACATAATGCTAACACCAAAAGGGGTTCCCGCCCAAAATGGGTTAACTAGACTCTGTTCCATTTAGTGTACAGTGGTTCTGAAACTTTTCTATTTTATTTCAAAGACCCCCATAACTCTTGAGAGTGTACAAATGGACACAATGCCTGCGAGTTATACATGCCCGTACGGGGGGCCATTCATTTTGGAACCCACTCGAGGACACTTTGAGAGACCCACTGGTGTAGCAGGGTGTTTCCGGGTGAGCCAACACACGCACAATATCAAATCAGCACCCTGACTCTGTTTGACTGTATAGAATGGAACAGAGCCTTCATCAGTATACCGCGTGACACCGATGCAGTAAAGGGAAGGGAAGCCCTGAGTTCTTTCCAAAATGGCGCACGTATACTGTGCATAGAGCCCACCGACAAGCTCTCGAGGTTGTAGATTTGGTGTAGAAGGAAACGGAGAGCAGACCAAAATGCAGCCGACTCCCCCCTGTGGCAAAGGACAGTATCACTTTGCCACTGTTCAGAGGGTTTAAGTGGTTAATTAAAGATGCACTGCATTCCCAACTGTGTCACATATAGTGTTTTGGATTTTGACTTTTTTTCTAGTCCCGTGACATTGTTGTGTTCCCCATTCACGTGTCCCATGGCATGAACCCGGCTGTGTTTTATGCAGAGGCTGTCGTGTCATTGCATGCTGTCGACATTAAAACACTGCCAGTTTTTCCACCAAGCTAGTCAGAGTACTCTCTCTATAGCATGCATATAGCTCCCCTCAGTGGCGTGGATTGTGGTTGATTCATTGAAGTGTTGTATGTGTACACGTGTTATAATTATAGGGATGGAGCTGGAAACCCCTGAGCCCATTAACCCATTTAGACGTCGAAATCAAAAAAGTATTCTGAAAGAATATATATTCTTTGTCATTTGTGCCATTTTCACGATTTTTCCAAAATAGCAGACCTACAAGCTATGAGCTTGTAGTTCTGCTTTTTTTTTTTATCGTGAAAATGGCAATGTTATCGAGCATGACGGCCCGTGACGTCATGTTTAAACAATCAAGACGAGGCGATGAAATTAATAATTCGAATCGCACAAACATGTCGGCACAAAAACAAAAAATAAGTGGTCGTCTCACGTCTTTCCACGAAACATTAGACAATGCTCAATAGTGGGCTCGATAAAAGCCTTGAGACCTGGTTCAATAAGCAGGATCAATATGACGCTCACAATCAATACAACATGAGCTCCATCCCTACTTCTAATGGCTCCACACGGGGAGGAGAAACACTCTGACAAGCTGGGTAAATACATGCCACGGCCACTATGACCACCACGGACAATACGGATGTGTTTGACCCTAAGGCCTATACTCTTTGTTTTCTGTCCAGCACGGGACTATGAGATCCAGAGAGATCGCATCGAGTTGGGTCGCTGCATCGGAGAGGGCCAGTTTGGAGATGTCCACCAGGGAGTCTACATTAGCCCGGTATACGCACGCACACACACACACACACACACACACACACAAAGAGAGGTGACATTGTGATTTTAATTTCTGATCATCACGTGAACACAATTATTTCGGGGGCTCTCGGTTGGCACAGGGGTAAAGATTAAAAAATATATATGTCTAGGATCTGTCCTCTGTGAATATATATATATATACAGTATTTCCCATCAGTTTCATTTTGATACTCGTGCTAAAAAGCCTCCTTCAATTAGTTTATCTTTCTCTCCTTATTTTTGAGCCAGCTGATGCTCAGTAGATATTGTGTATTAATGCCTCTCTAACTCTCTCTCTAACTCTATCTCTACACACACACACACACACACACACACACACCACACACACAATAAACATTGCCGTTTGTTGTTCAGGAGAATCCAGCTCTGTCCGTGGCCGTCAAGACCTGCAAGAACTCTACCTCAGACAGCGTCCGGGAGAAGTTCCTCCAGGAGGCCTGTAAGTCCTGGTTCACTTCTACTAATTACATCCATCACAGAAACATCATGTTGATCTCTAGCAACGGACACACAATAAGGACAAATCTAATATAAACATCTAGTTTGAATTGGCACCAAAATGCACATTAAAATGTATTACTTAAAGATGGAGTGCCGTGATTTTTTTCCACCATAAAACATGATCATCAGGTCTTATTGTTATATAAGGAGGTATAACTTTTTCAAAAAAGTGTACAGTATTTGTTAAAATGTTGTTTTTATGTGGGCAAGCCCACCAGTTCATTAAGTATGCCTGGTTTGCCTGGTGGGGTGGTGATGGGTGGAGATCCACCCACAGCTGTAGTTATATGATAAAGAGGGAGGGGTTAGGGGAGGGGCTGATAATGTGATGTCACTATATTACTGTTTATTTCATTGGCCTGTTTGACTGTCAAGGGTTCATCCTCCAGGAAGAAACCCTAAATACAAAGTTAATACACCATTGCACATACAAACGACTCCAGGGTGTCTAATGAAGTACTGTCACCTCATAGACACATGAAAAACCGGAAAACCTACAAAAATTGTGGCACTCCATCTTTAAGCCATTCTGACCTGAGATCAGATTAAAAAAAATGTCTTCTACATCCTGACAGTTTTCTGAAAAAGCTATGTTTCTATGTCAGTCGCTCTTTGATTTTTCAAAAATAGCAGACTGCTATTTTTCAATAGCTAAAGCATGACATGATGCTAACACCAAAACGGGTTCCTGCCCAAATTTGGTTAAAAGTGTTGAGTGTGGCTAAATACATACAATAAAATAAATACATATTGCAGTCTATTTAAAAAAATAGAGAAGATTTACCAGCTCATTTTCAAGTTTCGTTGAAAGTCTTTGTGAAAGTCTGTTCACCTATAATGCCGTGCCCTAAACAGGCACACCAGGTTGAAAGGGCATTGCATGGTATAACACGTCAGTTATAAGGTGTATTTTTACGGTAACTGTGTGTGTGTGTGTGTGTGTGTGTGTGTGTGTGTGTGTGTGTGTGTGTGTGTGTGTGTGTGTGTGTGTGTGTGTGTGTGTGTGTGTGTGCGTGTGCGTGTGCGTGTGCGTGTGCGTGTGTGCGCGTGCGTGCATGTGTGCATACAGTGACCATGCGTCAGTTCGACCACCCTCACATAGTGAAGCTGATGGGCGTCATCACAGAGAACCCTGTGTGGATCATCATGGAGCTGTGCACTCTGGGAGAGGTAGTTTTTACCCTGCTTGTCTGTCTGTCTCTCTCTCTCTCTCTCTCTCTCCACCAAGGCTTATTTTCAGCATTCATACCTTGATTAATCTGTGTGATCGCTTTACAAATGTGTTTTGTTCAATTTGAAGCTCTTATATTCACAAAGTCACACCTGTGTGAAGTGAGGGTCGCTACCAACCTTGAAACATACTGTACCTTAGTTACGTCACCAAGAATGGTGGTCCCTCATATTGGCCAAGGGTTTCCACTATCCACCTATACATACCGACAGATTTGCTCAGACACATATGACGTAAATACTCCATTCATGGTCAATGGCATTTAATGTTTGTGTTTAGACGGAATCTACACTATAGCTGTTTATAGGAGGGGCTATCCTATAACTGTTTATAGGTGGGCTAGCCTATAGCTGTTTATAGGAGGGCTAGCTAGCCTATAGCTGTTTATAGGAGGGGCTAGCCTATAGCTGTTTATAGGTGGGCTAGCCTATAGCTGTTTATAGGAGGGGCTAGCCTATAGCTGTTTATAGGAGGGGCTAGCCTATAGCTGTTTATAGGAGGGGCTAGCCTATAGCTGTTTATAGGAGGGGCTGGCCTATAGCTGTTTATACGAGGGGCTAGCTAGCCTATAGGTTTATAGGAGGGGCTGGCCTATAGCTGTTTATAGGAGGGGCAGGCCTATAGGAGGGGCTGGCCTATAGCTGTTTATAGGAGGGGCTAGCCTATAGCTGTTTATAGGAGGGGCTAGCCTATAGCTGTTTATAGGAGGGGCTATCCTATAGCTGTTTATAGGAGGGGCTGGCCTATAGCTGTTTATAGGAGGGGCTAGCCTATAGCTGTTTATAGGAGGGGCTAGCCTATAGCTGTTTATAGGAGGGGCTATCCTATAGCTGTTTATAGGAGGGGCTATCCTATAGCTGTTTATAGGAGGGGTTGGCCTATAGCTGTTTATATGAGGGGCTAGTCTATAGCTGTTTATAGGAGGGGCTGGCCTATAGCTGTTTATAGGAGGGGCTGGCCTATAGCTGTTTATAGGAGGGGCTAGCCTATAGCTGTTTATAGGAGGGGCTAACCTATAGCTGTTTATAGGAGGGGCAGGCCTATAGGAGGGGCTGGCCTATAGCTGTTTATAGGAGGGGCTGGCCTATAGCTGTTTATAGGAGGGGCTGGCCTATAGCTGTTTATAGGAGGGGCTAGCCTATAGCTGTTTATAGGAGGGGCTAGCCTATAGCTGTTTATAGGAGGGGCTGGCCTATAGCTGTTTATAGGAGGGGCAGGCCTATAGGAGGGGCTGGCCTATAGCTGTTTATAGGAGGGGCTGGCCTATAGCTGTTTATAGGAGGGGCTGGCCTATAGCTGTTTATAGGAGGGGCTAGCCTATAGCTGTTTATAGGAGGGGCTAACCTATAGCTGTTTATAGGAGGGGCTAGCCTATAGCTGTTTATAGGAGGGGCTGGCCTATAGCTGTTTATAGGAGGGGCTAGCCTATAGCTGTTTATAGGAGGGGCTAGCCTATAGCTGTTTATAGGAGGGGCTAGCCTATAGCTGTTTATAGGAGGGGCTAGCCTATAGCTGTTTATAGGAGGGGCTAGCCTATAGCTGTTTATAGGAGGGGCTTAGCCTATAGGTTTATAGGAGGGGCTAGCTAGCCTATAGCTGTTTATAGGAGGGCTAGCTAGCCTATAGCTGTTTATAGGAGGGCTAGCCTATAGCTGTTTATAGGAGGGGCTGGCCTATAGCTGTTTATAGGAGGGGCTAGCCTATAGCTGTTTATAGGAGGGGCTAGCCTATAGCTGTTTATAGGAGAGGCTGGCCTATAGCTGTTTATAGGAGGGGCTAGCACCCCTCAATAGTAAGTTCTAAGTTCTAGAAAATTCTAGTGTGGTTGCCACAGTCGCTTACATAGGCCCCTCCCACTTGACTCTTGAAAAGTAATTTGAAATTTTCTATTATAACGCTTGAATAGTTTGGTCTTCTGCCCCGCAAGGGAATTTATGTCTTTATAAACGATTGTAAAACATAGATTGGTTACGTAACCAACAACAGCCAATTGTCTACTACAAACATTATGCAAAGCTCGGCCAATCACAGCAGAAGTTAGGTAGGTTACTCCGGAAGAAGAAGAAGAAGCATATAATAAAGTGTGACAATAACTATAGTCTGGTTGTAATAACTGATCACTGCTACCCGTCTCAGAGTGTGACGTGTCTCTCTCCTTGTTCCACAGCTGCGTTCCTTCCTGCAGGTGAGGAAGTACAGCCTGGAACTGTCCTCTCTCATCCTGTACTCGTACCAGCTGAGCACCGCGCTGGCCTACCTGGAGAGCAAACGATTCGTACACAGGTAACTAAATAATTTTGAACTGAAGTTATTTTTGTTAGGGAAGACGTTATGCATACGTTATGCAGACTGAAGACTCAGAATGAAGTCAGAACAGGCCAGCTCCATATATGGACACTGGGCAGGGGCCCTGTCCAGAGGCCTTTTTGGGGCGGCTCTGGATAACCGTGTGTCCGACCGACTCGACCAACTCGACATCGGGTACTGCACTCCCCGTGGGGGTGTGGAACGCACGTGTCGAATTTGAAGTCGGTGGGTCGAATGGTTCTCAAGGTACGTACAGACGTACACACACACTTAGTGCATTCACAGTTAGATGGGAATGCCATACCGTTGGTTGCTTTGTAGGCAGACATCGGTGTTTTGTACTTGTGCGGGAGGGAAGGGAGAAGGGAGGAGACGTGACATTTGGAGCTGGGTTCCTTCAGGTACAGTAGCTCAAGTTGTGTGTTTAAGAGCTCCATAATATTATTTGAGGACGTAGCTCGCTCACAACGTCATTTGACGTTGTTCTTTTGACGCCGATGGTCTATCTCCCGTTGGAGATTAGAGAGATGTCCTCCATCTGCTGTTAGTTCATGTCGCAGCTCTTGTTTGTTTGTTTTTACTTCTTGCCGATATAGTGACAAGTACAGTTCCCAGACTCTGTGTGTGTGTGTGTATGTGTTCTCTGTGTCTTTCTCGTGTTCAGGGGTTTATTCCATGTTCACGTTTGTTCAAGCTTCATATTAGACTACTAAGACTAGTGCTTTTACAGCATTGTTTGCGTCTCCCACCCATATCTTATTCTGTCCATTGAGTTTTAAGTACATACATTTAATGACATAACACATCTGAGTGTGGTGGTGGTGGTAGAGGACAATATTTATCACCATTCATTCTGAATAAGACAACAGGGTGTCTCCTGTGAGGGATAAACGAACAGCCTCGGCCACGTCCCCCCCCCACATATCACCTCTCCAGTCTTCTAGTGTAGGGGCGAGGGGCGTCCGGTGGAGGGCTGTGGCAGGCGGTGCTTGGCCATCTCCACCTCCAGCTCTACGAAGGTGAACGGGGTGTAGCCGTGGTGTTGGAGGTTCTTGTACGTGGTGTTGTCGAACGGCTCCTCCTCCTCCTCCTCCTCGGGCTCATATTTATGGCTCGCTGGGCTTTTAGGCGCCTTCCGAGGTGGCGGCGGCGCCGTCGTGGGCTCGCCTGCTTGGACGCAGAACGCCGCAGCAGCAGAGGGACGACAACTCCTCCTCGAGGGGACGGCCCGGCTCCTCTCCCACCGGAGGCACCCGAGAGAACCGAGTCGTCCCACTCCTAACCGTAGCAAGGAGGTCGCCGTTGTGACCGTGAATCGGCGACGTTTCAGGGGGATGCTGCTAGAAACAAACTACTTTTATGTGTGTACGTGCGGAATGGTTCTGTGTGGCAAATGCCCCGCAGCTTCGCTGATTGTTGTTTTAGTTTGACGATACGTTTTAAAGGACAATGACATGGTTGTGATGACGACGTGTCGTTGTGTAATGATGTCATCATGTGGAATACACAATGAGGTGAAACTGAACCGAAACAAACGCTATATTTCAGTTTGTTTCGTTTGTCACTCGGTCGTCTCCATATTTAGAACACAGACATAAACGGAGATAGACGGAGAGACTCTTCCTGGAATTCAGAGATATACAAGCGAGTGCTTTGAGGCCCATGTATGACATCAGCAATCGGCACTTGTACGTGACGTGTGACAGTGTGAGGCCAGTCGGCTATGATGATGTCAGCCAATCTATGACGTCGATACTATGATGTCAGCCAATCTATGACCACGATACTATGATGTCCTGTGCCTGGCATGCTGTAGTCTGGGAACCATCGATCTGCTGTTTGTTAAATTGTTTGTTTCCTTTGTGAATGTGGACAACAGTATGTTGGCCTGTTTGGGCCACCCTCCTCCTCCTATGTTTTCATTTCGCTAATCCCTAATGTACACACACACACACACGTTCTGAATGCCCCTGCCGACAGATTCAGTAGCTCAGCTCGGAATCTGAGATGAGGCATACTGTGAGGTCAGGCATGTCCATATAATTTGGGCATAATCCTGGCACGTGGACAGAAATGCACGTACACTTGCTCGCTCTCTCAAACTCAACTTTACATAAATGTTTTTGTCATTATTAGAGTGGGACAAAGTCACACTCCCTTTGGTTGCCATGGTTACACTGTTGTTTCTAAGGGGGGGGGGGGGTATTTTCCTGCAGAATGGGAGGCAACCTATAGGTAAGCAGCATGGGGTGCTTTGGTGACTGGAGCGGCTGGCTGGACTGGTTGGGATCCAACAGGTTGTAATGTGAGGAAGTGATTCTCAACCTTTTTCATTTCAGGGACCTCCAGATTGATATCCGTTAGGCCACATATTAGACAAAATGTTTTATCTTTGGGGTCTAGAAGACTCTAGAGGTCTGTATTTTGCGTGTCTTATTACTTAATTTAAGACCTGGAGGTGTGATCAATGCCATTTGGCTATTATTGTCCAGGTCTTAAGTAAAGTAATAAGATCTGGTACTTAAGACACGCACAATACAGCCCTAGAGGTCTGATTAGAAGGAAGACGGGCATTATTGTGTTTGAGTAATGTTGGTTTCATAAGCTTCATGAATTCATAATCTTCCATTTGAGCCCAATATGAACTTTTCTATCTCACTCTTCGCTGTACCTAAAGATTTTCAAATATGGAGTCATACTGAGTAAGTCATAGATATGTCACAGTCTGGTTATGGGTACCTATAGTCTGATCAGAGTGTAATCCCAATGTTTAGCGTTTACCACAGGCAAGGTACACACTACACAGACATGACATCTAAACATGCCAACCTAGTCCTAGAATAACTGCATGTGACCCATAGTTGAGCCTTGTGACAGCACCCTCTGGTGGGCACATTTTAGTTTTATTTGTATTTTTTTTGTTGCATTGCTTTTTTTTATTCTATTATAATAGCTGACTGTGTCTGATTCTCTGTTTAGTTCAGGTAACGTAGATTTAACGTAGATTATTGTTCTATTATGTGACCGGTATTTTGTATGGATAATGTTGTGGGTATTTAGGTTAGTATGTTATAAAATATAATGATGATCTTGCCGGGTGTCTGTCTCCATTCACAAACTGATGTGAGCTCACTCACCCACTATGCCCTATACCAGGGCTGGTATAGGGCTACGTACTTTCAAAATGACCAGCTCAACAAGATATTTACCCATCAAAAAAAAAACATTGCTGGAAATAGTTTAAAATGATACCTGAGGGGGCTTTGGAATAGCGGTGTAGTTCGCTGGCGTTACATAGAAGACAAACACACTTGGAATGGGAAAAAATTGAGTGGGGGGGGGGGGGGGGGGGGGAGAATGTGTTCTTTTTGTAAATTGTAATGCTACTAAGGTTTGTGCGCAACACTCTTGGCAAAAGTAGGCCGCTTGCATTGTGGTTTTGAGCTGACAGGCTCATTTTGAAGTCGATCAATCAAGTCACCTTAATTCAAGTGGCAGATGCCTTTTTTATATTTAAATTACTGTACATATCTGTTTACGTACATGGTCTACCTGCACAACCTTAGTGATCTACTGATAGATCGCAATCTACCTTTTGGGCACTCCTGCCCTATACAGTATATGTACAGGGACGTGCACACATAGACATCAAAGGGAGCTTCAGCCCCTGGCCTTTTACCCTTCTGTAAAACAACTGCCCTCTCCAGACCACCAATGCAGCATTTACTACATGGTGAAAGAAATGCAAATTGCCACTCATTTCCATGCCATGCTGGAAGGAAGGCAGCATTCAGGAGAATTGCTTTTTCTCCGAAGTCTCCTGAACTTGGAACACCAAACTTTGCATTGAACACATTTGTTTAGAGATCCATATCGTTACACCGCATCTCCACTAGCTAAAGAGTACTAGCTCACTGTGAGCTTGTAGATCTGCTATGTTTTGCTATTCTTGTCCAAAAATGCCCTCCTACGGGATTTCAGCCCCTGCTCCCTCTAATACTCTCTTCCAGCAACCGTTGAAATGTTTGGATATGCACATTATACTTAAACTAAGGTGCATGTGAGGCGTGTCTAATCCTCTATGAACTGTGCTTCATGTCTGTCCTCCAGGGACATAGCGGCGCGGAACGTCCTCGTGTCCACTCTGGACTGTGTGAAGCTGGGGGACTTTGGCCTGTCGCGATACATGGAGGACAGCTCTTACTACAAGGGTAGGTAACGCACCTGAATCACACACACACACACACACTCTCACTCACACACTCAGACTCAACCCACGGTCACACGCATAACACACACATGTAATTAAGGCATGACACACAGCTGTGCCATGCCATAATTACATTCATCACAGCACATTATTGAACTCAGCTGTGCTGAAATTGTGTTATAGACAGTTAAAGCATATATAGAATCAGGTCAATTAGCCGTGAAACGGTTGCATCTCCATTTTACCATGAATGCATTCTTCATACACTATGTGACCGTTATGAGATTAAAGGGCATCAATGTGTGCCCTGCT
>NC_139698.1:20226310-20228810 GCF_964188405.1 Protomyctophum parallelum | reverse complement strand
CCTGATGACAAAGTGCTGGTCGTACGACCCCAGCAAGAGGCCGCGCTTCACGGAGCTCAAAACCCAACTCAGGTGAGTCACTGCTACTGTGTGTGTGTGTGTGTGTGTGTGTGTGTGTGTGTGTGTGTGTGTGTGTGTGTGTGTTTCCCCATACAAGTGTAGTTCTTTTCTAAATAGACATGATTTAGGTTAGGATTAGGCCTACTTTGCCTGTATTACTATTTTGAAAAACATTTTAAAATAGTTAAAATAGCCGATCTAGTTACAGTAGTAGTTACTTTATTTACACAAAAAAAAACCATGAATCATAAACTTTAAAAGGTACAATACATTGAAATATACAATACACAACACAGAATCCCTTTAAATGTATACATGAATACATGTAGCATACGCAAAGTCCCTCTGTTAGTGCCCACAAAGAGTGAGCTCAAATCAATACACTCATGTACCCTCATGTCTACATCAACATGTCTTGGTGAAAAAAAATGCCAAAAAAGGTTTAGGCATATTGGGGTAAGGTTAGGTTTAGGGCTTGGGTTCGGATGTATCCCTGATTTAAATGGAATGCATTTTTTACATGATGCAACTCCTTTTCCACTGCCTCTTGTGAGCAGTTGGGTTCTTATTGCAACCTGGCTGCGTGATGTCAGTGGGACGGGGATGGGCTCTATATGTTGCTCTAATAAGTGAAGTGGTTACACTTTCACCTTCCCAACAGCAGGTGTCACTCTTTGTCTAACAGTAACAGTCATGGTAGATCATACATGTATGTGTGTTAAATGCAGAGTTGGGGTCCGTTACTCATAAAAGTAAGGCACTACATATTACATATTACTTTTGAAAAAAGTAATGCCTTACATTACTTTATTACTGCCTGGAGAAAGTAACTAGTTACATTACTCGTTACATTACTTGTGCGTTACTCCATAAAATCGCATGTCGCATTGTCACATAATTTACCACTTAACAAATCTTTATAATCCTAATAAGGAGGACATACACAACATCTTTCTTTATGCTCTTTACCAGGTTGTGGAGGAATAAAACAAAATGGGCCTTTCCAAAACGGTCTAGTGCAGTGGTTCTCTTGACCTTGTAAAACTTTTTCTATGCAAACTTCTAATCAATTCTTCAATCAATCAAATCAAATATATTCAAATAAAAATAATGAGACTGAGAGAAATCAGTAGCCTATATGTTCACAGTGCTTTAGGATCCCTTTCTTTATGATGTGGAGTTCCCTGCTCCATGCTCATTAAATGTAGTTTTTCATGTCGGCATATTTGGTTTATTCATCTCTGCATTAACTAACTAGTGATTGTGACTCTGAGAGCACATACATTCTACAACAAACAAGACCCTCCCAACTGGCAGTGTTGCCAGGTTTTGGAAGAGAAACAAGCAGCCATGTCTATGAAAACAAGCCCAAAAGAAGCCTGATTAGGCTATTATACAACAAGCCCAAAGTCGCTTATAATAAGCGGACATGGCAACACCCCAACTGCTCCGTCTCTGTGACAGTGGGAGACTGGCTCGCTGTGAGCAGTGCGGAGATTTTAATACCGAAACGACGTAAATTTGACATGTTCTAATGTGTGCATTAGTCCAAAGCAACACTGCTGAAAGCAGCCACATGACGCAATTAAGTAACGAGTAACTGCAGCACTAAAGCGACCAGTAACTGTAGTGTGATTATCAATTTTGGAGGAGTAGTGTCGTTATATTACTCACTACCGACCAAAGTAGTGTCGTTACAGTAACGAGATTTTCCGTTACTCGTTACACCCAACTCTGGTTAAATGGTGCATTTATATAGCGCCTTTAACCAAGGCGCTTTACAGAGATTGTGCATTACACATTCACCCATTCACACACCGATGCCGGCGGAAACCATGCAAGGCACCGACCTGCACATCGTGAGCAATCAGGGGTTCAGAGTCTTGCTCAAGGACACTTCGACACTAACTCTGGCGGAGCCCGGGATCGAACTGGGAACGTTGCGGTTTCCATCCGGTCACTCTTCCCCTGTGTCGTGTATTAATAAGTGAATGGGCAGGTCTAGTATACCTGGGCTCTCTGTGTGAATGTATTGAGGCGGCTGTGGCTCAGGAGGTAGAGCAGGTCGTCCAATGACCCGTGGGTCGGTGGTTCGAATCCCAGCTCCTCCTCCTGTCCACATGTCGAAGTGTCCTTGGGCAAGACACTGAACCCTACATTGCCTCCAATGAGTCGGCGGGGCTATCTTGCCACCGTTGGTGTGTGAATGTGGGTGAGGCTCAGGAAAGAATTTCAAAAAGTATTTATTTAAAGACCCTTTTAAGCGTCGTACAAAGCCAACTCGAGTTGTGTTTGTTGTCATTTAAACTTAAAAGATCTTTAAAATGTCTATGGGAAAAATGCTTGGGGAATTATTTCCTGGGTCTGGTGTCGTCATGAAAGGTGGCGTGACTGTGATGCTCTATATGCCGTTGGTGGCTGAAAGTCTGTGTGAATGGGT
>NC_139698.1:20088810-20221310 GCF_964188405.1 Protomyctophum parallelum | reverse complement strand
CGCACAAATATGTGTAATTGGCCGCCGACCCCCGTCTGAAAATATGTTGTTCCAGGGACCTCCCAGAAGCAAAGATTTGAGTTAAAAACGTTCGCTCTGAAAGAATATATTCAAACATTTGGGCCAACATTTTCACAGTGCCGCGCTATGAGCTTGTAGATCTGCTATTTTTTTATTTTATTTAAAGCTGAGAAACGGGAGGAAGGGCACATCTCTCTTCCTCAGTCGTTACGGTCAGCGTGCCATTGAGCAACGCCTTTAACTGCATCTGCTCCCATTGTAGCTACACACGTCAGCAAGCGTGTTTTAATGGCAGTTACCTCAACGTCCCCCTGTATAAACATGCACATATATACTGTATACACTGAGCACGCTTTGTTATTCCAGGTGCGTGCGTGCGTGCGTGCTGATGTAGCTAGCTGGTTGGGTGTTTGTCTTTGAGTATGTTTATGTATGATTTAATTTACTGTCATATAGTGTGGTAATAATAATACTATCTGGGATTTATATAGTGCTTTTCTAAGTACGACAAACACGCTTTACATGCGTGGGCGGCCGGGGGAGAGGACAGGGAAAATGACACAACTTTATTAGGAGAAGATAAAGCAGTGAAGGATAAGAATTAAAAGCAATAAAACACTAAAAGTAATCAAGTCAACTCGGGAAGGATGGACTAAACAGGTGGGTTTTCAGGGCGGTTTTGAAGGTAGTGTTCTACTGGGAAGCAACTTTCCGTGTCGTATGAAAGCAGGGAATCATAGCTTCAAATTGACATATTGGTTGTTCAGTTTGACCCACCAGTTTTGGAGATATATATATGCAGTATATGGCTATAGAGGACTGCCTCAACTGAACAGGATCTGAAGGTTCGGAGAGCACTTGCCTGGAAAGCCTTGCACGGGATGAGGAGAGTGTGGAAATCAGACATGGGAGAAGACGTTAAGAGGCGGCTGTTCACAGCTACTGTGGAGTCAGTACTGCTGTATGGGGCCGAGACATGGACCCTCACAGTGGAGTCAGTACTGCTGTATGGGGCCGAGACATGGACCCTCACAGTGGAGTCAGTACTGCTGTATGGGGCCGAGACATGGACCCTCACAGTGGAGACAGTACTGCTGTATGGGGCCGAGACATGGACCCTCACAGTGGAGTCAGTACTGCTGTATGGGGCCGAGACATGGACCCTCACAGTGGAGTCAGTACTGCTGTATATGGGGCAGAGACATGGACCCTCACAGTGGAGTCAGTACTGCTGTATGGGGCCGAGACATGGACCCTCACAGTGGAGTCAGTACTGCTGTATGGGGCCGAGACATGGACCCTCACAGTGGAGTCAGTACTGCTGTATGGGGCCGAGACATGGACCCTCACAGTGGAGTCAGTACTGCTGTATATGGGGCCGAGACATGGACCCTCACAGTGGAGTCAGTACTGCTGTATGGGGCCGAGACATGGACCCTCACAGTGGAGTCAGTACTGCTGTATGGGGCCGAGACATGGACCCTCACAGTGGAGTCAGTACTGCTGTATGGGGCCGAGACATGGACCCTCACAGTGGAGTCAGTACTGCTGTATGGGGCCGAGACATGGACCCTCACAGTGGAGTCAGTACTGCTGTATA
The DNA here is from genome assembly GCF_964188405.1 of Protomyctophum parallelum. Classification (NCBI taxonomy): domain Eukaryota; kingdom Metazoa; phylum Chordata; class Actinopteri; order Myctophiformes; family Myctophidae; genus Protomyctophum; species Protomyctophum parallelum. Next base: position 20,219,689 of record NC_139698.1, on the reverse strand, counting down.
TGGGGCCGAGACATGGACCCTCACAGTGGAGTCAGTACTGCTGTATGGGGCCGAGACATGGACCCTCACAGTGGAGTCAGTACTGCTGTGTATGGGGCCGAGACATGGACCCTCACAGTACAACAGGAAAAATCCCTGGATGGAGTCTACACAAGAATGCTACGAATGGCACCAGGTGTCACATGGACGGACCGCATCAGAAATGTGGACCTCTATGGGGACCTACCACGGGTCACGGACAAAGTCAGAGAGAGAGAAGGATGAGGCCGGCAGGGCACTGCGTCAGGCACCCATAGAACTTGAGGCAAGTAAATTGACCCTATGGGAGCCAACCCAGGGCAAAGCCAGGAGGGGAAAGAAGCGTACCACCTAATGTAGACGTGCTGCGGCGCGACACCTTGGCTGACAACACTGCAGAGCTCAAGAACCTGATGTTGGATAGGAAAGTGTGGAGGGCAGCCATCCAGGAGTCCCGAGTTGGTGTTGGCTAGACCTCACTCTCGCAGCAACAACAACAACAACAACAACAACAACAACAACATAGTAATGTCTTGCAGAGAGACAGCAAGTTGAGAAAACAGGCCTGAAAGGTTCACTTCTGTGGACTCTTATAACATTACACCTACTGTAGCTACACGTTTAAGCATTTATTTCATGTGCTATTAACTCATTTTGTTATTAAAAAAAAAAAGAAAAAATGCAGTTTTTCTGGAGGCTGCACAATGGCAGGCCCTCAGTCAAGCCGGGTCACATATTTTACCATACAGATCCCAACAAAACAAATAACGAAGATATATATTCTAGTTCTAACCATATAGATCCCTTCAGACAAACGATAAGGAATCCAGCTGATTTCAATGTTGGATTGATTGTGGTTTGAGCCAGTGGATTATCCTCCCTGGAGACGCCCTGGCATTAACAACAACACAACAACGGTGTCCTCTTTAGTTGTTGTTGAGGTCTATAAGTGGCCCGGGACGTTTGCACATCCTCTGAATTTTGTCCCCTGCATTTAACCCCGTCTTAACCATCAACAGCAGTGGGCGACTGCCGAACAGTCAGAGGAGTGGTTGGGGTTCCATGTCTTGCTCAAGGTCAAGGCCACTTGGACACTAAGCCAGGAGAAGCTGTGGGTTGACGACGGGAACCAACCTTCCCGGTTCCCAACCAACTGCTTCTCTCTCTCTCTCTACCTCCTGAGCCACTGGCTGCCATTAGAGCTGTGGTTTTCAAGATTTTTTTCATATCAAGGTCCATTATTCATTCGGCTTTTGAGCCACGGAGTCACCAAAAATGTAATGAGATTTAGCCTCTCCGACCCAAAACTTCAAACCTTTTGTCCATGCTGTGTTGATGTTGGTACGATAGGAGAGATAACATGCAAACGTTGGTCAAAGTAACAATTATTCTTAAGTGATGCAGATGTTTAACAATAATGTAACTCTTAGTCTTATCCCTGTAAGACCCGGATATATTTCTACTTGCAAAAAAGAGATTTCAACCTTACTACTACTTTGTACTACTAGGACTTATGTTAAAAATATGTTAAAAAAGCATAAAATGGACCCATTTGGTTATAATAATTGATGGCAATTGTTAATGATAAGTAGGATTACAATAAAAAATGCTCTCAACCACTTTCACCCTGGCAAGCCCCCTTTTGTGGTTCTCATCATAGGCGAAACTCTTCCAAACATTGCGATTTAACAGAGTTTATAGATTAAAAAAAAAGCTAAAATCACAGATTCATCAGCTCACAATATGTTGCACGGTGACACGTTGTGGGTTTGTAGAACTGCTATTTTTTTAAAGTGAGCGTAAGCTGTTAAATGAGACTTTAATAATAGAACCACGGAAACATCACAGTAGCTGCTGATGTTGCTGCCGCATCTGTGTGCGTGCGTGTGTGCGTGCGTGCATGTTGGTGTATTTGCATAGAGCCGACAGACAAGGACAGGTGAATGGACACACACACATGCACACACACACACACACACACACACACACACTCACAGCAGGACAGAAGGGTAACAGTGGTTCCAGAAATAGCTCTGCCCCAGACAGACAGACAGACAGACAACGGTGCAGGAGAGTGGGAATGTTGGGTGTGTAGTCATTGTAGAATGTAGCTTCCAAGCCTCCACTCTTTTATGATTCTGCCTTGGCATTGTCTCCAGAGAACAGGTCAGTATGGGTCATGTATTTGAGCTATAGTAGAAATATGTGCTCTGTGGGAGTGTTTTGGAAACTTTGCTATGATTCTGATTTTGTAGTCTCCAGGTATAGGAGTTTGTTTTGACATGGTTTTGTAGTCTCCAGGTATAGGAGTTTGTTTTGACATGGTTTTGTAGTCTCCAGGTATAGGAGTTTGTTTTGACATGGTTTTGTAGTCTCCAGGTATAGGAGTTTGTTTTGACATGGTTTTGTAGTCTCCAGGTATAGGAGTTTGTTTTGACATGGTTTTGTAGTCTCCAGGTATAGGAGTTTGCTTTGACATGGTTTTGTAGTCTCCAGGTATAGGAGTTTGCTTTGACATGATTTTGTAGTCTCCAGGTATAGGAGTTTGTTTTGACATGATTTTGTAGTCTCCAGGTATAGGAGTTTGTTTTGACATGATTTTGTAGTCTCCAGGTATAGGAGTTTGTTTTGACATGGTTTTGTAGTCTCCAGGTATAGGAGTTTGTTTTGACATGGTTTTGTAGTCTCCAGGTATAGGAGTTTGTTTTGACATGGTTTTGTAGTCTCCAGGTATAGGAGTTTGCTTTGACATGGTTTTGTAGTCTCCAGGTATAGGAGTTTGCTTTGACATGATTTTGTAGTCTCCAGGTATAGGAGTTTGTTTTGACATGATTTTGTAGTCTCCAGGTATAGGAGTTTGTTTTGACATGATTTTGTAGTCTCCAGGTATAGGAGTTTGTTTTGACATGATTTTGTAGTCTCCAGGTATAGGAGTTTGTTTTGACATGATTTTGTAGTCTCCAGGTATAGGAGTTTGTTTTGACATGATTTTGTAGTCTCCAGAACCAAATGGACCCTTATGGGTCTGTAACTCAGAGAGTGTACAAATGGAACTCCCGTTTGTACACTGTAAATTAACATTGATTTTACAATTATAAATCGAGGATCCCAGAGCTAGAAATGTCATTAAACGGTGGTCCGTAGACTGATGCATGTCAAACTGGGGGGGGGGGGGTCCTTGAAATTAAACGGGTTGAGAATCACTGTTAGAGCCGTACAATTATTCTATGATGGGGGTCTCTGGCATAGCTTCCCCCACGGGCTAATAAATGTCAATTTGGGGGTCCTTGACATGGAAAAGTTTGGGAACCACTGCTATAGGGACTAGGGAGTTGTATTGTCTAGTGTCTACACAGTGTTTAAATTATAATGTTGTCTTTGAGATTCATCACATGAGGTGTGTGTTGTGTGTGTGTTGCAGTGCTGGAGCTGAAGTGTGTGGTTGTGTGTGTTGTGTTGTGTTGTTGCAGTGACTCGAGCTCAAGTGTTTGTGTTGCAATCCATCCGTAGCAGCCCTGTCACAATTATTTGTTTACAAAGCCTAAAAGGCAAACAGAGATGTATATTTTTGATGTTCCAATGTATCCTTAATCGCATTTTCAGTCTGTTGATGGCAATTGATCGTCAACCGAAACGTCTCGATGGTGACGGCCATAATTCATAGATGAGGTGTGTTTGTTTCGCTGTGTTGTCTTGCAGTACCGAAGAGGTCGTTCATAGATGAGGTGTGTTTGTTTTCGTTGCAGTACCATCTTAGAAGAGGAGAAGGCGCAGCAGCTGGAGAGGAGCAGGATGGAGATGAGGAGACAGGTGACGGTGTCCTGGGACTCTGGAGGCTCCGACGAGGCACCACCCAAAGTAAGACACTGTTTACACCACCCAGAGTAAGACACTGATTACACCACCCAGAGTAAGACACTGATTACACCACCCAGAGTAAGACACTGTTTACACCACCCAGAGTAAGACACTGATTACACCACCCAGAGTAAGACACTGATTACACCACCCAGAGTAAGACACTGTTTACACCACCCAGAGTAAGACACTGATTACACCACCCAGAGTAAGAGACTGTTTACACCACCCAGAGTAAGACACTGATTACACCACCCAGAGTAAGACACTGATTACACCACCCAGAGTAAGACACTGATTACACCACCCAGAGTAAGACACTGATTACACCACCCAGAGTAAGACACTGATTACACCACCCAGAGTAAGACACTGATTACACCACCCAGAGTAAGACACTGTTTACACCACCCAGAGTAAGACACTGATTACACCACCCAGAGTAAGACACTGATTACACCACCCAGAGTAAGACACTGTTTACACCACCCAGAGTAAGACACTGATTACACCACCCAGAGTAAGACACTGATTACACCACCCAGAGTAAGACACTGTTTACACCACCCAGAGTAAGACACTGATTACACCACCCAGAGTAAGAGACTGATTACACCACCCAGAGTAAGACACTGATTACACCACCCAGAGTAAGACACTGATTACACCACCCAGAGTAAGACACTGATTACACCACCCAGAGTAAGAGACTGATTACACCACCCAGAGTAAGACACTGATTACACCACCCAGAGTAAGACACTGATTACACCACCCAGAGTAAGACACTGATTACACCACCCAGAGTAAGACACTGATTACACCACCCAGAGTAAGACACTGATTACACCACCCAGAGTAAGACACTGTTTACACCACCCAGAGTAAGACACTGATTACACCACCCAGAGTAAGACACTGATTACACCACCCAGAGTAAGACACTGATTACACCACCCAGAGTAAGACACTGATTACACCACCCAGAGTAAGACACTGATTACACCACCCAGAGTAAGACACTGATTACACCACCCAGAGTAAGACACTGATTACACCACCCAGAGTAAGACACTGATTACACCACCCAGAGTAAGACACTGTTTACACCACCCAGAGTAAGACACTGATTACACCACCCAGAGTAAGACACTGTTTACACCACCCAGAGTAAGACACTGATTACACCACCCAGAGTAAGACACTGATTACACCACCCAGAGTAAGAGACTGTTTACACCACCCAGAGTAAGACACTGTTTACACCACCCAGAGTAAGAGACACTGATTACACCACCCAGAGTAAGAGACTGTTTACACCACCCAGAGTAAGACACTGATTACACCACCCAGAGTAAGACACTGATTACACCACCCAGAGTAAGACACTGATTACACCACCCAGAGTAAGAGACACTGATTACACCACCCAGAGTAAGACACTGATTACACCACCCAGAGTAAGACACTGATTACACCACCCAGAGTAAGACACTGATTACACCACCCAGAGTAAGACACTGATTACACCACCCAGAGTAAGAGACACTGATTACACCACCCAGAGTAAGACACTGATTACACCACCCAGAGTAAGACACTGATTACACCACCCAGAGTAAGACACTGATTACACCACCCAGAGTAAGACACTGATTACACCACCCAGAGTAAGAGACACTGATTACACCACCCAGAGTAAGACACTGATTACACCACCCAGAGTAAGACACTGATTACACCACCCAGAGTAAGACACTGATTACACCACCCAGAGTAAGACACTGATTACACCACCCAGAGTAAGACACTGATTACACCACCCAGAGTAAGACACTGTTTACACCACCCAGAGTAAGACACTGATTACACCACCCAGAGTAAGACACTGTTTACACCACCCAGAGTAAGACACTGATTACACCACCCAGAGTAAGACACTGATTACACCACCCAGAGTAAGACACTGATTACACCACCCAGAGTAAGACACTGATTACACCACCCAGAGTAAGACACTGTTTACACCACCCAGAGTAAGACACTGATTACACCACCCAGAGTAAGACACTGATTACACCACCCAGAGTAAGACACTGTTTACACCACCCAAAGTAAGACACTGATTACACCACCCAGAGTAAGACACTGTTTACACCACCCAGAGTAAGACACTGTTTTGGCCTCGGTTCCTGACTGTGGATTGGAACTGCTTGTTGCAGATAATTGAATCTGATTATGGTCTTTCAGAACACAGCAGGGGATTTACGCCAGCGTGCATGTAGACGCACTGTACATACACTGAATTAAGTTGTTAGTGTATGAATTATGAACGTCTCTGTACATGCCTGTAGATGGTGTGTAGAGGGGAAATCCCACGCCATAGACAAGAGAATGGCAGGCTTTATGGCAGACCCGTCAAAAAAACGACTTAACCCATTTAGAAATTGCTTGTTTTTTCAGTTTTCTGAAAAACCTATGTTTCTATGACGGTGTTCCTCAAACTATTTCATGTGATGGACCCCAGAAATTATGTAATCGGCCGCCGACCCCCTCTCTGAAAATATGATGTTCCAGGGACCCCCCAGAAGCAAAGATTTGAGTTAAAAACGCTCTGAAAGAATATATATATTCAAATATCTGTGCCACATTTTCAATTTTTTTGATCTACAAGCTCATAGCGCGGCACCGAGTGCCGCTCTATGAACTTGTAGATCTGCGATTTTTCAATAGCTAATTGAAAGCTTAAAACACTAAAAGGGGTTCCTGTCCTGAATGGGTTGAGTCAGTGGTGACTGACAATAATGAGCCAATTTAGCGTCCATATTTTGGGGGCGTGTCATACTGTATAAGGTGATCTACAAGCTCACGTTGTTAATTTTGGGGTTGTCACTGGCTAACGTTTGTCGACCAGGGTTCACACGATGACAAATTGAAACTAGATAAAGTGCCCCTCGGGGCACAGGTCTCCACCAGGGCAGGTCGGGTTGTGGCCTCCTGGTGGCGCTATAATAAGCCAATGTGAAAAGGGTGCCTTGGATGGCAATTGGATGATTTGAGGCATTTTGTTCCAAAAATGTGTGTTGCACAAAAATCCACGTGTTGGTGGCGCTATAACAGGCCAATGTGAAAAGGGTGGGATATATTCCTCCGCCTAGTAGGAACGTCTGTGAAAGATTTCACGTAAATTGCACACCACGTTCATGATTTCAGGGTTTTTGTTAAAAACGGGCCAATCCTGCAAAATTTGAAAGCCAATGTTAGCCAATCAGGATGGAATATGAAATATGACAGATCCGTCTTGAGCACATGACTATAGAGATAGTGTGTAACGATTTTTTGGACAAAATATGGAGGAGTAATGGCAAAAAAATGTCTTTCACAAAAGTCGGCCTCCTGGTGGCGCTATAACAGGCCGCTCTGGAAAATGTCGTTCCCGGCAGAAGTTCATCGTTGGTATCCAGGGAGTGCGTGTGCAAAGTTTGGCATCGGCCGAAGCAACGGTATACAGTTTGATGTCACAAATACAATACCGTACATGCATAGAGCGCAGTGAAAGACACGTACAGTAGACTACAGTACAGTACAGTGTCTGCCATGACGTCACTGAGCGCGCACACACGTGCCCCGTCGAGATGCCTGGGGGAAAAAATTGAATAATGGAACAGCAGAGTGTTATTTCTGTGCCATGCGTCTCACAGTTTCCATAAAACGTCCAAACTTTTGAACCGTCACCCGACTCTGAAACCCTGCAATTATATAGAACTAGATGGATGGATGTGAAGGATTTTTTTGCTACCCGACAAAGACGAGTTCGTTCACCCTCCTGCACCCAACCCCCGGTTTGCCCACCCACCCTAGCACCTCCTCCCTCTCACCCCCCTTTTCCTCTTTTTTCCATTCTGACCTGAGATCAGATTCTAATAAAATGTCTTCTACGTCAGTCGCTCTTTGATAAAAATAAAAAAAGCATACCTACAAGCTCGTAGCGCGCCACTCGGTGGCGCGCTATGAGCTTGTAGGTCTGCTATTTTTAAATAGCTAAAGCATGACGTAATGCTAACACCGAAAGGGGTTCCCACGGCCCAAAATGGATTAAACATGTGTCGACTGCTTCTGTGGCCGACGGCCACCGCCGTATATTATCTGCCGGAAGGCCAAGGTGCTGATGCCTTTTTTTCTTTTTCTTTTTTTACAAATGGAGCCGTTTTCTAACCCATTTCTGACCTGAGATCAGATTCTAAAAAAGGTCTTCTACATCCTGACAGTTTTCTGAAAAAGCTATATGTTTCTATGTCAGTCGTTCTTCGATTTTTCAAAAAAATAGCAGACCTACAAGCTCGTAGCTATGAGCTTGTAGATCTGCTATTTTTCAATAGCTAAAGCATGACGTAACGCTAACACCAAAAGGGAGTTCCCTCCCAAAATGGGTTACAATACAATGATATACATCAGTGGTTTTCAACCAGTGGTCCGGGGACCACCAGTGGTCCTTGAGGCTGGTTCCAGGCGGTCCGCCGCAGCTGAGTGATGGAGAGGTGGTAACCAAATGGACCCTCATTAGATCTTTAACTCGAGAGCGTGAACTGAAAACAAATGAACGAACCTGTACATACAGGTTAATTTGGTTTAATTTATATGCTCTCTCAAGAGTTACATTATTGTTGAACATCTGCAATACTAAATTTACAAGAAGTCTACGGTCTATACACAATTAGAGAATGTAGAATTGCTATTTTATACAGCATGGAATTGTAGACAAAATCCTATCCAACGACGACAAAATACGTATTTGTCTAGCGAGGCTAGATCTCATAAAAATGCTGGTTCCGTGTGGCTCAAATGCCCGAATAAATACTGGGCCTTGTGATGTGAAATGGGTTGAAAAGACCCCTGATAATATTATACATGATGAATTATATCATTATCATGGCTTTGATGTGGAGAGATATATATATATATATATATATATATATATATATATATAGCGTCTCTTCTCCGAGGGTTGTCGCTTAGTCTGTCGCTTAGTTCCTTTTCCTCACTCTGGCATGCTGTTAGCCCTCCTGTCTTGCTGCTCTCTGCTTCTCCTTTCACTCCCCTGTCTCTTCCTTCCTTCTGTCTGTCTGTCTGTCTGCCTGCCCGTCCGTCTGTCTGCCTGCCCGTCTGTCTGTCTGTCTGTCTGTCTGTCTGTCTGTCTGTGCAGCCCAGCCGTCATCCCACCCTGCAGCCGAGCTTCAGTCTGAACTGCCTGTCTGCTCCGGGCCTTCATCATCATCACCAACAACTCCATCCTCAGCATCATCACCACCACCACCATCGCCACCAATCCAACCAACGCTTTGCCTCCCAGCTCTCCCTCTGCCTCGGACAGCCTCCTCCTACTACTCCTCCTCCTCCTCCTACTAGATCTCCCTCCTCTTCCTCTGACTCCCGCCCTCCTCCTCCTACTCCTCCTCCTACTCACCCACCCGCTTGGCACAGTCTTCCCCGCGTATACGATCGCCAGGCGTCCCACCTGCGTTCGGACCCCGATACCTCCTCCACCGAACTCTCAGGCCACTACTCCTACCCTCGCCCTCTGCCCCAGAACTCCCACCACGCCCAGACCCGGTATACTACCTCCTCTCTCCCCCGCCAGCTCAGCCAGTACTGTAACCATAGCCCTCCTCGGCAGCAGCACCATCCCCAGAAGCAGCATCCACATGTCCAGGCCCAGAAACAGCCACATTTCCAGGCCCATGAGCCTGCGGTTCCCTCCCCATCGCCCCTCTCCAATCCCAGCCTCCTCCTCCCAATCGGCTGCAGCTGCCCCCGACCGCACGCCACGTGTCAGCCGCACTCTCACTCTCACTCCCGGCCCTGGCACCCCCCGGCTGGGGACTGGGAGACCCCGGGTTTCCGCGCCATCATTGGGGACCCCTCCTCCCTTTCCCAGAGCGACAGAGCCCTCTTTCTCCCTCATCATACCTACTCCTCCCTCCTCGCGACCTCTCCTCCTCCGACTACGACCGACCCGACGGCCTCCAGACCCCCTCCTCCTCCTCCGACTGCCGAGACGAGCCCCCCGCCGCTCCGCCCTCGCTGCCCCGCTACCGCTACCCGCCCAGACAAACCCGTCTTTGTTCCTCGCGGTTCCTATGAGGCACAGGTGATTTTTTTAGCCCATTTAAGGCCTGACGTGGAAATAATTAAAAAAAAAAAAGTCTTCTGAAATATGTTCAAAGATTTGTTGCCGCGTTTTCACGTTTAAAAAAAAAAAATAGCAGACCTACAAGCTCGTAGCGCGCCACTCGGTGGCGCGCTATGAGCTTGTAGGTCTGCTGAAATAATATAACGGAACAGGTTGAACCCTGGTGCAAAAGGGGCCTCCTGTAATTTAGGAATGAACTCAACCAAATCTAACTATCATCATTAATACATTTTTACATGTTTTGTTCCAATACAGCACGAACCAACACCAGTGTGTGTGTGTGTGTGTGTGTGTGCGTGTGCGTGTGCGTGTGCGTGTGCGTGTGCGCGTGCGCGTGTGTGTGCGTGTGCGTGACATGCCATTTAGATGTCCTCACAGTTGCGCGTGTGTGGGCTATAGCGTTGACGTGCCCTTTGCTTGTTTCTACCTATTCTCAGTCCCGCTGCAGATTCCTGCACTAAATCCCAATTCCACCGCGCTTATTATAGTCTGACCTGTCTATAGCTCCCATGGAATTTTCCAAAAGTATACTTATATTATTACAGATGTTCAAGAAATGACGTCGATGCGCTATTTTTATATGCTATAGGCCGAAACCCAAAAGCAGAACTAACGTTGCTGTGAACGAATTCAACAGCAATGACTTGTTTTTCCAGTGCGTCGCTACGCTAGCCTGCAGTGCAAAGGAAGGCATACTTCACCAGGCTAGATAGCATTAGCTTAGCTTTGGTCGTTTTTGGCAGCAAGTTTTCTATTTTAGTTTAGTCGCAGTCTTTGGAAATGAAACCTAATTTAGTTTTAGTCACATTTTAGTCACCTGGATTGTTTTAGCGTTAGTCTAGTTTTAGTCGACTAGGTGTCATGCGATCTTAGTCGACTAAATCCACAGTGGATTTAGTCAACTAATATTACTAGTATTTCGGCGGGCCTTGATGCCGTCGTAATGACTGATTTTACACTTGCTGAAAATAGCCGATCTACAAGCTCACAACGCGTAGCAATGTGACGCGTTGTGAGCTTGAAGATCTGCTATTTTCAGCATGCAACCAAGTGTAAAATGACTTATACTGGATCTCTTGTCCACTAGTCCCTCCCTAACATGTTAGTCTAGTTTTTTATTTGTTGACGAAATTGTTAATATATTTAGTCTTAGTTTTAGTCATCATAGCTTAGTTTTCATTTTGTTTCCATTTTGTTTTCGCCAGTGAAAAAAAAGTAGTTGACGAACATTTTTTCGGTCTTTGTTTTAGTCGACAAAATTAACACTGGTTGGAATGCATTGTGGTAAAGCATTGTTGATGCATCCTGTGCTGTCTTCTGTCACCTTGAATGACTGCTGGACGGAGGCATAGAAGAAATGCATGGATGAGAGTATCGGAGAGGTTTAGTCGGTATACTATTACTAGCGTTCATGTCCAGGGATGAGGCTTGTTTTTAGGCTGTGTTCACACTAGGCAGCCCACATCCGGATTGGAATTACATTGGTTTTTCAAGTCTTAACAAAAAAATTAATAACTGGAAGACATTTTTGTGAATCAGATTTGAACCACATTCAGATGGTTTGAAATTAAATTCAACTCTGATTTCTAAAGATTATTCTGGACACTTCTGCGTCACATCATGATGCGTTGTGAGCTTGTAGATCTTTGTTTTTTTCCAGACACCACCGTATACAACTGAGTGTTAGGTGGACATTACTTATGCGCATGTCGTTAGGTTAGCACTACCAACCACCACAGATAGATAGACCATGTCTGAATACACACATCTAATAATCTGATCACTTGCAAATAACAGTGTGGACAGTCGCTCCTCCTAAAGATCTGATTTTGAGAACCAAATCCGGTTTTGTCTCAGTGTCTCATCTGCTATTTCCAGAGCGCAACACCCGAACGCAACCCAACATAAAATGACTTGTGCTTTAGTTCTATCGGATCTCTACTAAGTCATTTTAGTCCAAATTTTGTTGACGAAATTGTCAATATATTTTTTTGTCATAGTTTTAGTCATCATGGCTTAGTTTGTATTTAGTTTTCATTTGTGAAAAAAGGTCGAGTTTTGTCTGCAGTAAAAAACAAAACAAAGCCAGAATGAATGCTGGCTTTGCAGGCCCGCTGTCGCCTTGACCCGGCTGGTATGTGTTGGACGGTAAACATGCCGGTTTTAGCAGGTGACTATACCTCGTTCTGAAACAGCTGTGACTTCACCCATCACCTCCCCCGAACCTGAGTCAACGCCACCTCCAGACGTTTTATATATCATGCGTGGTTGAGAAAGTGTCAACATTATCAAGTGCCTGAAAGGGTTTGTATATAGGCTTGGGTTTCTGGTGTGTGAGTCATAATCTGCCAACATCAAAACTATGACGTATACAGCGTAAACATGTTGAAGGCAAATTAGGTGACTACTCTTATTTAATTGACTTATTTCGATCAGTGTGATTAACAACTTAAGCCTTATTTCGTACTTTGGTCTGCAACGTAATTCTTTTGTGAAAATAGCTAATTTAGTTTTTAGTTTTTTTATTATTTACTTGTAATTAATATAATTTTAAATTGATTCGTTTGATTAAAGCTGCTATAAGCAATAACATGTCAACATTTGAATGACCTTTTCTTTAATTCTTTTGTGTATTCAGACAGCCAGCAATGGGTAAAATACTCTGTGACACATCTAGGGGCCGCAATCTGCTTTGTCATTGGCCGACTTCCCTGTCTACTTCCTGATTGGTTAGTCATTTCGACTGGGTTTTTCTTTCCGACCAATGACAAAGCTTCTAGGAACATCTTTGAATGCAGATTGTGGCCCCTATGTCACAGAGACTACATTTTTTGGGGGAGCGTTTTACTTAATTCTGGCTGTACCAAAAAAAGAAAAGAAAAAGTCATACAAATTTTGACATAGTATTGCTTATAGCAGCTTTAACTGTTGCACCCGTAAATGTACAGTCGAACCTCATTCATGTAGCATAATAACATACCATGGGAAATTGAAAGGAGATACTATACCTATTTATGTATATACATAAAATAATATAGAGTTGAGTATAGAGACAAATGGAGGAATAAATCTCCCTGTTAAAGAAAGTGTCCCGTGTGGACAAGACCATGCTCCAGGGTCATGGGTCCAGGCCGTGTGTGCGTGTGTCCGTGCGTGTGCGTGCGTCCGTGCGTGTGTGTGTGTGTGTGTGTGTGTACGTGTACGTGTGCGTGTGCGTGCATGCACATAATTCCGTTCAAGACTGATTGTTTCGGGTGTAAGGTTGTAAATCCAAGCAGACAAAATGCTCTGTGTTGGAACGGAATCAAATTTGTGAAATAAAGTCCGTTTTCGACAGACGACGGAGGATCAGTCATCCAATTAACACAGTGTTGCTGCCAATACAAACAAATGTGGAACCACTTTCGACTTGGCATCCCTGTTCTTCTGGTCATGTCATTGTATAGGCTTAACCCATTTAGGACTGACAGTTTTCAGAAATACCTCATGTTTCTATATATCAGTGGTGCTCAATATTTCATGTCAAGGACCCCAAAAATGATATGTAATTTGCCGCCGACCCCCATCTGAAAAAATATGTTCTAGGAAGCAAATATTTGAGTTAAAAACGTTCACTCTGAAAGAATATATATATTCAAAGATATAAAAAAAAAATAGCAGACCTACAAGCTCGTAGCGCGCCACTCGGTGGCACGCTATGAGCTTGTAGGTCTGCTATTTTCCAATAGCTACATTATAACATAATGTTTACAACACCAAATGGGGTTCCCGGCCAAAATGGATTAAATGTTTCTAAAAAAAACCTATTTATTTAAACTACACAGAAACAACAGGCCTATACAAGCTCGCAGTGCGTGTTGATGCAGTGTGCTACAGTGCGTAGATCGCCATGTTCTCGCTATTTTTGGTATGATGACATGAGTATAAACGAGGGATTAAGTGGTTTTATTACACGCTTGTGGCTGCGCATTCCTGACATTCCTAATGCCGTTATGAGTTATGGCTTATACCGAGTGTCTCAGAGGGATGCAAAAGTTTAAACAAAACAAAACGACGAAAACATTGCAATTAGCGTGTGTGTGTGTGTGTGTGTGTGTGTGTGTGTGTGTGTGTGTGTGTGTGTGTGTGTGTGTGTGTGTGTGTGTGTGTGTGTGTGTGTGTGTGTGTGTGTGTGTGTGTGTGTGTGTGTGTGTGTGTGTGTGTGTGTGTGTGTTGGATTTCGAACTAAAACAGGACACTGTTCCCAGTAGATGTTCCCAGAGGATTTCTGCTATTCAGTTGTAAATCCTGTTGGTAGACGGGGATTGTGCGTGCATGCATGCCTGTCTTCACCAGTAGATGGGGCTACAAATCCACATGATGACCATGAGCGTGGCGGTGGGACGTGAGGATGTTGCAAGTGGGCCCCCCAAATAATTGCCAAACTATCCATTTATAGCTACATGGGGACCCCCCTCAAGGACCGGACCCACACTTTGAGAAGCCCTGGGTCTAGGCGGGGACACATTGTTCCTCTCTGTCCTTCTCCATGTGCGATGCCGATGCGGGGACAACTGGGCTGTTTGTTTTTAGGATCTCTGGCATTTACTCTCATAAACCCTGTCGTAGACGACGGGGGATTTACTCCCTTAATCGTTTAATGTTGGGCTGTCACTGCGTCACGTGGCTGAAAGCTGCACATTCCTCGTTGGATTCCTCATAAGTTGGCAATAAAACGCTCCTGGCTGTGATGATAGCAGCCGTCAGTGATTCCAGGCTGCCATGCGATCTGACAATAAAGCTTTTGGGGAAAATGGGGGGTGTGTTTAAGTGGCGTGGGTTACTATTACTATAATGCACTCAGAACATAGCCCATAGCTAGTCGTTTATAATAAGCACGACTATAGAGATGGATGGTGTGCTGTAAACGCTCTGACACTCCAAGTCTCGAAGGGGATATTTTTAGGATATTTGATATTGTCGCCTGTTGGGCAGAAAGAAACCTTATTTAATATTTTGTTTTATATACAACCAGATCTTATTTTAGTGATGTTTGGGGAGACAAGAAACACATGACACCATGGACACTTTGAAATACTAGAATATCAAAAAAAGAAAACACAGATCTGGTTGCAAAAGGGGTGTCTGTGCTATTCATAAATAGCACTTTTTTTTCTCTCTACTCAGTCTGTGTCTCAGCGCTGTGGACAGTTCAGAAACCACCTCTACTCAGTCTGTGTCTCAGGGCTGTGGGCAGTTCAGAAACCACCTCTACTCTGTCTGTGTCTCAGGGCTGTGGACAGTTCAGAAACCACTTCTACTCAGTCTGTGTCTCAGGGCTGTGGACAGTTCAGAAACCACTTCTACTCAGTCTGTGTCTCAGGGCTGTGGGCAGTTCAGAAACCACCTCTACTCAGTCTGTGTCTCAGCGCTGTGGGCAGTTCAGAAACCACCTCTACTCAGTCTGTGTCTCAGCGCTGTGGGCAGTTCAGAAACCACCTCTACTCTGTCTGTGTCTCAGTGCTGTGGGCAGTTCAGAAACCACCTCTACTCTGTCTGTGTCTCAGCGCTGTGGACAGTTCAGAAACCACCTCTACTCTGTCTGTGTCTTAGCGCTGTGGGCAGTTCAGAAACCACCTCTACTCAGTCTGTGTCTTAGCGCTGTGGGCAGTTCAGAAACCACCTCTACTCAGTCTGTGTCTTAGCGCTGTGGGCAGTTCAGAAACCACCTCTACTCAGTCTGTGTCTCAGCGCTGTGGGCAGTTCAGAAACCACCTCTACTCTGTCTGTGTCTCAGCGCTGTGGGCAGTTCAGAAACCACCTCTACTCTGTCTGTGTCTCAGCGCTGTGGGCAGTTCAGAAACCACCTCTACTCATTGTGTCTCAGTGCTGTGGGCAGTTCAGAAACCCGTCTTCCAGTGACATCATCGATGGGGAAATCTAAGCTAATTAGAAACCGCAGGCTTTCTATTCCTGATAAGTTACCATGCTATAATGGAAGCCATCGTTCTCGCGATAGTGCAAATCAAAATATATATACACATATGAAATGTTTTCATAATCGCCATGCCACCATGGACATGTGTGTATAACACATATATGTGACCAAATTTGACTGAGAGACTGCCATTGTATTTAAAAAAAAAAAAATGTCATATGAAAGCAGGGAATCATAGCTTCAAATTGACATATTGGTTGTTCAGTTTGACCCACCAGTTTTGGAGATAAGGCTTTTAGAGTAATGTCTTGCAGAAAACAGCGAGTTGAGAAAAGAGGCTTGAAAGGTTCACTGTGGTCTCTAACATTACACATAGCTACATGTTGAAGCATTTATTTGATATTTACATGTCGATGTCAGCTCTGACACTTATTTCAGACATGTTCTAGTATGTGAAGAGTCTGCCTGTGCTATTAACTCATTTTGAAAAAAAAAAGGGAAAAAAACGTTTTTCTACTCTGGTGAAAAGCTGGAATTTGCACGATGGCAGTCTCTCAGTCAAATCTGGTCACATATATACACATATACTGTGTATATATATATATACTGTATAACATGCACACACACACACACACACATGTCCATGGTGGCATGACGTTTCTGATTAAGTGAAAACTATTCAAGAGGCTATGACTAAAACTAAAGTAGAAATTTGCTGCCAAAAACAACACTGACATACTGTACTTTATTTGTTATTTTTTGAGCTGCATCTAGTTGGTCACCAAACCCTGCTGTACGTCTTTTCTGTGTGTGTTGCTTTTTTTTTTTTTTTTTAACTGGGATTTCCAAGAGAAGCTTCTGTAATCATGGTCACAGACTCACAGCTTTGGCTGTCAACACCCTCAATCCGTTCTCACACTAAACACTAATTGTGCTAAATAACACTAATTAGGGCCCTTTTTTGCCGCCTTAAGCCCATAAACTTGTAGGGCGATTTTACCATATTGAAAAAACAAGATTGTGAGCTTGTAGATCGGCTATTTGAACTATTTTAAGATGTTTTTCAAAATAGTGAAAAATGCCTAAAACATTTAGACAGAACGGGTAAGGCGTGGTAGGGCCCAGACATGTCATAAAGGTTGGCCTTCAGGGGTCCTTTGAGGTCTTAATTTGAGTCCTTTATTGTCACCAGCTAATTGATTGGTAACTAGCTATTTGATTGGTAACTAGCTATTTGATTGGTAACTAGCTATTTGATTGGTAACTAGTGTGAAACACCCGGGAATCGTACCCGGGTCTCCACCATGGGAAGCCAACAGCCCTGTGACTCAGGGGAGATATTAGACTTTTTAGGTTGTGTGCTATTTGTACACTCTTGAGTTATGGGGGGGTATAATGTGGCCTAATGCATAGTAAACTTTAGGGGGTCCTTGAAATGAAAAGGTTTCAGATTCACTGCTATATGAACCATTGCACACACCTATGGACACCATAGAGGGGTCATAGACAGAGGTTTGTTATATCAAACCGGTGCTACGTATGTATCACTGCAACCATCACAAAGAACCACTGAAGAAACTGAACCAACGTACGTGCGTGCATGAGTGTGTGTGTGTGTGTGTGTGTGTGTGTGTGTGTGTCTGTGTGTGTGTGTGTGTGTGTGTGTGTGTGTGTGTGTGTGCGCGCGCACCTGCGCGCCAATTTAATTGTGTGTTTGTGGTTAGACCAGGGTAGTAGGAACTGTTGTCCTTTCTTTGTTTGTCAGTAATATAATATGTGTTTTGTCCAACAGACTTGTGCTGTCTGTTTGTCTGTCCATTTCTGACTGACTGACTGACTGTCTCCTTGTCTTCGCACAACGCCTTGACTGTCTGACCGTCTGTCTGTTTGTCTGTCTGACGTCTTGTCTGTCTGTCTGACGTCTTGTCTTTCTGTCTGACGTCTTGTCTGTCTGTCTGTCTGACGTCTTGTCTGTCTCCTTGTCTGTCTGTCTTGCTGTCGGAGGTGTGGTCCAGAGGCAGCTTCAATGAGAGGGTGTGGAAGGTTAGAGGTCCCACTGGTATAGATCTTTTTTATACATGAAGAAAAAGCCATTCCACACTACTACATCAGCATCTAACCCAAAGCAGCAACACAGCTGCCACACATGGTCGTGATCCATCGACGTTCTAGTCGTTTGTAACACGTTAGATGAATGAGCAAAAGTGTCTTGTTTTGACCGTGATTGACTAACCATTAACAGCTTGTTGTGGGTTCTCCTCCCCCTTCCTCTTGATTGACAGCTAACCCAGCCACACAAACAGCCAGCTCGGAGGTTCTGTGTGTAGACCGTCCTCCTCATGCCTGGTGTCCCCCCCTCCCCTCCCCTCCCCTCCCCTCCAAACACAACAAACAAAAGCACAAGGTTTTAACGATTCTGTCTCACTGTCTGTCTGTCCTACGTCTGTCTGTCTGTCTGTCTGTCTGCAGCCCAGTAGACCAGGCTATCCTAGTCCTCGTTCCAGTGAAGGATTCTACCCCAGTCCACAACACCCCGGACACTACCAGGTACACACACACGCACACACACTCACACACACACACACACACACACACACACGCACACACACACGCCTAACAAGTTGGTTCCTTAACTTTCTTGCGCCAAATTCACACCAGCAGAAGAGGTATATATATTCCCGAGTTCGGAGGAAGTGGCGGTGGAGGTTTTCCGTGCGTTGTCTTGTTGCACGCCACCCTCCCCACTGTAGCGTAAAGGAGGCGGAGCCAGCAAGAGAGAGGCGTGGCAAAAGTTTTAGAAGCGACGTGCGAACGTGATTAGAGCAGCAGCAGCAGCCAATCAGAAGTGTGGACTAGACAGAACACCAATAGTGGTCCAATCCAGTGGTGTAGAAATCTCTACCGCTACTGGTGTGAATTCTGCCTTGCTTTCTAACCCCTGTTCCTTGCTTTCTTTCTTTCTTTCTTTCTTTCTTTCTTTCTTTCTAACTGTCTGTCTTTTTTTCTTTTACTCTTTCTTTTACTTTTGTCTCTTTCTTTCTTTCTTTCTTTCTTTGTTTTTCTTTCTTTTACTATTTCTTTTACTTTTGTCTTTTTCTTTCTTTCTTTGCCTTTTTTTCTTTTACTATTTCTTTTACTTTTGTCTTTTGTCTTTTTTTCTTTCTTTCTTTCTTTCTTTCTTTGTGTCTTTTCTTTTACTTTTGTCTTTTTTCTTTTTTCTTTCTTTCTTTGTGTCTTTTCTTTTACTTTTGTCTTTTTTCTTTTCCTTCCTTTTCTTTCCTTCCCTTCTCGTCCGTGGGTGTGTCCTCCTCCCTCCTCCTCCTCCTCCTCAGATGGCGGGGGGGTACCCCGGCCCCCACACCCTGCCCTCTGTGCCCAGCGCCCTGTACCCTCCTCAGCCTGTCGTGCCGGACACTCACCACGCACACACACACCCACGGCCGCACCACGTGCACACACACTCTCACGCAGCACAGCACCTGCCTCTGCCCCACGGCCAGGACATGGCCCTGTGGGGCTCCGCCATGGAGGTAGGGCAGCGAACATACACACACACACACACATACACACACACACACACACACACACACACATACATGCACGCACGCGCGCGCACACACACGCCGATCTACAAGCTCACAACGAGCTTGTAGATCGGCTATTTTCAGCATGCAACCAAGTGTAAAATGACTTATACTGGATCTCTTGTCCACTATAGTCCCTTCTTAACATTTTAGTCTAGTTTTTATTTGTTGACGAAATTCAGTCAGTATATTTAGTCTTGAAAAAAAGTACAAAAATATTTTATCATAGTATTAGTCGACGAAATCAACACTGACACACACACGCCCCCCCCCCCCCCCCCACCCCCCCACACACACACACACACGCCCACACGCACACACACACACACACACACACACACACATTACACACACACACACTGTCTACATCTGCCTGTACCTATATCCATCCATACCTATGCATCCATCTGTGACTATCTTCCATCTACCCATCCATCTGTGCTTGCCTCTATCCATCTATTCACCTCTAACAAGCTATCTGCCTATATTATTACACTGCAGCAAATGAACAACACAGTAAGCTGTATATATTACTAACGACGTCTTGACCAGATGAAACGGGAGCCACTACTACTACTTTTTGTGGATCCAAATAAATCGATGAACGCAGACGTTGTCGCCCTGGATCAACAACAGGTGTGCGCCTCCACGTCTGCTCATGAGGGGCAAGCGAGAAAAAAATAATAAAAAAAAATAGCTAAACAGAATCCAGGTCTGGTCAGTCGCGGGCACGAAACGAGCACTGCGTGAGCACCGCGCTCACGAAAATACGCTTGCTAGCGACCTGCGGATCGCGGATTTAGCCGCGGTTGCCTCGGTTAACCGCAGTTTAGGGTGGATTTGGGTCAAATATATTATAAATTCATATTTGATAAACCGCGGGTGAAATAATGCGGGGAAATAAATGAATGGCGTCTATCTACTGTATATAGGCTTTTAAAACTCACAAAATCCTGGCGAAATCTCGCAATCCGCAACCACCCGCAGATCGGCGGATGGTTGCGGATTGATAAATTGGAATAATAATGAATGAATGCGGTCGGATAACGGGCAGGTTTATGAATAATCCACATTTCCAACAATCCATAATTTTAAACATGTTCTAATTTAGCTATTGAACAATAGCAGACCTACAAGCTCGTATAGCGCGCCACTCGGTGGCGCGCTACGAGCTTGTATGTCTGCTATTTTTTTGAAAAATCGTAAACATGTGGCGCAAATCTTTGAATATATATTCTTTCAGAGTTAACGTTTCACTCGCCGCCGTCCTTATACTCCGTCGTGTGACGAACGGCGTCAATATAGCCGCGGCGCTCGCAAGTCCGCAACGACACGTCGTCGCAGTGCGTCATGAGCTTGTAGATCAGCTATTTTCGTCACGCATAATATATACCTCAGCCATCCAGACACAGTGGGTGTGTAGCTGAGGTTGTCCATATACTGTATATAGCATTGATTCACCGATCCCCGTGAGCGTGTGTATGTATGACTGGCGCTGCTATCGGATCACCTGTCATCAGTCTGGTGTATCTGTCTGTCTGTCTGTCTCCATGTGTGTGTGTGTGTGTGTGTGTGTGTGTGTGTGTGTGTGTGTGTGTACGTGTGTGTGTGTGTGCGTGTGTGTGGCTGTGTGCGTTGCTTGCATTTGTATGTGTGCATGTGTGTGTGCGTGCGTGCGTGTAGGACAGGGCAGTAGACATGCAACAGTGTCTGTTCATGGAGGAACAGTTGATGCTTCAGCAGCAGCAGATGGAGGACGATCAGAGGTGGCTGGCACAGGAGGAGAGACTGCTGGTAACCACATACACACTGAGAGAGGGCCCTGAGACTGCTGCTAACACACACACACACACTGAGAGGCCCTGAGACTGCTGCTAACACACACACTGAGAGAGGGCCCTGAGACTGCTGCTAACACACACACACACACACACACACTGAGAGAGGGCCCTGAGACTGCTGCTAACACACACACACACACACACACACTGAGAGAGGGCCCTGAGACTGCTGCTAACACACACACACTGAGAGAGGGCCCTGAGACTGCTGCTAACACACACCACGTTATGAGGGTGAACTCAGAAGGCAGACACCGCCCCTAATAATGGTTAATCCTAACACTAACATCAGCTCAACTACAGTATGTGGTTTCCACCCGACAGAGATGATTATATACTGTACATACTGTACATCCACTTCCTGTTTGTCCATCGTGACTCAGGAAGCACTTCCCTAAAAGGAGATACTGTGTAGCGGTTAGTCACTACGGTTATCTCTGACACGGCACGCACGCATGCACGCACGCACGCATGTACACACATATGCACACACACAGAAAAAAACACACACACATGCACACACACGGAGAGAAATAAACACACACACACACGCAGAGGAGTTTGTGTTGTTTCACTGAGTTTTTATTGAAAGAGGCTGTCTGCAGAAGAGTTCTAGTGTGTGTGTGTGTGTGTGTGTGTGTGTGTGTGTGTGTGTGTGTGTGTGTGTGTGTGTGTGTGTGTGTGTGCGTGTGCGACTGTGCGTGTGTGTGGGCAGGTGTGGCCTGTGTGAATTCCAGACTAATGCCAGGCTTCCAGTCTGACAGCTATAGAGTTTCTATGACCCACTGTGCGTGCGTGCGTGCACTACAATAGTAGTGCTGTAAGGAGGAGGGAGGAGTGGGGGGGGAAGGGGCGGTGGTTTTGGAAAGAAGGGAGGACATGCCTACAGATTGACAGCTTGTTGGCAACGTGCGCACTCCCTCCTCCTCTCTCTCTCTTCCTCCACCCTCTCTCTGTGTGTGTGTGTGTGTGTGTGTGTGTGTGTGTGTGTGTGTGTGTGTGTGTGTGTGTGTGTGTGTGTGTGTGTGTGTGTGTGTGTGTGTGTGTGTGTGTGTGTGTGTGTGTGTGTGTCTCAGATATAAGTGTCATGGAGGCGGGGAGCTCCGCTGAACTTGAATTCTTCGCCTGATGGAACTGCTGTTGGCACACAGAGAGATACAGGGACACAGGGAAACACAGACAGGCAGATACAGGGACAGGCAGACAGACAGGCAGACAGACAGGCAGACAGACAGACAGACAAACAGGCAGGCAGACATCGGAGGAATACTCTTTCATGATGCTGGTCTTCAAATCCTGTCTTGGTAAACTGGTAGGTAGAAGACGTGTGTGTGTGTGTGTGTGTGTGTGTGTGTGTGTGTGTGTGTGTGTGTGTGTGTGTGTGTGTGTGTGCGTGTGTGTGTGTGTGTGTGTGTGTGTGTGTGTGTGTGTGTGTGTGTGTGTGTGTGTGTGTGTGTGTGTGTGTGTGTGTGTGTGTGTGTGTGTGTGTGTGTGTGTTTCAAGCGCTGCAGCCTCACTACAACTGCAAAGTTGCTTTGGGTTGTATGTGTGTGTGTGTGTGTGCGTGTGCGTGCGTGTCTATCCTGTGTATTGAAGCCTGCAGCTTGGTACAGCATGTTCCTGTTTTTATTGGAAGTCTCATGCAGAGAAGTGATGTGCGTATGTGTACGTTAATTGGGGGTGTGTGTGTGTGTGTGTGTGTGTGTGAGAGGGAGAGAGAATGCTTCTGGCTGTGATTTGGAGGTCTTCGTGGATCCAAAGAGTTGGACAGCTGGTTCTGAATTGGATTCCTTATGGCGTTGTTATACCGTAACCCTGTATGGATTCATAAATACAGTCCATGGTTCTATATAGGCCTTACTGTATATCCCACTGGACACACCAGGGTTGAGCCGGTCCATTCTTGTTTTTCTTCCCCCCCCCCCCCCCCCCACCCACGTAATTTTGAACCACATTGATTGTTTCCGATCCCTAAAAGTTGGTTGTGGAACTGAAACCAAAACATACTTCTCATTGCCCTGGAGTGGGAACCTAAGTGGGTGTGGCACTATTCAGGTTGGAAGATGCAGGTCTGATATAGACCATCATATATATGTTTCCTTAACCCTTTTAGGCCTGACATCGACTGTTTCTATATCAGTGGTGCTCAATATTTCATGTCAAGGACCCGATAATTATCTGTAATTGGCCACGGACCCCCATCTGAAAATATGCCGTTCCAGTGCCACATTTTCACGATTTCTCAAAAAATAGCAGACCTCTGCAAGTTCTTATGAGCTTGTAGATCTGCTATTTTTCAACAGCTAAAGCATGACAAGCATGCTTAAAACACCAAAAGGGGTTCCCGCTCCGAGAATGGGTTAATAAATAAATAAAAAAATACAAAAAAGAAAAACTACAAAAAAAACAGTTCTCGAGCCAAAGTGCTTGTGGTGGAGAGGTTGTAACTATGTACTAACTATTAGAATAAATAAATGGCCATAGCAAAGCTGCAATTCAACAATCGATTCCAAAATGTGATTCCAAAACTATAAGTTGCGATGAATTATAATGTTCAGCAAGGCTCATCTTGCCCTTCAATTACCCACATTCTGCCTCCCTCATAAATGTGCCTCTTTTTTATTATCACGGATGGCTTCTTCTCTCTTGCAATTAATGACATAACATTTGGCAGTCGGCCATGTCTTTTTTTTAAGATACCGAAACCTGTAGAAAAGGTCATCATCTCTTGCTCGTATAGATTCTGTATAGATCACCGTTTTCCAAACGGTGAGGCGGGGACCCATTTTTTTGGGGGGGGGGCGACTGTGGCTCAAGAGGTAGAGCAGGTCGTCCAATGATCCATGGGTCGGCGGTTCGAATCCCGGCTCCTCCTGTCTACATGTCGAAGTGTCCTTGGGCAAGACACTGAACCCCAAATTGCTCCCGATGTGCTGGTTGGCACCTTGCATGGCTTCCGCCGCAATCGGTGTATGAATGGGTGAATGTAATGCACAATCTATGTAAAGCGCCTTGGATAAAGGCGCTATATAAATGCACCATTTAATGCACAATTTTTGGTCAACAGACACATTTTTATGGGTTCCCTTTATTATTATTATTTTTTTATTATTTTATATATTTTTTTTATGCAGGGACAGGCTGAAAGGAAATGGGGGAGAGAGATATGGGGGGGGGGGGGGGTAGTGACATGCAGTAAAGACCGTCGGGATCGGGAGTCGAACCCGCGGCACACTGCCAGACTCGGGCTATATACCGGCAAAGGTGCCTGGACCGCTGAGCCACGGCCCATGCCGCCTTTATTTATTTTTTGTGTAAAACAGAAGATTAAAGACTTGGTGGGCGTTAAAAGCGGATCGTGTCCTGGCGGATCCATCCGGGTAATAATCCGATTTACAATAGACCCAGTAGAGACACACTTACACCTGGATGTGCTCAGTGTTGGGGTTCTGGAGGAAACACGAAGGCCTCTACGGTGAATCACTCCCTCACTCATTCATCCCCTACTCGTTCATTCATCCATCCATCCATCCATCCTTTTATCTGTTCAAGTGAAATTAAACTGAATGGAAACGCAACATGAAACAGTTAACCGAATGTACATTCAGCATGTGTTTGTGTGTGCGTTTGTTTGTGCGTGCGTGCGTGTGTGTGTGTGTGTGTGTGTGTGTGTGTGTGTGTGTGCACGTGTGTGTGTGTGTGTGTGCGCGCGCGTGTGCGTTGTAGAAGCCAGACATCAGGACGTCCAGAGGGAGTCTCGACAGAGACGACTGTGGCCTCCAACCTCCAGTAAGTGACTTGTCTTTAAAACAACGTGGTTATTAATTTCCTACTCTATCGAAGAGATACAGAGCTGGGTGATGATATCAAACAGAGGGCGGTGTGTTTGTAGCCATGGACATATATAGCGGGTACCAGTGTTGTTTTTGGCAGAAAATGTCTATTTTAGTTTAGTCATAGTCTTTGGACTGAAACTTCATTTAGTTTTAGTCACATTTTAGTCACCTGGAATGTCTTATTGTTAGTCTAGTTTTAGTCGACTAAATGTCATAAGATTTTAGTCGACTAAATCTAGTGGATTTAGTCGACTAAAATGTATTTTGGCTGGCCTTGATGCCGTCGTAATGAGTGTTTTTGACAACCAAGTGTAAAATGACTTATACTGGATCTCTTGTCTAATCTGATGTTAACGCCGGTGTCGTTAGCATCATTAACTAGAAAAAGTGCCCTTCTGGGCACAGGTCTCCACCAGGATAGGAATGTAGGGGAGTTGGCATACAAAGTTATCCACAGATCCGTGCAGTTAGAGGTAAAAACACTTTTCGGCCAGTTATAGCGCCACCTTGAGGCTGAGTTGAAATTGTTCATGTGGCATTTCGTCCTCGGCCTAGTGGGAATGTGGGTGCACAATTTCACGGAAATCACGCAATGTGTTCATGATTTGCAGCATTTTGTTTGAAACTGAGCACTCCTGTGAACTTTGGAAGCCAATCTTAACCAATCAGGATGGAGTCTGAGAAATCTGAAAGACCGGTTTCGTTGAATGGCTCTAGAGAGACTGTGTACCAATTTGCGTGATGTTTGGACAAAATCTGTAGGTGTACTGTGCAAAAACTTGTTTTGCACAAAGCGGCCTCCTGGTGGCGCTATAACAGGCCGTTCTGGAAAGTTTGGGGCAGAGGTTCATCGTTGGCATCCAGGGAGTGTGTGTACCAATTTGCGTGATGTTTGGACAAAATCTGTAGGTGTACTGTGCAAAAACTTGTTTTGCACAAAGCGGCCTCCTGGTGGCGCTATAACAGGCCGTTCTGGAAAGTTTGGGGCAGAGATTCATCGTTGGCATCCAGGGAGTGTGTGTGCAAAATTTGCCATCGACCGGGTTAACGGTGGCCGAGATTAGCTACTAACGGACACACGGACGGACGGACACACAAACGGACGGACGGAGTGCAAAACATACTCTCCCCACATGCCTTCGGCCTGGTGGAGACAACAACCTATGCAGATCGACGGTGTCTGAACACACAAAATCCGATCCTGAATCTGATCCCTTGCGAATTCACGGTGTCAGTCAGAGTCGGTGCTAACGATCGCGTCTGACTGTATTCTGATCAAAGTATGTACTGTAGTTGTGACATAATGGGTTTGAGTCCATCTATATGGTCTATTTCAGTGGTTTCCAGCCCTTTTCATAATTATTTAGCCTCTCTATCAGACCCCAAAACAGGATAGAGAATATTTAGTTTATGTTTGATACGGTTTTGTCCTACTGTACGGCATCGTTGGATACGATGCTGTATTGCTGTGGTAGCATATAGGGAGAGATAACATGGGAAATGTTGTTCAAAATGAATTATTACAATTATTTTACATTCTCTAATTGTGTAGTAAATTCATTCATGTTTACGCTCTCTAGAGTTAATCCATTCTGTACGGGAACCACTTTTGGTGTTTTAAGCATTATGTTATACTTTAGCTATTGAAAAACAGCAGATCCACAAGCTCATAGGCTACGAGCTTGTAGGTCTGCTATTTTTGAAATATCGTGAAAATGTGGTGCAAATCATTGAATATATATTCTTTAACGTTTTTAACTCAAATCTTTGCTTCTGGGGGGGGGGGGGGTCCCCTGAACAACATATTTTCAGATGGGGGCGGGGGTCAGCGGCCAATTACATCTATTTTTGGGGGTCCTTGACATGAAAATGTTTGAGAATGACTGACATAGAAACATGGGGATTTTCAGAAAACAGGTCAAAATGGGTTAAAGATGGTCCATTTGGCCCAGGCCGTAGCGTAACGGTCTGGGCACCGGACTGGTGATCCAGTCGCGGTGTGCCGCGGGTTCGACTCCCGAACCCGACACGGCCTTTACCGCATGTCATCCCCCCATCTCTCTCCCGTTTCCTGTCAGCATACTATCTGTCCCTTAAAAAATCAATAAAAGGCGTAAGCCGCAAAAAAAAAAAAAAAAAAAAAAGATGGTCCATTTGGTTACCAACTAACAAAATGAGTTGGGGACCACCAGGAACCCCCTCGAGGACTACAGTCCCTGGACCGCTGGTTTGGAAACCACTGGTCTATTTCCTGTCTGTCCTTGACGGATATTGGAACAGAAATATCTTTGTTTTTGTCCTAATGGAAACATTAGTAAATGATGTCATTTTAGCGTCGTTTATGTTGTTCTTAAGCAACGAGCAACTTCTTGCTACAGATAAACGATGGCGGAGCCGACCTCTGATTGGCCCAGAGAGGCCCGGTTGTTTGTTTGGATTAGATTGGCCACAGCGACAGGAAGTTGTGACCTCTTATTCCGGGAGGCCGCCGCTTCTTAAGGTCACGGGGCCAAAGGTCAACGGATTCTCACAGGAATGTTTTGGGGTTTTTTTTTGTTGTCCGTTATTTTATTAATAGAATAAGCTGCTGTGAGAAGAGCGGTGCTTCTCAAGCATCTTCATGTCGAGGACATATTTGGCCACATGACCACGTCCCCCCCCAGTCTGAAAATATGTTGTGCCTGGGCAGGGACCTCTAGTCCATAAGAGACGATTTGTTAACCCATTTAGGGCGTTTTGGTATACTTTAGCTATTAAAAAATAGCAGATCTGGCCCAGGCCGTAGCGTAACGGTCTGGGCACCGGACTGGTGATCCAGTCGCGGTGTGCCGCGGGTTCGACTCCCGGACCCGACACGGCCTTTACCGCATGTCATCCCCCCATCTCTCTCCCGTTTCCTGTCAGCCTACTTTCTATCCCTTAAAAAATCAATAAAGGCGTAAGCCGCAAAAAAATATCTTAAAAAAAAAAAAAAAAATAGCAGATCTACAAGCTCTTAGCAGGGCACCGAGTGCCGCGCTATGAACTTGTAGGTCTGCTATTTTTGAAAGATCGTGAAAATGTGCCTCAAATCTTTGAATATATATTATTACAGAGTGAACATTTTCACTCAAATCTTTGCTTCTCTTCTGGGGAGGTCCCTGGAACAACATATTTTCAGATGGTGGGGCCATCTGGTGAGGCGTAGGCGTATTTACATATAATTGTTGTGGTCCTTAACATGAAATATTGAGCAACACACTGATACAGAAACCTAAGGTTTTTCAGAAAACTGTCAGGATTTTTTAAGACATTTTTCTAATTGCGACGTCAGGCCTAAATGGGTTAAATATGTTGTGCCTGGGCAGGGACCTCTAGTCCATAAGAGATGATTTGCTAAATATTTTCAAAACTTCTCCAAGTTTGTTTGTTTTTGTCTTCTTGTTTTGTTTTACAGCACTATGTTTTCAATGTACGGATATTCTACTGTTAGACGGGTGCTATAGGTTCTTAATTTACTTCTAGAATGTGGTGTTCTTGTTTATGGTAAATAGCTCTGGATTAATAAATTAACTGCTCCTGGCGGAACGTTCCGTCAGAAGGAATCCAACTTCTTCTGACGTAATGTTGCGTTATTGTAGCTTTATTATTGATATCAAACAGGATCGCTGATTTATTTTTCTTTATTTTTTTATTTTTTTGCTTGGCCTTTCCTTCTTTAGCGATCCTAGTATAGACCGGCTTGTGCAACCGTGCTGCCGTTCACCTCCCTTAAGAGTGTCTGCTAAATGCCTAAATTGTAATTGTAAATTGTACAAATTGTACATTTATTTTCCAAAAAGGCCACTCTACAAGCTAATTTTGGAACGTAATGTATTATTATTATTTAAGTGGCAGATCTACAAGCTGACAACGCATTGGATGTTCGACGTATAATAATGTTACGGTGGTCAAATTGTTTCCTCATTTTGCTTGGGAAAGGACCCCTGGGGGTCCCCGGACCCCACTTTGAGAACCATTGTGCTAGGAACCCTGGCAGCCATCTTGTCTCC
This sequence comes from Protomyctophum parallelum, assembly GCF_964188405.1. Lineage (NCBI taxonomy): Eukaryota > Metazoa > Chordata > Actinopteri > Myctophiformes > Myctophidae > Protomyctophum > Protomyctophum parallelum. Next base: position 20,190,414 of record NC_139698.1, on the reverse strand, counting down.
TATGCGCGCTCGCACCACGTTATGCCACAGTAAAGCAGCGTGCTAGCCTAGCAGCCTCTAGCTGGTTTAATGGGCCTTGCCCCAGTCTGTCTGCCTCTGTAGCACGCTAGACTAGCAGCCTCTGGCTGGTTTACTGGGCCCTGCCCCAGTCTGTCTGCCTCTGTAGCGCGCTAGGCTAGCAGCCTCTGGTTTACTGGGCCCTGCCCCAGTCTGTCTGCCTCTGTAGCACATTAGGTTAGCAGCCTCTGGCTGGTTTACTGGGCCTTGCCCCAGTCTGTCTGCCTCTGTAGCGCGCTAGGCTAGCAGCCTCTGGTTTACTGGGCCCTGCCCCAGTCTGTCTGCCTCTGTAGCGCGCTAGGCTAGCAGCCTCTGGTTTACTGGGCCCTGCCCCAGTCTGTCTGCCCCTGTAGCGCGCTAGGCTAGCAGCCTCTGGTTTACTGGGCCTTTCCCCAATCTGTCTGCCTCTGTAGCGCGCTAGGCTAGCAGCCTCTGGTTTACTGGGCCTTGCCCCAGTCTGTCTGCCTCTGTAGCGCGCTAGGCTAGCAGCCTCTGGTTTACTGGGCCCTGCCCCAGTCTGTCTGCCTCCTCTGTGTAATTACACAGTAGAGAGACGGAACTCTCTAAGGCTCAGGCTGTGATATAACGTCCAGGCCGTGGAGTTTGTCTCAAAGAAAGTTGGATGACGGTCACGTTGCAGTCACAGCAAGCTACGCCAGTCTGACCCTTAAGCATCTCTTATTCCGGAGGGAACATTCGCCCCAAAATAGCCGATCTACAGAAGCTCGCACAACAACGCGTCGACGAGATCTGGTGTAGACTAGAGTGGAGAAAGCACAGAGCCAGCCAACGCGGGTCAAATAGAATAGACTAGAGCACTGGTTCCAAAACAGTGGGCCGGGTCCCATGTGTGGGTCACGGAACAATTTGTGTGGGTCAAGACTCGAGTAAAAATGTTTCTTTTCCTACATTTAAAAATATATATATATTTCAGAATATTATTTTAATAAATGTATTTTTTTTAAATAATTATTATAGTAATAGTATAGTAATATAGTAGCCTATACATTTCATAACAAACAAATCTAAGAAGCGTTGTGCATTTGTAGATCTGCTATCTTCACTAGTTTTCGTCCCGGGTAAACGTCTAATTTATCTTCTGGGTCTCAACCTGTACATTTTGGGTAACCACTGAAACGGAGGGTTCAAGTATAAGAGGTTTAAAGACAGGTGTTAGTCTCTCAGCGTCCAAACTACGTCACACGCTTAAACTTTGTCATTATCATGGACTTTGCCCGTCATCCTCAGTCCAGTCCAGTCTATCCGAGATGCTACATCGACTTCACGAAGGACATGAAGTCATGCCTTTTTGATTGTAACCCGTTGCTTTTGGACTGATGATTCAGCTCTCCATGGTCTCTCATCATGATGATACACTAGCCCATTTCGGGCGGGAACCCCTTTTGGTGTTTTAAATATTGTTATAATTTAGCTATTGAAAAATAGCAGCTATTTTTGAAAAATCGTTACAATGTGGCGCTATATATATATATATATATATATATATATATATATATATATATATATATATATATATACCGGTATATATATTCTTTCAGAGAGAACGTTTTTAACTAAAATATTTTCTTCTGGGGGGTCCCTGGAACTACATATTTTGAGATGGGGGTCCGTCGCCCAATAGAGATAATTCTGGGGGTCCTTGACATGAAAAAGGTTGAGCACCTCTGACATAGAAACATGGGTTTTTCAGAATTTTTTTAGGATTTAGAAGCCTTTTTTTAATCGACCTCAGTCCAAAATGGGTTAAAGGCAGAAACATGACTTAGTGTGCAGAAACTCCACACAATCAGCCACCCATGCTTACTTGCTTGTCTTCGTCAGTGTTGTTTTTGGCAGAAAATGTCTATTTTAGTTTAGTCATAGTCTTTGGAATTAAACTTTTTAGTCATATTTTAGTCACCTGGAATGTTTTAGTGTTAGTCTAGTTTTAGTCGACTAAATGCCGTGTGATTTTAGTCGACTAAATCTACAGTTGATTTAGACGACTGACATGTATTTTGTCGGGCCTTGATGCCGTCGTAATGACTGATTTTACACTTGCTGAAAATAGCCGATCTATAAGCTCACAACGACGCGCTGTGAGCTTGTAGATCTGCCATTTTCAGCATGCAACCAAGGTTAAAAATGACTTATACTGGATCTCCTTTCCACATGTCCCAAGCTTCCTAACATTTACTAGTCTAGTTTTTATTTGTTGACGAAATTGTCAGTATGTTTGGTCTTATAGTTTTAGTCATCGCAGCTTAGTTTCCATTTAGTTTTCGTCAGTGAAAAAAAGGTAGTCGACGAACATTTTCATCTTAGTTTTAGTCGACAAAATCAACACTGCTGTATACTGTGTAGTTTTGTAGTACATGTACAGTACTGTAGTGTATACTGTGGTACTGTAGTACTTATGGAACATACTGCAGAGTGTGTTTACTGCAGTACTTTGTGGAACATAGTCCAGTGGAAGGCGTGTGTGGAGCTGCCATGGATTCCATATTTTGGTCTCTGTCGTTCATCTCTCTCTCCGTTTATCATCCTCCCATTGAATGGCTGTGGTTTGTGGTGGGGAGAAGTGTGTGTATGTGTGTGTACAGTACATGCATGCGTGCTTGCGTGCGTGCGTGTGCGTCTGCATGTGTGTGTATAAAGTGGCTCGTATACATGTACCAGTGTGTGTGTCTCAGGGGAAAGAATGTTTTTTCTTTCATACATGCAAGCGCTTGTGTGTGTGTGCGTGCGTGCGTGCGGCTGTATTTTGGGTGTCGGTGGTTGTCAGACCATAACAGTCCCGTCGTGGCACCGAGGCGAGCGAGGTTTCCTAAAACCCTCTCTCTCTCTGTCCCTCTCTTCCTCCCCGAGAAACCACACCTTGGCTTCTACAGTATGTTCTACAATCTATAGTACTGTATGTCACTCATAACAACACACTCTTAAGGCCTCACTCACACACGTAAGACACACGCAAGACATACTTGTGTCGTCCTGTCGTCTTCCGTGTGTCATGCATGGCCGCCTCGATGCATTTCCAATGGGAGTCACGTGGTTTGGAAGACACAACCTCGTCGCATGGCTGTCGCATGGAGGCGGCGGCCATGACACACAGAAGACACAGAAGAACCCCTTTTGGTGTTAGCATCATGCTATGCTTTAGCTATTGAAAAATAGCAGATCTACAAGCTCATAGCGCGCCACCGAGTGGCGCGCTACGAGCTTGTAGGTCTGCTATTTTTGAAAAATCGAAGAACGACTGACATAGAAACATGGCTTTTTCAGAAAACTGTCAGGATGTGGAAGACATTTATAGAATCTGATGTCAGGTCAGAATGGGTTTTAAGTGTGAGTGAGGCCTAGAACCACACTACTATGGAGTCTATGTTCTATAGTCTATACAGACCAAATCCACTAAATGCACAACAAACAAACTTTGCCACTAATAACTGTTGTGTTGGAGCAGCCATAAACTACACAGGTCCGTCCCCGATGCTCCGGGGCATCTTTGTAAAGTTATTGTTGGTAAAAAAAAATAGCAGGTATAAAAGAGTAATAACGTTTGAGCAGACGAACGTCAGTCACTTTCCCATTCGACTGTATAGTAGAAGAGCCGACTGTTTACGCCGCAGAAACGTTATGTCTCCGCCTACAGGAAACCTCTGGGCTGAGACCACGCAGGGCGACCGACCAGTCTGTGGTTCAGTCTTTGTTAAATACTGTACATGTCACAACAACACCCGACGTCCCATTATGGACATGGTGTTTATACCGCGAGAGACGGATCCGCAGCGGTGTCGATTTTGACATAAAACTGGAATAAAACTCCCATCTATTTTTGGTCGACTATAAGTATCATACGAAACTGCCTCCCCCTGGCCAGCCTGATGGAGGGGAAAGGAACTGGTTGGAATAACGTGTTCCTTCCACGTGCTACGTCCAACCAGGGAGCAACTTGGACACTCAGGCATGAAGGAAGCATGAGTTCAAGTCCGTTGCTCTCCCCTTGTCTCCCATATATGGGGACTAGGTTGGTGGAGGGTGTGTAGAGCCCAGGATCACATTAGATGATTGACACGGGTGAAAAATGGGTTACAAAATCGTGGGATAAAAAAATATTTAAAAAATAAGTATCATACGATTTCAGTCGAGTGCATCTTACAGTTGATTTTGTCGACTAAAGTGTGCTTTGGTGGGCCTCGGTGGCGTCGTAATGCCCGATTTTACACTCTGGAAATAGCCGATCTACAAGCTCACAATGTGTCTTAACGTGTTGTGAGCTTCTAGCTGGGCAACCAAGCATAAAATTACTTGTCTTTTTAGTTCTACAGTACAGGATCTCTTCCTCCACTAGTCCGTCCCTAACATTTGAGTCTAGTTGTATTTGTTGATGGAATTCAGTATATTTAGTCTTAGTTGTAGTCGTGGCAGCTTAGTTTTTATTTTGTTTGTTTTTGGTCAGTTAAAAATGGTAGTCGCTGATCACTTTTCGTCCTAGTTTTAGTCGACGAAATCAACACTGTGATCTGCAGCATTAGTTTTTAACCCATTTAGGGGCGGGAACCCCTTTTGGTGTTTTAAGCATTATTTTACACTTTAGCTATTGAAAAATAGCAGATCTACAAGCTTGTACTGCTATTTTTGAAAAATCGTGAAAATGCTGCACAAATCTTTGAATATATATTATTCTTTCACAGTGAATGTTTTTAACTCAAATCTTTGCTTCTGGGGGGGGGGACACACACAACATGTTTTCTGATGGGGGTTGACGGCCAATTACACATATCTTTGGGGGTCCTTGAAAAGGTTTGAGAACGACTGACATACAGTTTTTTTTTCTCCAGAAAACTGTCAGGATTTTGAAGGCATTTGTATAGAATCGTCCTCGGGTCTCAATGGGTTTTAAAGGGTCTGGTTGTGGCCATGATTGGCAAACCCCAGCCTATATAAAGCTCCATTTGCCCAATTCCCCCACACCTGTCATTGGATGACTTCAGAGACGTGCACACACATAATAGGGGACTTCAGCCCCTACCCTTTTTACCCCGTCTGTAAAGCAACTGCCCTCTCCAGACCACGAATGCAGCGTCTACTACACGGTGAAAGAAATGCAAAATGCCACTCCTTTCCATGCCATGCCATGCCATGCCGGAAGGAATTAAGGCAGCATTCACGGATAATTGCTTCTTCTCCAAAGTCTCCTGAACTTGAACACAGTATTCCAGCGCATCTCCACTAGCTAAAGAGTGCTGCTGGGTTGTGTTCCCCTGAAAATAGCTGATCTACAAGCTCACAACGCATCGCAGCGTGACGCGTTGTGAGCTTGTAGATCTGCTATTTTCACTAGCCCCTGCCCCCTCTTAAAGGACCACTTTTCAATTCAATTCTTTTTCTACTCTGTCTGTGTCTCATAGGAGGGCTGTGGGCAGTTCAGAAACCATCTTCCAGTGACATCATCGATGGGGAATACAAGCTAATAGAAACTGCAGGCTTTCTAGTCCTGAAAAGTTGCAATGCAAAAATGGAAGCCATCGTTCTCACGATAATGACAATATAAACATGTTTGTTTAAAAAAAAATCTGCCTAATGATGATGTCACTGGAAGACGGTTTCTAAACTGCCCACAGCCCTCCTATGAGTAGAAAAAAATTGTGCCGTTTTATCATGATTATTAGTGAGGACCTATACTGTATTATATGAAGATAGGTTGAAAAGTGGTGAAGTGGTCCTTCACACTATCTGCACGTCCCTGGGTGGCTATAGCAGTCCGTCCGACCTTTTGCGGTCGCTTTTTTGCACCTTCTTCAGACATTCTTCCAACACGTTCTCCCACAGATGTTTACCACCTCCTCTTACCAGGGACTTTTCCACCTCTTCTACAACTCCACCCAGCTTTTCCCAATCCCCTCGGTCGTTCCACGGTGTGTGCGTAGATGCAAATATGTAAGTGTGTGTTTGTCACGTAAAACTGTCTCATTGGTATATGGAGATCCAAGTTGTCCACGGAACCACAGATCACCCCCCCCTCCCCGATATGCCCATGATATGACCATATATGGCCATGTACTCCCCCCGCCCCCCCTTCTCCTTCCCCTTTCTCTTTCATCATGGAATGGAACTAAGAAACCGATGGAGCTTGTACATAAACGCATTTCAACTCACTGTTTTTTTACACCTGTAAAGCTGTGATGTGACGTTAAAGTTACGATCTGCTGTACTGTTAACATCATGGATCTTGTCCATGTAGGGCATTAAGCAACTAGTCGACTAGTTTACTAGTCGACTCGTGAATCCACTAGTCGACCTTGTTGGTACTAGTTGACTAGTGTATATATTTTTTCCCCCCGATTTTGTAGGCCTCGAGATCAGGTAGATTATAGTCACCAATGTACATAGTTTTTAAATAAATATTTATAGAGCACCGAAGTCTGACGTCACTTTCAGTAGAGGGCGTCAGTCCCCAGGTTCATGTATTTGTTTAGTTGCATTGAAATCACCATAGGAGGAGTTTTAGATTGATTCATATAAGAACTGTGTTTGAAAAATAAACATGTCATCCCGGCCGCTTCACTCACATGGGTATGAAGAATCAACTGACTGAGAGAAAACGCTAATGTTACTGCTGCTGAATTAGTTAGATTTTCGCTAGAAGCAGACTGTATCATATATGAGTGACTGACTGTTGCAAACGATACAGAGACACCTCCCTGACAATAACGCCGAGACAGCTTGTTTATTTTTGGACCACAACGCTTATAGTAGACGATATTAAGATCACCCCATGTTATTCTCCATAGAGAAACTACTTCCGTGAACCAGGGGAATCGTCGGGATGAGCGAGTTACGTCAGGACTTCGGTGCTCTATTTCCAAAACTTTTAAAAAGTTTACTAGTCTACTAGTCAAAATGACTAGAAGTGCAATGCCCTATGTCCATGTAGGGCCATCAAAGGGACAATGACAGACATGATGATATCTGACCCCTATACACACTTCTCTTCACTTTTCCTCAACTTTCACTGTAAACGGAAAATGGCAGCTTCCTTAACTTTCGGGAGGTGTAGTTCCGGAACTAGCATTCGGAGACTGTGGAATAGTTGACTGGCTACACGCCAGACTATCGTCCACATAGACATCTACTAGCATAAAGGCTACATGGCTCGTCTGCCCTTTTCTGGGCAACGGAGAGCGATGTCGCCACCTGGCGGCCATCTTGCAACACGTAGCTCGACCCTTCTGTGTCTCTGGTGCATGTAAATCATAACTTGCTCTGTTTTCAATCAATTTTCATGCCGTTTGATTTGTTATAAATGTCAGAGATGTAGTTATGATACTGCATACTTATAATGGCCTTTCATATAAAAACAAACAACAACAACAAACAACATTTAAGCAGATGAGCATCCTGAAACATATAGCTACATTGTAATGAACCAAATCCGTCAAGATTTCAGCGAGTTAAGAGTATATTTTTTTGCTTGAGCAGACTGTTGATTGTTGCAATATGGCCGCCGGTGTATAGACTCCGACGCGTGAATTCCGTTTGTGTCCGAGCATAGGCATGCTGACCTTTTTATAGTAGCCTACAATAATGTTTTAAGTTTACACATACTGTAAACAAATGACACAATAATCAACACAAAACACTTTATTTTTTAGAACACACCCAAATCGAATCCTATTATGGCGTGCATGTTCAATCAATAATTCCATCAAAACAAACGGCATAAACAATATTAGTTTGCCTCTTCTACGAAAAAATAAAACTTACAAGTTAGCGTTCTCTTGCATCATACCATATACTACTTGTATTATTTCCCAATTCCCACCACAGAGTAACCTCGCATCAGACTATCCAGCCATCCAGCTTAACCCATTTTGGGCAGGAACCCATTTGGTGTTGGCATTATGCTATGCTTTAGCTATTGAAAAATAGCAGATCTACAAGCTCATAGCTTGCAGGTCTGCTATTTTTGAAAAGTCGAAGAACGACGGACATAGAAACATAGGCTTTTTCAGAAAACTGTCAGGATGTAGAAGACATTTTTTAGAATCTGATCTCAGGTCAGAATGGGATAATGTATCCACCTCGGAGGACAGTGTCAGTATAGACCAATCACAGGCATGCCTCAAAGCCATGCCTATGCTCGGACACAAACGGAATTCACGCGACTCTCCGACTTGCCTTTTCTTATCTATGTTGGTCCACACCTGGCAAAATGACCCCCCTCTCCGAGACAAGGCTTGGACCATCCACTGACGTTCCACTGAAGTGCCAGGCTCTTTGTCACATGTATATATAGAGGTATATCCATATATGGGCATAAGAGGGACACGGACGGACAGATACAGAGATCTCCATATATGGGCATTTAAAACGGCCATTTGCATAACAGGGCGGGCGGGGCATGCGTTCCCCCATTTGCATCGTTTCAACCTGCATCGTTCCCGAGTATACCTGGCGACCAGCCTATAGTACTATACTGTATGTATAATGTCAAAGTGTGTCATGTAATGTTCTACTTGTACTTCCTATGAAGTAGACATACTATATAGGCCCTATCTTATACCGTATACCGCTTATGCCTTAACACTGTATAGGCATTCTTTACAATTTTGAAAAAGTTGGCTATTTGCAGTCTTTTAACCCATTTTAGGTGGGAAACCCTTTTGGTGTTAGCATCATGTTATGCTTTAGCTATTGAAAAATAGCAGATCTACAAGCTTGTAGCGCGCCACCGAGTGGCGTGCTACGAGCTTGTAGGTCTGCTATTTTTGAAAAATCGAAGAGCGACTGACAGAGAAGACATTTTTAGAATATGATCTCAGGTCAGAATGAAAACTGTCAGGATGTAGAAGACATTTTTTAGAATCTGATCTCGGGTCAGAATGGGTTAAAATGTTTTTTTCAAAACGGTAAAAACAAAATGCCAAAAAAGGTTATAGGCATAAGGGGGTGAGGCAGCGTGCAAGTCAAGATAGGGCCCTGAATGCTCTCTCTCTCTCTGTGTGTCAACCGGTCTGGTCAGAGTATGTTTCTTCCCGTAAAAGGGAGTTTTTTCGTTTGCCATCATCATCATCCTCCTCCTCCAGTGTTCTGTTCACTCCTCCTGGGAACACTTAACTGTGATGATGGTAGAACACCATGGGTTCATTACAGAACCCTGTGATGCCGGTGTTCTGATCGACCCCATCAGAACGCCATGAGTTCATCACAGTCTCATCTCCAGTGGTGGAAGAAGTCGGTATAGCGCTGCCGCCGCCTCACAGCTAGACGTGTGTATAGGTTCCATTCCTGCTGTGGGCACTGGGGGGCGTGCTCTCTCATCAGTGCCCATACATACCCGAGGTGGGCTTGGTCGAAAAGGGCCTTTCTGTGTGGAGTTTGCATGTTCTCCCCGTGTCCCCCTATAGGGTAGGTACCCTCACGAAAAAACATGCAGTAATCCTGTTCTCTATACTGCCTCCCCCTGGCCAGCCGGGGCACCTGATGGAGGCGAATGGAACTGGTTCCTTCCACTCCATCCAACTGGCCAAGCTCCCCCTCCCCTGTCAGGTGATAAGAAACAGCTTGCCTTGGACTCCTCATGCATAGAAGGAAGCATGAGGTCAGTCCGTTTGCTCATCCTCAGGTTGGCAGAGGGAGTGTAGTGTAGCGCCCAGAATTTACAGCTGGGCGAATAAATTAAGGTCACAAAGATCGTGGGATAAAAATTATGCTTAAAATACCAAAAGTATTTGAAGCATATTGTTTCAAAAAAGCTCACAATGCTAGATTGGCTATTTGAAAATAGCCAAAGTATATCTAGGGCTGAAGTGGATATTGTATGTTTTTTTCTTTTTAATAATAATAATATTAATCTACACATTAACTATAGTAACTAAAGCTTCCAAATAAATGTAGTGGAGTAATACGTAAATATTCTGAGGTCTATAGTGCAGTAGCAGTAAGTGCAGTAGGTATTGAAAATAATTGTACTTTAAGTACAGTAGTACTTGAGCAACTGTACTTAGTGACGTTGCACCACTGGTCATCTCCATATAGCTTCTCTCTGTCTGTCTATACTCTGCTGTTCTCTGTCTGTCTATACTCAGCTGCTGTTCAGCCACATCAACCCAAGCCTCGCTAGAAATACAAAATCTTTAATCCATTTAGGACGGGGGACCCCTTTTGGTGTTTTAAGAATTACGTTGTACTTTAGCTATTGAAAAATAGCAGATCTACAAGCTATGAGCTTGCACATCTGCTATTTTTCAGCAGCTAAACAGCTAAACAGCTTTCACGATTTTTTAAAAGAATCGTGAAAATGTGGGCGCAAATCATTGAATGTATATTCTTTCAGTTCAGCGAACGTTTTTTAAACTCATATCTTTGCTTCTGGGGCATCCCTGGAATTAACAAAATATTTTGGGACGAGGGTCAAATACACATACATTTTGGGGTCCTTTGACATAATAGTGACAAATAGTTTGAAAACCACTGACATGGAAACATACGTTTTTTTTCTTCCTGTTTTCCGATTTAGAAGACATTTTGTAGAATCTGGTCTCAGTCCTAAATGGGTTAATCTAAAAGATTTTATAGATTTTTTTTATTTTTTTTTATATATTATTTATATTTCCTTTGCAAAATCAGCAGCATCAGATCTATAAGCTCACAACGCGTCGCAAACGTGACGCATTGCGAGCGTGTGGATTCGTCGCGTGGCGAAGAATGTATGGCTTAAAGAAGAGCGATTAAAAAGAAAAAAAAAAAAAAAAAAAAGAAAAGACTCGAGTCTTGGATACACACAGAAAACTGTCATCATCACATACTTGGTAATGGATCCTCGTTGGAATGGCTTTGGCCCAAAACAGGCTCACATGGTTTGCTGCTTGGACTGGAAACTTTCCATGTCCCCGGGGATTAGTTTGTGAGCATAATTAGTTCGCTAACAATGTCCCCCCCCCCTTGGTTGCATTGCATTGTTGCGAGTTAAAATAATTATACACGGAAAAACATTCTTTTCCGTTCACAAAACTGTTGTTGTTTTTCTTTATTCCTGTACCAGTGGTGGAGGAAGAAGTACTCAAATTTTACTTATACTTTAGTAGAAGTATCAATACCACAGAAACTCTGTTATACAAGTAAAGGTCGGGTATTACACATTTTTACTTGACTAACAGTACAAACGTATTGGCATTGAAATATATAGTGCCCAAAGTATAAGTACTCGTCACTTATCAAAATGTACAGAAATGTGACAATCTTTTGAAAAGTAACAGATCTGCTTGCATTTGTGACATCTGTTATGTTCAAATAGCTTAACACAATGTATGCCCAAGACATCCACAGACGTCCTATAGGAACTACCGCATGTAGTGCCCAGACGTCTGTGGACGTGTGGGTCTAAATGTGGGCACCCCACTTCGCTATTTTGAAAGAATGAAAGGGCATACATAATGTGTTAAGTGTACTACGGTGGCTGAAGTTGTTAACTTATATATCTACAAAGTAACTAGTTCCCAAAGAACGTCGCAGTCCCACCCCCTACCAGGGCCCAGGAAATGATTCTCCGTTCATTTTCCTCATAGACATTTCAAAAAGTATTTATTTAAAGACGTTTACGCCGCGTACAAAGTCAACTCTTGTCGTGACAAATCATGACAACAAACACAATTTTTTGGGCCGAACAAAGAATTAGAAAGAAGAAGAAAACGGCAGGTTACAACCCTTTTTTGGTTGTTTTTCTTCTTTGTAATTGTTTGTTTGGTCCAAAATATTGTGTTGGTTGTCATGATGTGTCACAACTCGAGTTGGCTTTGTCCGCAGCGTAACCGTCTTTAAATAAATACCTTTTGAAATGTCTATGGGAAAAATGCATTGGGAATCATTTCCTGGGCCTGGCGTCATCGTGAAAGGGGGCGGGACTGCGACGCTCTATTAGGTTTTCTAATAATTGTAGTGGAGGAGGGAGAAAAAAAAGGTGCAACATTTGCCTTTCGAGACGTAGTGGAGTAGAAGTAAAAAAGCAACATTGGAACTATACTCCAGTACAGTGAAAGTACTTATACCGGTATAGTCCCTTTCCACCACAGGCTGCAACGCCGCTATTCCTGTACCATAGAGATTACTACATGTTGTTGCTGCTGCTGTGTGTATTTTTATAACCAGTGTGCATTTATTTTTGTCGCTCTGTTTTGTCCCGCGCAGACGGGAAACCAGCACATATACCAGCCCGTTGGCAAGCCAGGTAATAGACGGATCCCCTTCTGCATGTAATTACACAGTCTGAGAGGTCAAACCGCCATTGTTGTTGTTTTCTGTCAAGTCTGTCTTTTTATCTCTCTCTCTCTCCATGTTTACTGAACATCTCTGTTCGCCTCTCACTCTCTCTATGTCTTTCACGCACGCACGTACGCAGGCACGCGTGACACACACTCCTATACTTCCTATCGTTTAAAATGTTTTAACTGACTAGGCGTGTGTGCGTGCTGCGTGCGTGCGCGTGTGTGTTATATCTGAATGGTTTCACGTGTTATGGTATGTTTTGCTAAGTGTTATCATTTGATTGTCATTTGAATGTTATATTGCATGTCATTGCCCTGAGTGTCGAGTGATAATTTGAAAGAGTTCAAAAATGTGACTTGAACGTCATTGAGAGTTATTTGAATGTTATCCTCTCTGTCGGGTGGAATCCTCATCTGTCAGGATTCAAATTCAAGTCTCTTCTCACCACGTTTCCAGCTTTGCAGAACAGGCATTAATTAATAGGTTGTTACACTTTTCGTGCCGGCATGTTTTCGGGCACAGACCTCGCCAGGCAAAAACTACAAAAAATACGTCATTTCGCGGGTCCTTAACCGGCCATTTTAAATCCGGATGTAAGAGTGCAACCTGTCCGTAGCTACAACATGCTAACCGGAGCTTTGTGGAAGCCTTTTAGTGGCATCCTATAAATTCATACTTTTTCCTCATGTCACCAAATCTGAGGGTCAATTCCGAGATAAACCCCGCTAAAGATCGCGGCCAGTATGGGAGCACGGATTTTCATTATTTCGTCACTTTTGGTTCTCGACCGTACCAACATGGTGGCCGGTCCCCTTGTCGTCGTCCCCCCACACACACACACACACACACTCGCTACATACACTCTAGTATCATTGGAAGTCGGATTTATGGAGGTTTGAAAATCCTCCTTTTCAACTGGTTTGCACTGAGATTATAATTGAAATCCCATAGTTGGAGGTGTTGCTATAGGAACCAGACCAATGTTAAAAGCTTCTGTTGGCCTCAACCATTATATAGACGTATAAGTATACGTTGGGGTACGCATATATATATATATATATATATATACACGGACCTGGGATATGATGCCACCTAGTGTTGACGTCGTGTATATATATATATATATATACACAGACTTGGGGGGGGGGGGGGGGGGGGGGGGGAGAGTTAACATTGAGTGCAGTTTCTTCCAGTGGTGAAATGTCCCTTTAAAGGTTACGGAGTGTCATTTTAACGTGGTCTTCCCCTATAGAACATGTGGCTGCTCCCCCAAAGAAGCCCCCCAGACCTGGAGCTCCAGGTCACCTTGGCAGCCTGGCCTGTCTTTCCACTGGAGACAGTTACAATGATGGACTCAAGGTACAGCACGCACACACACACACACCTACCTCCCTATGCATTATACTGTGTTAACACACACACACACCTACCTCCCTATGCATTATACTGTGTTAACACACACACACACCTACCTCCCTATGCATTATACTGTGTTAACACACACACACCTACCTCCCTATGCATTATACTGTGTTAACACACACACACACCTACCTCCCTATGCATTATACTGTGTTAACACACACACACACCTACCTCCCTATGCATTATACTGTGTTAACACACACACACACACACACACACACACACACACACACACCTACCTCCCTATGCATTATACTGTGTTAACACACACACACACCTACCTCCCTATGCATTATACTGTGTTAACACACACACACACACACACACCTACCTCCCTATGCATTATACTGTGTTAAAACACACACACACCTACCTCCCTATGCATTATACTGTGTTAAAACACACACACACCTACCTCCCTATGCATTATACTGTGTTAACACGCACACCTACCTCCCTATGCATTATACTGTGTTAACATACACACACACACACACACACACCTACCTCCCTATGCATTATACTGTGTTAACATACACACACACCTACATCCCTATGCATTATACTGTGTTAACACACACACACACCTACCTCCCTATGCATTATACTGTGTTAACACACACACACACCTACCTCCCTATGCATTATACTGTGTTAACACACACACACACCTACCTCCCTATGCATTATACTGTGTTAACACACACACACACACACCTACCTCCCTATGCATTATACTGTGTTAACACACACACACACCTACCTCCCTATGCATTATACTGTGTTAACACACACACACACACACCTACCTCCCTATGCATTATACTGTGTTAACACGCACACACACACCTACCTCCCTATGCATTATACTGTGTTAACACGCACACACACTCTCTTTCTCTCTCACACGCACGCGAGCGCACACACACATGCGCACACACACCTCTCTATGCATTAGTATACTGTGTTAACACACACACAGATGATGGCATGACTGTTAATGCTTATCTAGCATTAATATTGTTTCTTTTTTTCCTTCTTTGGGGTCTCCCTCTCTCCCTTTCTCCTCCTCTCCTCCTCCTCCTGCCTTACCCTGACCCCCAGCCCTGGCGGGTAAGCAGGCCTGTGTGTGTGTGTGTGTGTGTGTGTGTGTGTGTGTGTGTGTGTGTGTGTGTGTGTGTGTGTGTGTGTGTGTGTGTGTGTGTGTGTGTGTGTGTGTGCGTGTGCGTGTGCGTGTGCGCGCGCGCGCACGTGCACGTTTGCGTGTGTACGGTAACGATTATTATTTTTTTCCATCAGAATGTGTCTTGTCTTTAGTCTGTAGTTGCTGAACATTAACTGCATTCAAATTGTGACACCTGGAGCTGGAACTACTGTGGCTTTAGTTTAAACAGACAACATCAAAGTGCTCAACTTAAACCTCTCTTAAAGTCTCTCTCTCTCTCTTAAAAACAGAAAGCAACTGAAATGAATTGTACAGCCAACTAGTGCTGCATGATTATCAAATTTAGAAATGACATCGCACAGGTGTCTGAATCTTGATCGCAAACTTGTTTTTGATTAATTGTGCATCACTAATACATCTAGGACACAAGAGGTGATTAATTGGTTGGTTGGTTGATTGATTGGTTTATTGATTGATTGATTGATGTATTAACAGTATTCAGAATGGGTACATTTCAAACGAAAGCACAACTCGATACAAAAACTGTTACTGTGGACGACGCCATGATAAGGCATTACAACGACAGGGTCCACCATCTTCAATTCATCAGAACATTTAGAGACGTACTGTACAAGAGGTGTTATACTTTAGCTATTGAAAAATAGCAGATCTACAAGCTCATGAGCTTGTAGATCTGCTATGTATTATATTATATTATATTATTATTCATTATTCCATTATGTCATTATAGAGCTATAGCTTGTAGCTGTATTAACCCGTTTAGACCGAAGTTTGATTCTACAAAATGTCTTCTAAATCCTGAGTTTTCTGAAAAATCAGTGGCTCTCAATGCTATTTCATGTCAAGGACCCCTAGAATCATGACCGTTTTCTGCTCAACCTTAAATAAATATATGTAATTGGCCACCGACCCCCCGTCTGAAAATATGTCGTTCCAGGGACCTTCCAGAAGGAAACATTTGAGTCAAAAATGTTCTCGCTCTGAAAGAATATATATTCATTCTTGTGCCACATTTTCACAAGATCGATCACAAGCGTTACATAATGCTTAAGGACACACCTAAAGCGGGCGGCGGCAGGTCGAGGCCAGCGCTTCACGTGGACACTGATCCTCCAGACGTGTGATCAGAGCGACGGGATCATGTGTTCATCGTCCGACCTCAACAGTTCAGCATGTTGATCGTTTATGGCGCCGTGTCGACAGAACGGCCCGTTTCAGCTGGCATAGTGCCACTCTGTCGTGCATTTATTTTATTTTATATTTTTTATTTTTTTGGAGTAGCCAATCGTTTTTTGAGGGGCGCTAGGCCCCTCCTATTTAAAGCTTTGATGTTCGTGTTGTCTGAACAAACATAAAAAATGCCATTGACAACGAATGGAGAATTTACGTCATACGTGTCTGAGCAAATCGGCATATGTATGTCGGCGGGAACCCTTGGCCAATAAGGGACCACCATTCTTGAAGATGATGTACGATGATTAGAGCGCCCCTCACTTCACACGGGTGTGGTTTTTTTACGTTCTTTTTTCTTGATTCCTCCCCACACACATGTCTGCGTTGTCACTGCTGTTGCATCCTACTGGCTCACCTGCCAGTGAGGAGCCCCCACCGGGAGGACATAGAGCTTTCGTCCTGCTCCTCCCCGGGCCAACCCTCCCTGCTGTGACAGGCACACGCAATCACCACTATCACCCTCCCAGCCCGAACACGGGGATGTCCGACACAGCTGGGCAGATGCAGCACCACGGCGGATTCTGACCCACACAACCAACCTTCAGCGCTCCCCTAGCTGACCGATCAGGCACAGCGGTGGTTGATCAGTTTGAACGTTGTGGTGTGGGTGTCAATTACGTCGTGCCGTGCTGCCGTTTCAGTTCACACATCATCAGGGTCACAGCACACATAGACGCCCCCCTGCCCTTTGACCCCGTCTGTAAAACAACTGCCCCTCTCCAGACCACGAGTGCAGCGTTTACTGATGGTGGAAGAAATGCAAAATGCCACTCATTTCCATGCCACGCCGGAAGGTATAGGCAGCATTCAGGAGAATTGTCTCCTGAACTCGAACACAGTATTTTTTTGCAAATCCATGTCGTTACGCCACATCTCCACTAGATAAAGAGTGCTGGTGGTTGTGCCCCGAAAATAGCAGATTTACAAGCTCTCAACGCTTCGCAGCGCGACGCGTTGAGAGCTTGTAGATCTGCTATTTTTGCCCTCTCATGGGATTTCAGCCCCTGCCTATCTAATGCTCTCTGCACGTCCATGATCAGGGTGCAACTGCGCCGCACACATTTCTAACCTGAAACCTGCCCTTCTGGGCTTGAAGAAATCCGACACACTAAAAACGTGTGCGTCTCTGAAGAGCTGGCGGCCCTCTGCAGGCACTGGAAGAACTCAAGCCAGCCTACTTATATGTTTGTACGTATACCGTATACGGGTTTTTCACATGTCCTGCTCCTCCTCACAAGGACTGTAGAGCAGGCCGCCCACGCTTGGGTTGCCGGAAGGTTCCCAAGTTGTTGGATACCGGGCTCACCCCCACACAGAGTTAAGTGTCGAAGTGTTCTCGAGCTAAGACACTGAAACCCCCGGCCCTGCACTGTATATTTCTTGACGAGCAGGTTGTTGCCTTGCATTGGTTTCCTCCGGCCGTCTGTTTGTGTGTGTGTGAATGGCTGAATCATGAATGTAATGTACAATGTCAATAAAGGCTATATAAACGCACCATTTACCATCCCACCTTAAATTTAAGAAAGGGTGAACTGTAATACTATATACTACTATATACTGTATACTGAAAAGTATATTGAAGTGTATTCACGCTCACAGCCTTGAAAGGCACACGACTCAACACCACACGTGCGACAATGCTGCCACCTGGTGGCTCGAATATATATTGAATGACTGTGCAGTGCTAATTATGTTCACCTGTGCAGACTGACAGTCTCTTCCCCGGTGTGTTTCGCCCTGCAGGCCCAACGTGGTTTAGTGGTTATTATAGGTTAGGCATATAGTTTCTGTGTTTAGGGTTAAGATTAGGGTTAGGCATATAGTGTTTGTGAGGATAGAGTTATGTTTATAGGCATGGTTTTGGTGAAGTTAGGGTTAGCCATAGTTTTGGTGAGGTTAAAGATTAAGGTTTAGGGTTAGGGTTGCTGCCTCGGCAGCATTCCTTTTTTGGGTTTATGATTCGGTCCGGGAGCAGGTGATATCGTTACGTAACTTACGTCATGTTATTGTCAGTCTTTGGCAGTCATTGTTTTGTAGTCATCAGGCCCGGAACCCTCAATCTGCAACTACCTTTCTCTCAAACCGGAAGAATAATACCTTCCCAATAAATGTGTGACCCGCACTACGCGGCATCAAGGCTTTTATTGGGGAAGGCATTATTCTTCAGGTTTGAGGGAAATTACTACAAAACAATGGCTTTAAGCAACTTGTCGACTAGTAAATCCACTAGTCGAACTTGTTGGTACTAGCTGATAAGTAGTTTTTTGTTTGTTTTTGTAGGCCTCAAGATAAGATAGAATGCTATATTATGGTCGCCAATGTACAATTTTTAAATGTACAAATATAAAACAAAAAAAAGAAACTTGGCAACTAGTCAACTAGTAAAGATCACTAGAAGTGAAAGCCCTAGTACAACATCACCCGCTCCCGACCGGATCACACAGCAATTTAGGTTAATAGGCGCCACCTGGGCGACACATCAAAGGAAGAGCGAGTCCTGTGTTCACTGACGACCTTAAGTTGTTGCCATGACACGACACAAGCTTTGTTGCTCGTTCTTCATTGGTCGAGGGTATAGAGGACCTGCCACTCACACTGTCCTCTCTCTCTCTCTCTCTCTCTCTCTCTCTCTCTCTCTCTCTCTCTCTCTCTCTCTCTGCCATGTCATTGGTCACACACAGCTGCAGCCTCAAGAGATAAGCCCACCCCCCACGGCCAATCTGGACCGATCCAACGACAAGGTGTACGAGAACGTGACGGGATTGGTCAAGGCCGTGATCGAGATGTCCAGTAAGATCCAGCCGGCCCCTCCGGAGGAATACGTTCCCATGGTCAAGGTACACCAACGAGACCTCCTTGTTTCATATAGAGCGTCGTTAGTCTCGTTCCCATGGTCAAGGTACACCAACCAGACCTCCTTGTTTCATATAGAGCATCGTTAGTCTTGTTCCCATGGTCAAGGTACACCAACCAGACCTCCTTGTTTCATATAGAGCGTCGTTAGTCTTGTTCCCATGGTCAAGGTACACCAACAAGACCTCCTTGTTTCATATAGAGCGTCGTTAGTCTCGTTCCCATGGTCAAGGTACACCAACCAGACCTCCTTGTTTCATATAGAGCGTCGTTAGTCTCGTTCCCATGGTCAAGGTACACCAACCAGACCTCCTTGTTTCATATAGAGCGTCGTTAGTCTCGTTCCCATGGTCAAGGTACACCAACCAGACCTCATTGTTTCATATAGAGCGTTGTTAGTCTCGTTCCCATGGTCAAGGTACACCAACCAGACCTCCTTGTTTCATATAGAGCGTTGTTAGTCTCGTTCCCATGGTCAAGGTACACCAACGAGACCTCCTTGTTTCATATAGAGCGTTGTTAGTCTCGTTCCCATGGTCAAGATACACCAACGAGACCTCATTGTTTCATATAGAGCGTTGTTAGTCTCGTTCCCATGGTCAAGGTACACCAACCAGACCTCCTTGTTTCATATAGAGCGTTGTTAGTCTTGTTCCCATGGTCAAAGTACACCAACCAGACCTCCTTGTTTCATATAGAGCGTCGTTAGTCTTGTTCCCATGGTCAAGATACACCAACGAGACCTCATTGTTTCATATAGAGCGTCTTTAGTCTTGTTCCCATGGTCAAGATACACCAACCAGACCTCCTTGTTTCATATAGAGCGTCGTTAGTCTCGTTCCCATGGTCAAGGTACACCAACCAGACCTCCTTGTTTCATATAGAGCGTCGTTAGTCTCGTTCCCATGGTCAAGATACACCAACCAGACCTCCTTGTTTCATATAGAGCGTCTTTAGTCTTGTTCCCATGGTCAAGGTACACCAACCAGACCTCCTTGTTTCATATAGAGCGTCGTTAGTCTCGTTCCCATGGTCAAGATACACCAACCAGACCTCATTGTTTCATATAGAGCGTCTTTAGTCTTGTTCCCATGGTCAAGATACACCAACCAGACCTCCTTGTTTCATATAGAGTGTCGTTAGTCTTGTTCCCATGGTCAAGATACACCAACGAGACCTCCTTGTTTCATATAGAGCGTCGTTAGTCTCGTTCCCATGGTCAAGATACACCAACCAGACCTCCTTGTTTCATATAGAGCGTCGTTAGTCTCGTTCCCATGGTCAAGGTACACCAACCAGACCTCCTTGTTTCATATAGAGCGTCTTTAGTCTTGTTCCCATGGTCAAAGTACACCAACCAGACCTCCTTGTTTCATATAGAGCGTCTTTAGTCTCGTTCCCATGGTCAAGGTGCACCAACAAGACCTCCTTGTTTCATATAGAGCGTTGTTAGTCTCGTTCCCATGGTCAAGGTACACCAACCAGACCTCCTTGTTTCATATAGAGCGTTGTTAGTCTCGTTCCCATGGTCAAGGTACACCAACGAGACCTCCTTGTTTCATATAGAGCATCGTTAGTCTCGCCACCCCTTTCAGGACGGGAACCCCTTTTGGTGTTTTGTTATACTTTAGCTATTGAAAAATAGTAGATCTACAAGCTCGTACCGCGGCACCGAGTGCCAAAACATGTACAGTAACTACATCGATATTACACATTTTGATGGATTGATTATTATCTAACATGTTGAAAATAGTACCACTGTATTCCTCATCCTTGAAAATGTATGATTAGTCACCAGAATAAAGACCTTGAGTTATTGGTAAATTATACCACGGGTCGTTTCGAGGAAGCAATCTGATTGGTTGAAACAGCCTTCTAGCCGTGGGTTAAACCGGCACCATTCACCACCTAATCAAAACAAAGAATTCAGCTGCTCTGTTCTCCCAGAGCGCTAGCAAACTCGGTGGCTAGGCTAGCCACCGGGTAACTGTTGTATAATTGCAATATTACACTTGAGGATGTGGTTTAACGTGATTATTGCCACTTCAGTGATGCTTGCGGAACTCGACTTCGTCTCGTTCCTGACCACATCACTGTCGTGGCAATAATCACGTTAACCCACACCCTCTCGTGTAATATTGGTAAAATAACAGTTTGGTGGCCATTTTGAAAAATGGCTGCAATGGTCACGGAACTTAAACAGTACCCACCACTGTGTTCCTCATCCTTGAAAATGTGGGATTAGTCACCAGGATCAAGAACCTAGGTGGTCTAGAACCTGCATTTGTAAAATAACGACCATTTGGTGGCCATTTTCCAAATGGTCACCACGGGACAAATCTGCGATGGCCCTATATAGCCAAAAATCTTCCTTATGGCTAACTGTGTGCGTGTGTGTGTGTGTGTGTGTGTGTGTGTGTGTGTGTGTGTGTGTGTGTGTGTGTGTGTGTGTGTGTGTGTGTGTGTGTGTGTGTGTGTGTGTGTGTGTGTGTGTGTGTGTGTGTGTGTGTGTGTGTGTGTGTGCATCAGGATGTGGGCCTTGCGTTGAGGACATTATTGGCTACCGTGGATGAGACCATCCCACAGCTTCCTGCCAGCACACACAGAGAGGTATACACACACACACAACATTAACTTTTACACTTCATTTGAATACAATTCTGTTACATTTTAGTCATATTTCAGTCACCTAAAATGTTTTACTTCTAGTCTAGTCCATAGAACTGTGGATTCATGTGTGCTGGTGCATTCCCACAGATCGAGATGGCCCAGAAGCTGTTGAATTCAGACTTGGCGGAGCTGATTGGGAAGATGAAGCTAGCTCAGCAGTATGTAATGACGAGGTAGGTTCAAAACGCAAAAGCCGACAACGTCGTACAGACGTACACGTCGATCACCAAAAACAAACTTAACAACTCGTTGCTGCCCGGTGTAAATCTCACATCACATCAAAACTGTTACTTTTCAGGATTCAAATTAACAAATGGCAAAGGTAGTCTTTGCCATAGTCTTTACAAGAGTTTCGGGCTTGCAGATCTGCTACTTTTGTTCTGATGCTTTAGTGTGATCAAGTAGGGTGTAAATTTATGAACAAACACAAATGTTTAGATGAGAGATGACCCGACAGCAACAAGCTGTTGTCTGTCTGCACTGCCTTTCATGTCGTATACCAGCTGAGTATTTAGTTCCCAGTGACGCACAATAAGGGCTGATTCATACTCCTATTTTACCGCTGTAGTGCCGATATGATTTAGGCTCGTCAGAAATGTTCAGTAGCACCGAAGAGCCCCCCCCCCCCCCCCCGAACCTCAAATGACGTCACATTGTAGGCTCTACAGCGCCGAACCGACTTTTATTCAGAGTATTATTTAGGAGTATGAATCGCGCCTAAGAGTGACGGTGACAACACAGCTTGCACAGGGACACACAGCGATCCTAGTTAATAATTGTACCCACGCATTCGTTGTTGACGACAACATTGGTTGTGAAAGTCAGTGGCGTTCTTAAGGAGGTTCCAGGGGGGTCCCCAGAAAAAGTATAGTTAATATATCATCACAATCTTTTCAACCACTTTATAAAAGTATATGTTGGCTATTCAAAAATAGCAGATCTACAAGCTCACAGCTAGCAGTCACAAAGTTTGCCACTCTGAAAGCTTGTATACATATTCTTGACGTTTTTTGGAAAAACATCGAAAATGTTTGGAACGTTTTGATTCATTTTAATGGTACGCAAATCTTCTCTTCTGGTGTTCCTGGCACAAAACATTTTCAGGTGGGGGTCGTTTGACTTGAAAAAGTTTGAGAACCACTGGACTACAAGATCAATATTTCACAAGTTGTGTGCGTGTGCGTGTGTGTGCTCGCTCGTGTGTGTGTGTGTGTGTGTGTGTGTGCGTGCATGCGTGCGTGCTCTCCCTTCCAGTCTCCAACAGGATTATAAGAAGCAGATGCTGACGGCGGCACACGCCCTCGCGGTGGACGCAAAGAACCTGCTCGACGTCATCGACCAATCGCGGCTCAAGATGATGGCCCAGGCCCGCCCACACTAGCGGAGTCGACCAATAAAAGGAGCTCTTATCTGGCGGGGGGGTTGACGGACAGACAGACAGTCAGACAGACAGACGGACGGACGGCAGCTCCATGGTTACCAGGGTTACGCAGTGCGGTGGCGAATGAACTAGACTCCTCAGGAAGTCACCCTGGTGGCTCATTGAGGCGAGGCAACCACCCGGCTGCTTTAACCTCAGACTGAGTCCATGGAGGGATTCTTTACATGCTCTGGAAACCATCGTGGAGTCGGATCCGTTTTCATCCCGGGTTTTTAGGGACTGCTGTGCTGAGCCGCGCGCGGGAATCGACCCTGACACTTTGTCGGGTTCGGTCCCGTCCCCCCCTCCCTAAAAACACTGTGACTCTCGTAATAGGAGGACAGGATTAAAAAAAAAAACTCCTGAATCTGAGACTGATCGGACACGGCTCCGACTGTCTTCGGACCGGAACTAAAGCCAGGAGGGGAGCGTTTGTAAATGGGACTGGAACTGCTGCACCAACCAGCAGCATATCTTAAGTTATAATATGGACCCGACAAGGGGACACCGCGGTGGGGGTGTGATTGTGGACTGGACTACACACGTTGTGGACTGGACTACACACACGTTGTGGACTGGACTATACACACGTTGTGGACTGGACTACACACGAGACAGTTCTGGTTTTATTAAGGCCCTGCAGGACTCATGTAAAAGAATGACTTCTGTGAGCCCGGCGGAAAAGGGGTTTTAAGATTAAATGAACATTTCTTTTTGGGGGGGGGTCTGATGTGGTGGAATGGGAGTAGATTGGACTGAAGCGGAGCATTATTATTATCTAGGCTGACGTCAGGTTTTGCGGGTAATTCCTTGAGTTCATCTCATGATACCTCCTCCCTTCAAGTGGCAGATCAGACTAGAAAGATGGTGTGTTCAGCTGTGTGTGTGTGTGTGTGTGTGTGTGTGTGTGTGTGTGTGTGTGTGTGTGTGTGTGTGTGTGTGTGTGTGTGTGTGTGTGTGTGTGTGTGTATGCGTGCACGCATGCGTGTGTGCATGCCTGTTGTATTGCTGAACAGAGGGTTGGCGGTTTGAGACGATAAAAGCTACAATAAAGATCTGTGATTGGTCAGGAGCCTGGAGAAGACCGCCTCCTTCTCTCTCTCTCTTCTCTCCTTTATAGTCTTCCTCTTTTCATCAGCAGAGGGAGGAGCTCTCTCTCTCTCTCTCTCTCCATCCGTTGACCTCGCTCTACCCTTCCGCTGCGTGACAAGGTGGCCATATTTCAATGGTCGGGAGGAGGTCGGGCCGCGACTGAGAATGCGACGCCTCAGGCACGACGACGCGGAAACCACGTAGACTCGACATCAAAAACGGCATAAAAAAAACCAACCCGAAAACAAGTTCAAAACATTGACAACGAAGCGAGGCCCTTCTGCCCGACTCTGTGCCGTTCGAGTCGCATATATTATACCCGTAAGGGTTGGGAATTATTTATTACCGTTCGCTCTGTGTCCGCATGGCAACACGGAGCCAAAACAACACACACCCAATCGGATCCGGCGAGATGCTACGCCTGACCTGAGATCAGATTCATACGAGGTTTCCACTGGACACACACTGGTCTGATTAACCCATTCTGACCTGAGATCACATTCTAAAAATGTCAGTCGTTCTTCGATCTTCGAAAAATAGCAGACCTACAAGCTCATAGCGCGCCACTCTGTGGCGCGCTATGAGCTTGTAGATCTACTATTTTACAATAGCTAAAGCACGACATGATGCTAACACCAAAATGGGTTCCCGTTCAGAATGGGTCCTGTTTTCCGATCGGAGCAGCTTTTTCTTTTAGGACTTCACAGGTTGTGAAGACGAAACGGCTGCGGTTCCAAGAGGCTTCCTATAGTCGGCACACGTCGCGGTTCAACAAGACGGCCTCCTTTCTCTCTCCTCTCCATCTTGTTTGGACGTTTCAACCCCCCCCCAAACCCAAATAGAGAGGAATCCTCTCTATTCTGCACATGGCATAACAATAATAATAGGCGAACAATCGCCGAGAATTGCTTCACTCACAGGCTCGAGCTGTGAGGAAGATCTGCTATTTTCGGCTGAGATTTGGTGTAGAGGGGGGGGGGGGGGGGGGGGGGGTGATGCGGACCATGCATAGAACTCATGGTCATCTAAGTCGAGTGTATACTATAGGGTTTAACTTTAAGTGGTTAATGAATACATACAGGACGGGTGACTGCCTTCCTGACCTATAGTGAGCGAATGGGAGTTGTGTGGATCAGTGGTTCTCAAAGTGGGGTCCTTGAGGGAGTCCCAAGGGGGTCCCCATAGCTATAAATGACAGTTCGGAACCAATTGTGGTGGGGGGGTCTGTAACTCTGACAGTGTACAAAATGGGTCCCATTTGGTCCATCGGAGTTGAATTAACATTGATTTTACAGTATAAAATCGGGGGTCCCAGAGATAGAAATGCCATTTAAAATGGGGGTCCGTCCGTAGCCTTATTGCAATTATCAAACTTTGGGTCCTTGAAATGAACCTGGTTGAGAATCACTGCTAGAGCCGTAAAATAATCTTCTCTTATGGGGGTAAATCTGCGGGCTAATTAGTGTCAAGGGTCCTTGGTATGAAAC
Organism: Protomyctophum parallelum; assembly: GCF_964188405.1. Taxonomy (NCBI): domain Eukaryota; kingdom Metazoa; phylum Chordata; class Actinopteri; order Myctophiformes; family Myctophidae; genus Protomyctophum; species Protomyctophum parallelum. The sequence goes on along the minus strand of NC_139698.1, from coordinate 20,164,724 downwards.
AGTTTGAGAACCACTGGTGTAGATGTTGTGCTGGTACAGTATCACTTGTGTGCACGGTGGTGTGTGTGTGTGTGTGTGTGTGTGTCTCTCAGACTGGTGTCCCTCGCTGTGTGATTGGCTCATGTCTTGCTGTGACGTAATGTCTTCCTTCTCATTATTCCCCTTAATTACCAATCCCAGAGGAAATGACACCCAAAGTGATGCATCGCGTCTTTGCTCTGTCACCTCAAGCAGTGTCACTCTGTGACACGCACACACACACACACACACACACACACACACACAGGGGAAGCAAAACAAACATGAGATGAGGAGGGAGTCATGTAACTGGAACAATTTGTGTTTGAATATCCTCCGTTCCTGTCAGGTGCCACGCTTTGAAACTGTCCCCAGGAATTGTGTCACAGTGTAAACAGTCCTCCATGGGGGGGGGGGGACAAACAAACAAACAAACAAACAAACAAAAAAAACACATTTGTTTCTCTGACATTACGAGGGACAAATGAGCTCAACGAGCCTTGTCAGTGTTTTTTTTTTCATTCTTTTCATTTTGTAAATTCTGACCCCTGCTGGACACTTGGGAAAATAACACACACTAGTTATTTGAATAGCGGTGACCTGCTGGTATAGTGTCATATTATTGGTATGAGTATGTGAACTTGCACAAGAACAGAATAAAAGTTGTGTCATGGTTGTTCAGTTTTTAAATTCCCGTCTCATCCACATTTTCGATGGGTTTCCTTCCACATGGACAATATCAAAATATCAAATAGTTGCGTCTTGTAGGTTTTCAGGTGAGATACTTTGCGTTTCATTGTGTGTGTGTGTGTGTGTGTGAATCCCATGCTGGTACTGTACATGGTGTGTCTTAACTGCATGGCTAACTGTACAGTACTCCTCCTGGTAAGCACTGGTTTATATTTTGTCTTCATGGGCCAAGCCAGCCAATCTTGTCAAATAGCAGAATAAATAAATAAAAAGAATGAAATGAAACAAAGTGAATATTTGTCTTCTACACGTCTCTACTAGAGTTCTCAAGTTATTCCCGAACCCGACGTTTTCTGGCCCGGGCCTAAAATGTATCGAGTTGGCCGGGGCGGGCTCCATGAGAAGAAAAACAAATCACACCTGTGTGAACTGAGTGTTGCAACTCCCCTCCCCCCTCCTCTGTCTCTCTCTCTCATTTGCAGGCAACAGTGCAGCACTAATACTATCTCTCTCTCTGGCACAACAGCGCCCCTACTGGTACCGTATAGTCATATACTGGTGCTCATGGCCACATAGCTACATGGGTGAACACGGACATTGCTGTTCCTTGGAGTGGTTGCACCACTCAAAAACTCTGATATTCTGGCAAATCCTGGGGGCATAGACTCTCTCAACTTATGTTACAAAAACAATTAAAAGGAATTATGCATTTGCATTGCATATGCACAAAAACAACATACCAAAAGGCATGGGGCTTTATGCAATATCCTGGGGTCGGGTACAGTACAGTCTAAACGAGAGATCAGTCGACAACCTGAGATCGGGTTAAATATAGCTGGTAGATGCAATGTGTGATTGGTGCGTTTATAAAACACGGGTCAAATAAAATGGGTGCATATGTGTTCGAGATGATTGCCTCAATCAATCTAGCCTGCAGAATCGGCCTCTGATGCTTCAAATCAAATGCTTGTTCTGGTGAAATTCCGGATTATTGGAAATTCATAATGAATTTCTTTCCCCCTTTCTTTCCAACGATCACCGACTGTAGGCCTATACTGGTATACATAACATTGACGCAGTCCTGGAGCATGGCATGGGCATGGGGCTATAGTGTTGAACCATATTCCAGTATTGTAGCTCAGATGCCTGATATCTACTGTAAGCTATTTGTTTGTGACTTTTAGTGCACACACTTTTAGTGTGTATATGTCTGTTATGTCTGTATGTCCCTACTCCCTAAGCCTAAGGCCTCATTCACACACAAAGAACACATGTTCTGTGCTCTGCCTGTGTTTGATGGCCGTCTCAAAATGCTTTTCCAATGGGAGTCACATGGTTTGACCAAACATTTGTGTTTGATGGAGGGGGACAGAACACAGCCATATTGTGTCTTGTTCGTGTTTAATGGCCACCCCCAATGCATTTCCAATGGAAGTCGCATGGTTTGACGAAACATTTTTGTTTGATGGCTGTGTTCTGAACCCCTCGTCCCACGTCCCCCGTCCCCATCAAACAAAAATGTTTGGTCAAACCATGTGACTTCCATTGGAAATGCATTGGAGTGGCCATTAAACACGGACAAGACAGCTGTCTCAATAGTGTGAATGAGGCCCTGTACACACATATCAGATGAACATGCTCTGTGCCGTCTGTTTAATGGCCGCCTCAATGCTTTTCCAATAGAAATCACGTGGTTTGACCAAACACTTGATTTCCCCCCTCCCCCCCCCCCCATCAAACACAAGTGTTTGATGTCTGGTATAAAAGGGATAGTTCTGTTTTTTATTATCTATTGCGGATGGAGGTGCAGAAGAGTAACATCACAGTAAAGACATATCCTAACTAAATATTAATAAAAGTACAGTATTCACACCCCTTCACTTTTACCACATTTTGTTTTGTTGCAGCCTCATTTAAAAATTGATTAAATTCGTTTTGCTGCCACCACCATGCTTCACCGTAGGGATGGTATTTGCCAGGTGATGAGCGGTGCCTGGTTTCCTCCAGACCGAAGCCTCTCCTCAATAAAAGGCACATGACAGCCGGACGTCACAGCTCACTTGGAGTTTGCCAAAAGGCACCTCAACGACTCTCAGACCATTATTAACAAGATTCTCTGGTCTGATCATTGAAACCAAAATAGAGCTTTTTGGCCTGAATGCCAAGTGTTACGTCTGGAGGAAACCATGCACCGCTCATCACCTGGCAAATACCATCCCTACGGTGAAGCATGGTGGTGGCAGCATCATGCTGTGGGGATGTTTTTCAACGGCAGGAACTGGGAGACTTGTCAGGATAGAGGGAAAGATGAATGGAGCAGTGTACAGAGATATCCTGGATGAAAACCTGCTCCAGAGTGCTCAGGACCTCCGACTTGGTCAACGATTCACCTTCCAACAGGACAACGACCCCAAGCACACAGCTAAGATAACGAAGGATTGGTTTTAGGACAACTCTGTGAAAGTCCTTGAGTGGCCCAGCCAGAGCCGGGACTTAAACCCCATTGAGCATCTCTGGAAGGACCTGAAAATAGCTGTGCAGCGACGCTCCCCGTCTAATCTGACAGAGCTTGAGAGGATCTGCAGAGAAGAAGGGGGAAAATACCCCAAATTCAAGTGTGCCAAGCTTGTAGGATCATTCCCAAAAAGTCTTAAGGCTGTAATTGCTGCCAAAGGTGCCTCAACTTAGTACTAAGTCAAGAGTGTGAATACTTATGTACATGTGTTTTTCCAGTTTCTTATTTTTTATAAATTAACAAAATATTTGAAAACTTTTTTCACTTTATCATTATGGGATATTTTGTGTAGATTGATGAGGAAAAAAACGAATTTAATCCATTTTGAAATGAGGCTGCAAGTAAACAAAATGTGGTAAAAGTGAAGGGGTGTGAATACTTTCCGGAGGCACTGTATATATCTCCTCGTCTCATAGTAGTATACCGGTATACAGATATACTGTATACCCTATGCAATCATCCTCCTGCCTGAGATGTGCGATATCAAATGAAAAGGTGACAAAAAGACGTACTATCCCTTTTAATGGGCGATATGCACACAGAATAAAGCTGTTGCCACACTTACCAGAGAGCCGCAGACGTTTTCTCTGTCAGCCAGCGTCTTTTCCAGGTTTTTAGACAGTTGGTGGATGGAAATTAAGCTCCACGCCTCCACCAACGCGGCTGACTGCCGCGGAGGAGAGCGTTTCCAGGAATATGGCCGTCACGGCCGTCGGACGCGGGGGTGGAGCTTCTTTTCCATCCACCAGCTGTCTAAGAAAAACTGAAAAGACACTGGCCGACAGAGATAATGTCCGCGGCTGTCGGCTCAGGTGTGGAAAGGCTTCACCTCTTCCTATTTCCGGGCAAGGAAGTTTAGAGAAGGAAAGGTCATAGACATTCACATGACTGTGCTGCGCCATGATACTTTCATGGTAGCCAAATCTCGCACCGGAAGTTACATGAATACAAAGCAGTGAATGGAGCAAGCTGGACCAGCTCATAACAAACTCACTCAAGGACACTTTGAGACACACTGGTGTAGCTCCAGTGAGCCAACATGCACAATAGCGGGGTCATCCCTATGTTCCCCAGGTTCTATGTTCCCCAGGTTCTATGTTCCCCACTCATCCGACCCCCCAAAAAAGGTTCTATGTTCCCTGCGCAACCAAAAAGAGGTTATATGGTCCCCACTCAAAAAGGTTCTATGTTCCCCGCTCAACCAAAAAGAGGTTCTATGTTCCCCACTCAAAAAAGGTTCTATGTTCCCCACTTAACTAAGAAACGGTCCCCGCTCAACCAAAGAGGTACTATGTTCCTCACTCAAAAAAGGTTCTATGTTCCCCACATAACTAAGAAACGGTTCTATAAAAGGTTCTATGTTCCCCACTCAACCATGATGAAGATGTGGACAGTTCAGAAGTTAACATGTTATTATGAAAAAAAAGGGAAAGGGGAAGACCCTGTGACTCCTGTGACCTCACTGGTTTGGAAAACCAGGAGCTCAAGTGGGATTGGGAACTTTTATAGGCATGTCTTCCATATACCGTATGGACAACACTACACTTCCCAGAGTGCATCAGCAAAATGGCCACTGCTAATTAGAAGCACCCGAAGGGTTTTAAAGGCCACACAAACAAACAGAAACCAGAGAGAAGAAGCGCCAAGGTCTGTTAAAATGTTTTTTTTACTTTGCATGTTTGAAATGCTGTTTTATGTTTTAACTACTACAGTGCTACCATTTAAATTAAACACATTGCAGCATTAGTTCAAGTTCAAACACACTTGACAGTGTCTGGGAATTTATTTCATTTTGTATTTGAAAGTAACTTTACAAAAGAATAAGACAAGTTAGAAATGTTAAGATTTATTTAAAATGATTTAAGATTTTAAAACACGACAAAAAGTGGGGACAATTCACAATATTAAAGGTTTAAAATGCCTAGCTGTCTTTGTTCCATTTAAAGTGCTTATATGTTTACTTGAGTTGAAACATCTATCTAATTTAAAGTGTTTCATTTAAAATGTTTACTTTAATAATCAATGTAAAAATATTGACTAATAAATTGGAGTTTAAAATACATTTAAATTAGACATTTAATTGCTTAAAATGAATTTAATTGTTTAAAAGACATTTGTTTCTTTAAAATACTTTATTGCTTAAAAACAATTGTTGAAAAGAGAACATTGATTAGAAAATTAGTTGTCTAAAAGAAGATTATCCTTTGACAATAGCAGCACCCTGAGACTCTGTTTGACCGGAATGGAACAGAGCCTTCATTAGTGAAATCAGTAACACCTGTGAAGGAAGTAGGGAAGGGGCCCAAGTTCTTTCCAAAATGGCATGTATGTGTGCATATACTGTATAACCAATAATGGAATGAACCAGTATGTTGAGTCAGGACACACACACACACTGTCATTATTGCTCTTGTCCTTTCCTGCTACTCAGAGGAGCTCGACCTCACTGAGGATTTCCTCGGTGAGCTGCAGATGTTGAGTTCTAGTCAGAGGCAGAAGAACCCAGAGTGACTGCAGACTGAGAGGAGCCACAAGGAACCTCTGAGCAGCAGCCAGGAGGAGGAGGACAGAAGACCTCAACCTTTCACTTCAGCCGAGCAGACACCGTCCATAGAGGCTCCATGAAGATTCCAATATGAGTCAAGTTCAAGATCTTCTGGGCCCGGTGAAGCAGTCTGTGGCTGCTGATAGGATCGTGGAAGCTGATGAGATGATCTCAGGCCACGAGGGAGAAATCCACCAGTCCAAACGAGATATTGGCATACCAGGTAACAGTATGTGTTCAAATGTGTGTGATTGACGTGGTGCATTAGCCCCTGGAATAATAGATCCACAGATATGCATGCCTGGGTAGCAGACTAAAAAAACGCAGCTGAAAAATCTGAACCCGTCCAGTGTGCAGGGACCTTAAAGGTATATTCAGTGATTTCACTTAATTCAAATATCACTTATTTTTTTGTTTTGTTGCGATAATCCTCCCTACTATAGAGTGTGCTGGCCATATAAGTAGTTCCTCCCTGTCCCCAGTTAACCCCTGGGGGTCAAAAAACCTTAGGTTTCGTTTTTGACTCTCTATCCTGATTGGACGAAAGGCTGGGTCCCACAGCCAAAAACTAAACCTAAGGTTTTTTGAGTGAAATCACTGAATATACCTTTAAACGTGTTTTTAGTAATATCTGCATTTTTATACGACCTTCACACGGGCAGCGTTCTCTGCCCAGTGTGCGTGTGTGCTGAACGGTCACTTGTCATTTTGTGCTCCTCCAGATTAAATGGACAGAGTAGAAGAACGTCTGCCTGGCCCTTCAGCTGAGCAGATGATCATAGAGGCTGATGAAGAGGTCCCGCCTCCAGGATTGTCTGAGGCTGAAAACGAAGTTGGCGATAACCGGAACGCTACCCAAGATGCACACAATGACAGCAGTGAAGAGAGTCACAAGACCGCTTGTGGCGTTTGTGGAAAGGTCTTTCCACAAATGCCAAAACATAGACGTTTGAAGGAGCACATGAGGAGCCACGTGGGAGAGTTCAGATGTGAGGTGTGTGGCGAATCCTTCAGCTTTCGCCGAAATCTGACGAAACACCTCAGGACCCACGCCGGGGAGGAGCCTTTCAGATGTGACCCGAATCCGAAATCTGTGTCATGGTTGTTCAGTTTTTAAATTCCCGTCTCATCCACATTTTCGATGGGTTTCCTTCCACATGGACAATATCAAAATATCAAATAGTTGCGTCTTGTAGGTTTTCAGGTGAGATACTTTGTGTGTGTGTGTGTGTGTGTGTGTGTGTGTGTGTGTGTGTGTGTGTGTGTGTGTGTGTGTGTGTGTGTGTGTGTGTGTGTGTGTGTGTGTGTGTGTGTGTGTGTGTGTGTGTGTGTGTGTGTGTGTGTGTGTGTGTGTGTGTGTGTGTGTGTGTGTGTGTGTGTGTGTGTGTGTGTGTGTGTGTGTGTGTGTGAATCCCATGCTTGTACTGTACATGGTGTGTCTTAACTGGCTAACTGTACAGTACTACTCCTAGTAAGCACTGGTTTATATTTTGTCTTCATGGGCCAAGCCAGCCAATCTTGTCAAATAGCAGAATAAATAAATAAAAATAATGAAATGAAACAAAGTGAATATTTGTCTTCTACACGTCTCTACTAGAGTTCTCAAGTTATGCCCGAACCCGACGTTTTCTGGCCCGGGCCTAAAATGTATCGAATTGGCCGGGGCGGGCTCCATGAGAAGAAAAACAAATCACACCCGTGTGCATTGCATATGCACAAAAACAATATACCAAAATGGGGCTTTATGCAATATCCTGGGGTCGGGATTTAAAATGTAGTGTCGGTCCCTCTTCCTTCTTTTCAATGAGACTATCTCTACATTGATGATAAAAATATAAATAAAAACAACAAAAATATAACAATAACCCATTTCCAAGTGTAGCCTATATTCTTTCTATTTTCCAGGTTTTGTAATCCCAATCGCCTATTGTATAGCCAATATAACACACACGTAGGTGCACGCACACACACACACACCTGCTTGCGCTCGCTCTCATTGTCACGTCACTGTTGATTACACGTCCCCTCCAGAGGTCTCTTTCAGGCTAAACTGTTTGTGATCATAAAGAGAACCATATATCGCTCTCCATAACACAGTCAATGTGATGATACTATAGCTGATTAAAGGACCACTTCACCACTTTTCAACCTATCTTCATATAATAAGTCCTCACTAATAATCATGAAAAAATGGCGCAATTTTTTTCTACTCGGTCTGTGTCTCATAGGAGGGCTGTGGGCAGTTCAGAAACTGTCTTCCAGTGACATCATCGATGGGGAATACAGGCTAATAGAAACTGCAGGCTTTCTAGTTCTGAAAAGTTGCAATGTGAAAATGGAAGCCATCGTTCTCACGATAATGAAAATCTAAACATTTTTGTAAAAAAATATTGTTTAAAAAATAATCTACCTAATGATGATGTCACTGGAAGACGGTTTCTAAACTGCCCACAGCCCTCCTATGAGACACAGACTGAGTAGAAAAAAATCGTGCCATTTTATCATGATTATTAGTGAGGACCTATTATATGAAGATAGGTTGAAAAGTGGTGAAGTGGTCCTTTAACTGCTATACCAGTCCAGATGAGTAAAATGCAGTGTCTTCGGGTCCCTGTGAAGCAGATTGTGTCTGCGGCTGCTGATGAGGTCAAGGTCAAGGTAAACTTTATTGTCCACAAGGGAAATTTGTCTTGAGATCTTGGAAGCTGTTGAGAAGATGATCGCAGGCGGCGAGGAAGAAAAATGTCCCAGTACAGTCTAAACGAGAGATCAGTCGACAACCTGAGATCGGGTTAAATATAGCTGGTAGATGCAATGTGTGATTGGTGCGTTTATAAAACACGGGTCAAATAAAATGGGTGCATATGTGTTCGAGATGATTGCCTCAATCAATCTAGCCTGCAGAATCGGCCTCTAATGCTTCAAATCAAATGCTTGTTCTGGTGAAATTCCGGATTATTGGAAATGCATAATGAATTTCTTTCCCCCTTTCTTTCCAACGATCACCGACTGTAGGCCTATACTGGTATACATAACATTGACTCAGTCCTGGAGCATGGCATGGGCATGGGGCTATAGTGTTGAACCATATTCCAGTATTGTAGCTCAGATGCCTGATATCTACTGTAAGCTATTTTTTTTTTACTTTTAGTGTGTATATGTCTGTATGTCCCTACTCCCTAAGCCTAAGGCCTCATTCACACACAAAGAACATATGTTCTGTGCTCTGCCTGTGTTTGATGGCCTCCTCAAAATGCTTTTCCAATGGGAGTCGCATGGTTTGACCAAACATTTGTTTGTTTGATGGAGGGGGACAGAACACAGCCATCAAACACAAACGTTTGGTCGAACCATGTGACTCCCATTGGAAAAGCATTAAGGCGGCCATCAAACACAGGCAGAGCACAGCACTGTTCTTTGTGTGAATGAGGCCTCACACTATTGAGACGGCTGTCTTGTCCGTATCTTGTGTCTTGTCCGTGTTTAATGGCCACCCCCAATGCATTTCCAATGGAAGTCACATGGTTTGACGAAACATTTTTGTTTGATGGCTGTGTTCTGAACCCCTCGTCCCACGTCCCCCGTCCCCATCAAACAAAAATGTTTGGTCAAACCATGTGACTTCCATTGGAAATGCATTGGAGTGGCCATTAAACACGGACAAGACAGCTGTCTCAATAGTGTGAATGAGGCCCTGTACACACATATCAGATGAACATGCTCTGTGCCGTCTGTTTAATGGCCGCCTCAATGCTTTTCCAATAGAAATCACATGGTTTGACCAAACACTTGATTTCCCCCCTCCCCCCCATCAAACACAAGTGTTTGATGTCTGGTATAAAAGGGATAGTTCTGTTTTTTATTATCTATTGTGGATGGAGGTGCAGAAGAGTAACATCACAGTAAAGACATACCCTAACAAAATATTAATAAAAGTACTGTATATATGTACTCGTCTCATAGTAGTATACCGGTATACAGATATACTGTATACAGTATACACCCTATGCAATATGCAATCATCCGCCTGCCTGAGATGTGCTGATGTGCACTCAACCATGAAGCTGTGAACAGTTCAGAAGTTAACATGTTATTATGAAAGAAAGGGAAAGGGGAAGACCCTGACAATGATGTCACTGGTGAGCAGGAGTGAATCTGAAGAGCAATCAGGAGTGAAGGACTCCTGTGATTAGAGGTGTTGAGGCAAATCTCAGGAGTGGAACTTTTATAGGCATGTCTTCCATATGGCCAACACTACACTTCCCAGAGTGCATCAGCAAAATGGCCACTGCTAATTAGAAGCACCCGAAGGGTTTTAAAGGCCACACAAACAAACAGAAACCAGAGAGAAGAAGCGCCAAGGTCTGTTAAAATGTTTTTTTTTTACTTTGCATGTTTGAAATGCTGTTTTAACTACAGTGCTACCATTAAAATTAAACACATTGCAGCATTACCTGTGTTCAAACACACTTGACAGTGTCTGGGAATTTATTTAATTTTGTATTTGAAAGTGTAACTTTACAAAATAATAAGTTAGAAATGTTAAGATTTATTTAAAATGATTTAAGATTTTAAAACACGACAAAGTGGGGACAATTCACAATATTAAAGGTTTAAAATGCCTAGCTGTCTTTGTTCCATTTAAAGTGCTTATATGTTTACTTGAGTTGAAACATCTATCTAATTTAAAGTGTTTAATTTAAAATGTTTACTTTAATAATCTATGTAAAAATATTGACTAATAAATTGGAGTTTAAAAGACATTTAAATTAGACATTGAATTGCTTAAAATTCATTTAATTGTTTAAAAGACATTAGTTTCTTTAAAATACTTTATTGCTTAAAAACAAGAATTGTTGATAAGAGAACATTGATTAGAAAATAAGTTGTCTAAAAGAAGATTATACTTTGACAATAGCAGCACCCTGAGACTGTTTGACCAGAATGGAACAGATCCTTCATTAGTGAAATCAGTAACACCTGTGAAGGAAGTAGGGAAGGGGCCCAAGTTCTTTCCAAAATGGCATGTATGTGTGCATATACTGTATAACCAATAATGGAATGAACCAGTATGTTGAGTCAGGACACACACACACACACACACACACACACACACACACACACACACACACACACACACACACACTGTCATTATCGCTCTTGTCCTTTCCTGCTACTCAGAGGAGCTCGACCTCACTGAGGATTTCCTCGGTGAGCTGCAGCCTGCAGATGTTCAGTTCTAGTCTGAGGCAGAAGAACCCAGAGTGCCTGCAGACTGAGAGGAGCCACAAGGAACCTCTGAGCAGCAGCCAGGAGGAGGAGGAGGATAGAAGACCTCTACCTTTCACTTCAGCCGAGCAGACACAGTCCATAGAGGCTCCATGAAGACTCCAATATGAGTCAAGTTCAAGATCTTCTGGGCCCGGTGAAGCAGTCTGTGGCTGCTGATAGGATCGTGGAAGCTGATGAGATGATCTCAGGCCACGAGGGAGAAATCCACCAGTCCAAACGAGATATTGGCATACCAGGTAACGGTATGTGTTCAAATGTGTGTGATTGACGTGGTGCATTAGCCCCTGGAATAATAGATCCACAGATATGCATGCCTGGGTAGCAGACTAAAAAAACCCAGCTAAAGAATCTGAACGCGTCCAGTGTGCAGGGAGCCAGGGACCTTAAACGTGTTTTTAGTAATATCTGCATTTTTATACGACCTTCACACGGGCAGCGTTCTCTGCCCACAGTGTGCGTGTGTGCTGAACGGTCACTTGTCATTTTGTGCTCCTCCAGATGAAATGGACAGAGTAGAAGAACGTCTGCCTGGCCCTTCAGCTGAGCAGATGATCATAGAGGCTGATGAAGAGGTCTCGCCTCCAGGATTGTCTGAGGCTGAAAACGAAGTTGGCGATAACCTGAACGCTACCCAAGATGCACACAATGACAGCAGTGAAGAGAGTCACAAGACCGCTTGTGGCGTTTGTGGAAAGGTCTTTCCACAAACGCCAAAACATAGACGTTTGAAGGAGCACATGAGGAGCCACGTGGGAGAGTTCAGATGTGAGGTGTGTGGCGAATCCTTCAGCTTTCGCCGAAATCTGACGAAACACCTCGGGACCCACGCCGGGGAGGAGCCTTTCAGATGTGACCCGCATCCGCCAGACGGGGGCGGTATTGAGTCACAAGTTCACAATCCAGCCGCCATCTCTGCTCGCACAAGGAGCCGTGACAAGGGAGAGAAGCAGTTCAGATGCAATGTGTGTGATAAAGCCTTCCGGCAACGCAGCGCACTGGCGGATCACCTCAGGATTCACAACGGGGACAGGCCATACTTGTGCACCACCTGCAACAAATACTTCAGAACCAGATCTAATTTAAGACAACACATGGAAGCTCTGTATCATATAAAAGTTGACGCCTCCTATCGTAATTGACAAAGGGGATGTTAAGGTGGAGACAGTATAGCAGCCGTGCAAGGTTAAGCCTTCAGTGACACTTTGACCAAAGACACCTCGGGATTGGGTACTCTACATTATAAGAAAACACCATGTAGACTCATTTAAAAGACAAAAATAATAATTGTTACCTTTTTGTTTGATTGATGCCACTCCTGTATTTGACCATGGAGATGTTGTTAATGCAGAGGTGGAAGACAGTAAAAGTCATTCATGATTAATGAGTTATAAAGTCATTTCAGTTCTATTGCAACATAGACCACTGTGTCTAGTCTTTACTTCTCTTGTGTTTAGAGTTTAAAGAACTTTGTAAACTTTAGTTATTTTTTCAACCAAGGTTCATGTTTTAGGTTATTAGACAAAGTAAAAGATGATTGTGAATTTCTTTTCACTTGCTGCTTTCTTTAGTTTGAGGGATTTCACCTGTTTTTGACAGGGGGGCGGGGGCATTCGAGCATGGGGCTAAATATTTATTTTTGTTATAGCGATTATTTTTTTAATTACTAGAGCCCAAGAAATTACATCTGACCACAAAAGATCACAGGATCTATGCCCCCTGCCCCCTGTCAAAAACAGCTAAAATCCATAAAATGAAAGCAGCAAATGAAAAAAAAATTAACCTTCATCTTTTTCTTTCTACAATAGCAACCTAAAACATGAACCTTGGTTGAAAGTTTAAGTTGTGTTCAGTTAAGATTGTTTCACTCAAGTCATTATCCACGTAGAGTTTGTCTTTGTTTGGCTTTACAGACAGACAAACCAAGGCCTACAGACTGCTGCTCACAGCCAGGGTTGCCAACATTGGACTGTCAGAATCCATTCTAATTATTCTTCCATTTTCTTGCATTCCAAGATTATATACTTGAACACATGTGTCTGATAAGTCTTGACACCCAGCGTTGCAATACTAAAACATATTTCAATTAATTATTTATTAATTATTTATTAATATTAATTCTTATTATTTTTATGTTTTTTTTTCTTCACCTAAACGTCATCATTGATGTTCATTGCAATATTGGTCATGATATTTGCATATAAATACCCCCCACAGAGGCTGAAATTCACACAAATTAAAAATCTCTGGACTCTGTGAACAATTATGAACATATGACCTTTGACCTTTAACCCTGATCAAAGTAAGTAAAAAAACGAATATGTTTTTTGTGATCATTAGAATGTCTAGAACTTGTTTTATTCATTATTGTGAAAGATATCCCCCAAATGTAAATTATTAATTTATTAAAAAAAAGACATTTCCTCTGATAAGTTCTAGTAGTAAAAAGTAGTATAAGGTTGAAATCAGTTTTTTGCAAGTAGAAATTAATCCGGGTTTTACAGGGTTTAAACTATATTTTGCATAGTAGGCTATGTCAGGTGCTACTCTGATCATCTCATATAAGAGCTGCTCCACTCATCAACGGGTGTAGGCTTGGAGTGATCGGCTATCGCACGCACACACACCCCATCACCAAGATTTGGCTTTTGGTTAATTCATTTTGGCATGAATTTGCAAGGGAGTTTAGATCGAAACTCAACTTGAGAATTCCTCAAAGTGTCAAGGCTGCTCATATTGTTAATAGTACACTTTATATTTTTCTGCTATCTAATTGCATTTTACTACAGTAGGAAGTAGGAAGTAGATTCTTGGCTTTGTTTTCTTACACACTGAATTAATCTGATCTTTCTGATCTTAACTGATCTTAATCTGATCATTCCATTGAGCTTTGGAGACTAAATTGGAACTGGAACAAAGTGTTCAGTCTCAGTTCAGGCATACAGGAAGGAAGCTTTGTCTTCTCCATGCAGGCGTGTAGCGACTGCCCGTCATCACAGGCATTTAAGGACATTTAGCCAACGCCTTATTATTAGCTCTTAGCTTGGCCATTCCTGCAATCTCAAGCCTCTCACAACTACTTTATGGACATTACAGTAGTTCCAAATATAAACCACGACAGCTTGTCATCTTTGAGCCTTTTTATACAGTTTTAATTAGATGTCTGTCATATAGCAACATCAGACATTATTCACAAGCAGACAACAGGCTTGTAGATCTTTCTTTCTTTCAATAGCCAAATCCCCAAAAGGACTCAAGTGGTAGTTGATGGCATTCTGTGCCTATCAACATGTTCATTTCCAATTCTTTTACTACTTACTTACTTTACTACTTACTTACTTATTGCAACTCCGTTGCAAGTAAAAGTCCAGAATTCAAAGGTAAAAGTACAAAAGTATTGGTATCAAATACATTTACTTAAAGTACCAAAAGTAAAAGTAGGCCTACTTATAATGCAGATTATCAGGTCATTATCTGTGTTGGCAAATAAAACTGACATTAACCGATGGCAGTATAGCCGATATTTACCCGTTGTTGATAAGGATACATTTTGTGTTGGCTATGTTGGTGTGTCGGTTATCTGTAGTCTACCAAGCTGTAGATTCTATGTTGGTGTGTTGGTTATCTGTAGTCTACCAAGCTGTAGATTCTATGTTGGTGTGTTGGTTATCTGTAGTCTACCAAGCTGTAGATTCTATGTTGGTGTGTTGGTTATTTGTAGTCTACCAAACTGTAGATTCTATGTTGGTGTGTCGGTTATCTGTCGTCTACCTGCCAAGCTGTAGATTGTTATGTTGGTGTGTTGGTTATCTGTAGTCTACCAAGCTGTAGTAGATTCTATGTTGGTGTGTTGGTTATCTGTAGTCTACCAAACTGTAGTAGATTCTATGTTGGTGTGTTGGTTATCTGCAGCCTGCTGTAGATTCTATGTTGGTGTGTTGGTTATCTGTAGTCTACCAAGCTGTAGATTCTATGTTGGTGTGTTGGTTATCTGTAGTCTACCAAACTGTAGTAGATTATATGTTGGTGTGTTGGTTATCTGTAGTCTACCAAACTGTAGTAGATTCTATGTTGGTGTGTTGGTTATCTGCAGCCTACTGTAGATTCTATGTTGGTGTGTTGGTTATCTGCAGCCTGCTGTAGATTCTATGTTGGTGTGTTGGTTATCTGTAGTCTACCAAGCTGTAGATTCTATGTTGGTGTGTTGGTTATCTGTAGTCTACCAAACTGTAGTAGATTATATGTTGGTGTGTTGGTTATCTGTAGTCTACCAAACTGTAGTAGATTCTATGTTGGTGTGTTGGTTATCTGCAGCCTACTGTAGATTCTATGTTGGTGTGTTGGTTATCTGCAGCCTGCTGTAGATTCTATGTTGGTGTGTTGGTTATCTGCAGCCTGCTGTAGATTCTATGTTGGTGGGTTAGTTATCTGCAGCCTACCAAGCTGTAGATTCTGAACACTTATTTGTTGTATTGAAGTTGTATTTATTTCCCTGGCACAAAAGGGGGAAATAAAAAACAATGCCTTGCGTGTACATTATTGGCTATTTATAGTCTGAAGTTAACCAGCCGATCCAGTCCGTCCATTCCAACACATTCCAAAGAAAGCAGCTCACTTTTTCTGTCGAAAACCTGCCCTGGGTTTCTTCCTGCTTAGAAATCTAATGCTTAATCTAAGACGTAATAACCTTACCGGAGGGGAAAGGAACTGGTTGGAATAACGTGTTCCTTCCACACGCTACGTCCAACCAGGGAAACTCCCCCCCCTGTCAGGTGTAAAGGAGCAACTTGGACACTCAGGCATGAAGGAAGCATGAGTTCAAGTCCGTTGCTCTCCCCTTGTCCCCCATATATGGGGACTAGGTTGGTGGAGGGTGTGTAGAGCCCAGGATCACATTAGATGATTGACACCGGGGGTGAAAAATGGGTTACAAAATCGTGGGATAAAAAATATATTAAAAAAAAAAAAACTTATACCGGGGGTTCACAGAAGATAACGTCATCATATAGTGGTTCACAGCACCTACATTCAATTGGACCCTTTTAATTCCATTCTGACCGGGAACCCATTTTGGTGTTAGCATCATGTTATGCTTTAGCTATTTAAAAATAGCAGATCTACAAGCTCATATCGCGCCACCGAGTGGCGCGATACGAGCTTGTAGGTCTGCTATTTTTGAAAAATCGAAGAACGACTGACATTTTTAGAATCTGATCTCAGGTCAGAATGGGTTAATCAGACCAGTGTGTGTCCAGTGGAAACCTCGTATGAATCTGATCTCAGGTCAGAATGGGTTCCATTTGCAGATTTGTGATCAAACGGGGGCCTCTATACGTATCATTAATGATTGGCTCTGACTCCCAAGAAGAGGTTCTACATGTTGAATCATTGAATCACACCAGCGACTCAAATTTAACCTTGTCTTAATTCTTTATCTCAACGCCCATTTTCATTCTTTTAGTTTTCATATGGTCACTGCATCATGGTCAGTAACACGGTGGTACATTTACAATGAGTGTTAAAGGGATAATACAAAGAGCCCTATAGGACTTTTGTCCATTGTGGCCCAGTGTATTCAATTCAACAAGACATTCAAAGACCATATGCAATAATAAATAAGACATAATCAACACAAGTAGCAATGAACGTATGTACAGTAAACAGTTGTGTGTGTGTGTGTGTGTGTGTGGGGGGGGGGGGGGGGGGGGTCCATTTCTGGTGTTAAACTGACTTTTCTAGGCACAGTTACAAATTGCAGACAGGTGCTCTTTTATTTGCGGCTTTGAATGAGGATCACTTTTTGGTGTTTGTTGGAAGGAAATTCCACATCAGTAGAACGAATTTGACCCCGGCGTGTTTGTGCCGAATCTGGGTTGACTTGAGTTCATTGGAGCTCCATCAGGTGATGTGCCTTGTGTGTGTGTGTGTGTGTGTGTGTGTGTGTGTGTGTGTGTGTCTTTCACGCTATATAGAAGTAGTCTGACAGGGTGTCCCTGTTTCCTCGCTCACCTCGAAGAAGACCAGCTCCCCTTGCAACTTTATTTACTCTGTCCTCTATACCATGACCAGGTAGTTACCGAGTAGTAACCTGACCAGTTTGTTTTTTGTGAGAGGTCTGGTCTGTTGTTAATGCCTTTGTGGTGCTAGGGTATACAACGAGGTGCATGCGTAGTCAGAGGGGCATTGGGTGCGTGCTCCTGCTCGAGTCCTCAGTGTGAATTCCTATGCTGACCATCAGGCAGATCCCGAATAGAAATAGTTGACTTTTCTGATTACTTTTGTTGCCATTTTTTTTTCCTTCGCTTGAAACGTTACCAGGTAGGTCATTTTATTCTTTCCTTGTGATAACAATTTCACCCACTTTGACCGTGTGAGGTCCTTGGCCTGGCAGAGGTTAATTCTGGACCCGTAACCAAAAGAATGGACTCAGTTTTTGCCCCAATGATAGTTTGTTATGAGTGAGGAGGTGCAGATTTTACAGAGTTCAGGGCTGAAGACTTTTTCAGATCAATAAAACCTTATGAAATAAAAGCACAAAAACATTAGCCTGCACAAAGTGAGTCAGGTAAAACGTCACAAAACAAAGCGCACCTGTCGTTTTGAGTCTGGTCTTGGGCACAACCAGAAGGCGTGGGAGATCTTATACAGTGGCGGCAGTGGCTCAGGGGTAGAGTGCCTGGATGGTAACCGTAAGGTTGCCAGTTCGAACCCGGGCTCCCCCAGAGTTACTGTCGAAGTGTCCTTGGAATCTATTCTGGATGTAATTGGCAGCCAGTTATGTAACGAAATGGACCCGTAAGGTCCTTCCTTAATTAACCCTGGGATTGTAGGCCTACTGTGTACGTATAATAAGCTTTCATCATAGAGCTGTGACTATGTTTCATTAACCAGGCTGAGCACCACAGCATCTTGACATTCCTCCATTCAGTAGTATAATAATAGCCTCTTAAAAACCAGTCCGCTGTTTCTTCATAACGGGAACCCCCCATAATAAACACCAGTAAGACCAGTGCTGCTCGGAAATCTCAGATACGTCAGATAATTGTAGGGAGGAGGAACTCACCCACATTGTTTCAGGTACAGCTATGAGGAACCAACCCATAAAGAGAGCATATATAAACGCAAGTGATGTCTGACTAGGATCACAGACTGAGGAGCAGGACAGACTGACTTTGACCTCTCACCTGGACAGGCTGCACACCGGTAAGCATACAGGGAACACATAGAAATACAATACAATAGAATAAAATGACAAAATAGTCACAGCTGTTCATTCACATGACATTAAGAAGCGAGGTATAGCCTATACAACCTGCTCTCACACAAACATACGTGTGTGTGTGTGTGTGTGTGTGTGTGTGTGTGTGTGTGTGTGTGTGTGTGTGTGTGTGTGTGTGTGTGTGTGTGTGTGTGTGTGTATACACAGATAAATGTGATTGGATTATACATTGACTGACTGTAGTGTAGACTGTATTATATATATATATATATATATATGAGTTAAATCAAACCATTTTGAAGGTACATACAGGAAAGATTGGATGCTTAGTTTTTCTTATGTCCATAGGCCTACCTGTCTGATCATTGCATCTGCTAGATACCAAACTTAACAAACGTTATAATAATTGTATCTTCTCTTTCCAGTGTCATTAACTCAGCATCAGTATGGCTGTCCGTTCACTGCTTGTGATTGCGATTGTTTTCCTGTCTTCAGCATGGGCCAGTGAGTACCTGCGTGTGCGTGTGCGCACTCGTGCACGCGCGTGTGTGTGTCTGTGTGTGTGACTGTGTGTCTGCGGGCGTGCGTGTGTTGTTAATAATCTATCCTTTGTATAAATTATTTCAAAGTCAAACTAGCTTGGCAAAACAAAATAAACAGATTCAAGTAAAACACTGCATCGGTGTACGTTTTATTTACGTAAGATAACTTTGAAATAACTTTGTCTGTCTGTCTGTCTGTCTGTCTGTCTGTCTGTCTGTCTGTCTGTCTGTCTGTCTGTCTGTCTGTCTGTGTCTCTCTCTCTCCTCCCTCTCTCTCCTCTCTCTCTCTCTCTCTCTCTGTCTCTCTCTCTCTCTCTCTCTCTCTCTCTCTCTCTTTCTCTCTCTCTCTCTCAGACAACGAGACATACAGCTACTCTCTAGCAGTGGGTCACGGGTCAGGTGCCTCCTACCAGTCAAAGGCGGAGGGAGTCGAGGGACAGATCACAGCCATCAGGATCTGGGAGAACAACAACAGCTACCTCAGAGGGTACTATATATGTACAGTTCAATTGTCAACCGTAGAAGCATATTATTTTCCTGTATTATTAAGACAAGCATTTGGCAGCCAGAAAGCTGAACAGTCTCGCTGGTGACAATAGTCAATTTACAAGCACTGCAATGCATTTCCGTCAGTAGTTTAGCTATTTTCTGCATGTCTCATCCAGTAAATCAGGCAATACCCAGACTAAGGAGGTTAAAAATAGAAGAGATATATCGATAAGAAGCAGCCCTGAAGTTCCTTTAGTGTCTAGTAGTGTGTGACTATTTTGGTATGTTGATAAGAAACAAAGATGACACTTGCAGGAATGATGAGCGTTAAGATGAGTTGAGTGACACGACATCTAGGTGTCCGTGTTACGCAATATCTAATTAGCAGAGCCTTAGATATAGACAGAGTTACGCAAACTGCGTTCACTTCATGGGTCCAGTCCAATAATGGCGGCTCTCCTACATAGACTTCTATTGAGAATGGGGACAACCAACTGGGACAAGTCCTGGACCAGAAGTAGACCGAAATGCATTGGACTCAGGCAACAGCCCATGCTTTAATTAACTTAAATCCCTTTATTTTAGATTGTTTTGTAGTAATAGTACAACATAAACATTAAAGAGACTTTAGTTGTTACTGTACAATACTTTAAAACAGTCGTCATGTTGCACAAATGCTTAAAATACCTCTTATTTGCGCCGCCCTCGTTGAAAACAATGTATTTCCAATTAACTCTCAGTTCAGGCTGCATGAACAGCGCTCGAGCGCTCGGTTTACGCCCCCTCTATACCGTAACTCTTCTATTAGATGGCTCTGTTAATTAGTATCTAATCTTAAAAATAAATGTGTCTCACAATGAATCCCTGGCGCATCACATATTAGTCATTTAAATGACACTCACATACACAGCAGTCATAGGAGGCCTTAGTTATGTTTCAATTGAAACGGGCCTCCAAGCTCCAACTGAACGTCAGGCGTCAGTCAACCCCCGCCACTCTTGGCCCTTGCTCTCTCCCACAATGTTAAGTTACACCTATTTTATGTAAATAACCTGGGTAAAATGTGCAGCATTGGGAGGTAAAGGGGAGAAACTTTAATTGTGAAGGGACGATAGGATGAGGAGAGGTGGTGTTGTTGCTAATTGTCGAGAGTAATGGCTGTGTGTGATATTGAACAGTAAAACTATTTGTATCAATACGGCTGTATCAACAAAATAATTATGTCATAGCAGGTATATGGGGGCCTCATATTTGGTCTTGAAACGGGCCTCCAGATTCTGACAGCAGTAATGAATAAAAGTGTCTCGCGATTTTTTTATTTGATTTGATTCATTTGATATATGCATGAATGATACAGTTCATAGGAGAGCAGTACAGAATTATCAGGATTGCACAAAAAGTGAGAGGACTTATTTCCATTGTGATCCAAATCTTACATACAGCTCAATGTTGTCATGTTTTCTCTGAACCTGAACTGCAACTGCATGTATACTTTCATGTTTTATACTGTACCTTTATTTAATGAAAGCTGACAGAATCTTCCAGCATTTGGCAACAAACCTCAAACCTGTTTTCTTTCAATCACTCACTCACTCCCTCTCTCTCTCTCTCTCACACACACACACACACACACACACACACACACACACACACACACACACACACACACACACACACACACACACACACACACACACACAGGTTGCAGTTTCAGTATGATGGCATCTGGAGTGCGCATGTCGGCCATAACACTGGTGGTGACAGTGTAATAGAGATGGAGCTGCGCGATGGCGAGTTCGTTACTCAGATTTCTGGGAAATGGCATTCCAGTAACTACATCTATCAGGTCAGAACCTAATAACTAAACATTCCAGTAACTACATCTATCAGGTCAGAACCTAATAACTAAACATTCCAGTCACTACATCTATCAGGTCAGAACCTAATAACTAAACATTCCAGTCACTACATCTATCAGGTCAGAACCTAAAAACTACAGAAATGACAAAAACTACAATTGACAAAACACTTTGGTTAACGGGAACTAAAACCACAGAGAAAATGTCCTTAGTTTTAGTCTTAGTAAAATAGTGAAAATCAACAACGTGGTGTGATGTGAGTGTGAGATGATATCGACCATTTATAGATCTGCTATTTTCATAGCCCTTGGAACATGACTGCCATGATGATTATCATGACAGTCATGCAGTAACTTTGCCCTGTTTTTTGCGCTCGCTGCATTTACAAGATTTCCGTAGCCTATATATAAACATTCGCATTTCAAATATAAAGTACTCACAAAGTGTCCCACGGGTGTTAGTTAGTAGCAGCGCCAGCGATTAGAATTGCTGCGTCCCGCGTTGTTTAATAAAAAGCATTTTTGTCCGAGCTCCCCGGCTACTTTTTTCAAACGGGGTTCGTTTGGGAAATCCACAGTTGCACACCGGGAGCGCACTCGCCTATTAGTCTGTATTGGCAGGGCGGTCAGCCTACCTATATCGAACACACCGAGTGCCACCCTCCTCCCGACCGATAGGGGCGCGTAGTTGAAAGCAAATGGCAAAATAACACCTTTTTGATTGATTGAAATCTTTATTAACAGTTTGTAGAATTTACAGTACATTTTAAGCACGAACTCAATACAAAGACTGTCAACTGTGAGTGGACGACCCAATTAAGCATTACACTTGTTTACAACAGGGTCCACATTGTTCAATTCATCAAAACATTTAAAGACATACAAACATTTAGAGACATACAAATAGACATTTCTCTGTAGGTAAAGAACAGAACAGGAATTCATCATATGGGAAGCAAAAAAAGGGAAAAGATACAATATACAGTGAGGGAAAATGGGGGGGGGGGGGATTCAGATTTTACAGAGGCCAGTTTCGAAATGCAGCCATCCGTAGGTGCCCTTTGAGAGCGGTTTTGAAGGAGTCAAGGGATTCACATGTCTTAATGACTGTTGGTAGGGCGTTCCACATTTTGGTGGCATAGGAGCGAAAATAATTTAGTCCCTTGTTTGTGCCGAATCTGGGTTGTACATGGTTTGTTGCACTCCCTCTGGTGTTGTGGGTGTGGACTTCGTTTACATTAAGGAAGTATTTAGACAGGTACATGCAGGGTATCTTGGTGGTGTATCGAATCTTGTGGACCAGACCCATTGCAAGATGCTGTACTCTGTCGTCGACCCTAAGCCATCCCAGCCTGTCAAAGTGGGCAGGGGTGAGGTGGGTTCGGGGGGTGAGGCCAAGTAGGAGCCTGACCAGTTTGTTTTGAGAGGTCTGGATAAAAATGCTTTTTATTAAACAACACTTTGTGAGTACTTTATATTTGAAATGCGAATGTTTATATATTTTAATTATTTGTAAATGTAGCGTTCGCAAAAACCAGGGTGAAGTTACGTCATGACTCTCGTATGAATACGAGAGTCATGTTCCAGGGCTACTATTTTCACTACTTTTCTGAGCCTTTGGAATTTCACCCTTGACTAGTACCCCATATTACAATAAAACACGAAAACGAATAAATAAATAAAAACTAAAAGTAAACCTTTTTAAAACTAAATTAAACTAGCAAAGCAGGTTAAATACCAATTAAAACTAAACTGAAACTGTGAAGACAAAAATAAATAAAAGTCAAAGTGAATGATGTACACTACAGTGCACAGCTAGTCCAAACATATTGGTATGGATAAACCTTCCCAATCTATTTCATGACACTGAGACCCCTTTTCCTCCGGTTGGTTTCCGGTCTTAGTTCATGAATTGAGTGGGCAAAACTATACCTATATTAAATTGTTTATAGGATCAATATATTAATATATGATAAGATAACCCTTCCATATAGTAGCTTTTTCATCTTTTCTATTTTTTTAAATATTTTCCTATTTTAAAATTTGCAATACAATAAATCATTGTCTTCGTGTAAGAAGTAGTCCTAATCTACTGGGGAAGTTTCATGGTGATAACAATCTAATGGTCCTAACGGTTTTGCACACTCAATTCATAATTAACGTTCCACTTTTGGAGCTCTGGCTCATGGACTATTTAAGAACCAAAAATAACTGAACCGGTTCCCATTGGGAACCAACCAGCAGCACTGCATGGAGCCTACATTCCAGTTCAACTTTCAATAATTATACTGAGCTAACCATTTCATTCCTGTTTCTTGTGCAGCTGTATTTCGTGACCAACAGAGGGCGCATGTTGATAGCTGGCCAGCCCTATGGCTACTCCTTCAACTTCTACCCAGTTCACCCTAACGCTCGGCTCGTGTTGATCAGCGGACGCTTCAACAGCGCTGGGATAACCTCCATCGGAGCTCACTGGGACGTGGTTGGCTCTGAGTAGAATCACTGAATCAAACCGTCCCACATCAGGGCTGGGAACCTTTGATGAAGGAGAGGGCCACTATATATTTCCTCACTCACTGCAGGAAAAAAAAGCTATTTTTGCTATATATTTGAAGTGAAATCCTGAATTATTTTTTGCTATTTCTTAATTGTGATCCTGAGAAGTAGAGAAAAAATAATCCCGCACACTGTCTTCACTTTAGTTTAGATTTATTGAGCAACGTTTCGGTCGTCAGACCTTCATCAGGCATGTTGCGGGATTCTTTTTCTCAGTTCCAGTTATGTGACGCACCTGTCCATTGTAGGTGTGCAGAAGGACTTTTCTTATATATTAATTGCAATCCTCAAACGTAACATTTTTATTTGATACCTTTCAAATGCCTTTAATTGTAGTCATGTTAACTTTATGAACTAAATACAAATACATTGGACATAAAATACAAGACAACAGCATTTTAATTCTACTCATTAAGCTACTAATTTAGACTGAAGTAATTAATGCCTGTCACATTTGCATGTTTGGAATTGTAACAGCTGAAATCAATAATATATCAGTATTCTGATATTAACCTGCAGGCCGCATTAAGTGAAGTGAGGGCCGCATGTGGCCCCTGGGCCCCCAGTTGGCCATGTATGATCCACATCATCATCTTGTCTCATTTAAACACACTGATTTTCATTCTCTAGTTTAAATTTACGAGAATATCCCATTCATATTTTGTGCAAACTATAACAAATTCTGACTGTTGATTCATTATGATTCTTGTTATGTTTTACCACTTTTGAAAATTAAAGATATTTTGTGAATGTGTATCTGATGTCTGGTCTCTTTCTGTTTCTAATATGTGTCTTTTTGTTAACCCAAATTTAAAAAAGCCCCTTGCTTCACACGAGTGTGATTTTCATATTTGCTGCTACGTATGAAACAAAATTAGTTACAAGATGTATTTATATCGGCCATGCACATGACGTCTATAAGGTTGTCATTTAGTGCCCTAAACAAACATTAAAGTGCAACTATAGGCCTATACATTTATTGTAGGCCTATAGTACAGTGTACTGTGCTAGTGTGCTCTCTGTACTGTACTTTGATTATATTTGGAAAACATCTTTGAGAAATGACAGTTACCATGTGGGGGTCCCCGGAACATCCAGACCCCCAGGGACACGCCCAGGGGGTCCCGCCCTCGCCGTCAATGAGGCGGATGCATGCACGTGACCTCGCTTCTCGCCCTCAGGCGTCTTACTGGTTGTTATTGTCAAGACTCCAAAGTAGTGAATACTCTATAGTCTATACTATCTATTTGGCTGGTATGTGTAATCTATTGTGTGTTCCCTCATCGTCAAACAATTTCCCCCTAAACTCCTTGGATCATGACACAATCTATAGGTGTGTGTGTGTGTGTGTGTGTGTGTGTGTGTGTGTGTGTGTGTGTGTGTGTGTGTGTGTGTGTGTGTGTGTGTGTGTGTGTGTGTGTGTGTGTGTGTGTGTGTGTGTGTGTGTGTGTGTGTGTGTGTGTGAGAGAGAGAGCAGTGCATGCATGTGTATTTAAAATGTCTATCTGTGGATATAGACGATATTGTATTTGAGTGAGGCACTGACTAGGGAAACAATTGTCCTGACCTAGAAGGACAGTAAGGATTAAAAGAAAATATATCCACTAACTTCAGATTGCTGCAGGTTAACTATTATAGTTAGTTACAAGTTTATGAACCCATTAAGACCTGAGGCCGATTCTACAAATTAGTAGAATTCACACTTTTCAGTACAAAGTGACGCGCTGTGATCGAGCTTGCAATACCAACAATACGTGTTACGTGTGTTATATGTAAAGTTTGATATTGAGCATATATTCTATAGTAGCACACCCTAAACACACAATAGAACTTCGGTTTATATGCACTTTTATTTATGTTACACTATTTTATTTTAGTCTTACATTACTCCAAGGTCAAAGAGAGAGAGGAGAGAGATAGTATAAGCTTACATTACTCCAAGGTCAAAGAGAGAGAGGAGAGAGATAGTATAAGCTTACATTACTCCAAGGTCAAAGAGAGAGAGGAGAGAGAGAGAGATAGCAGAAGCAGCAGTACCGCCATGCAGAGATAAGAGGACATAGGTTCATGCAGCACCAACACAAACACTTACACAGGCTAGAAAGTACGGCTGGCCAAACAGACTATTCTAGCACAGAGTATGAACTACAATATGATTTAGAGCAGGAGCATCATACAGAAAGCAGTCAAATTCCAAATCCTGAGGAAGTCACAGAAACACTCTCTCCATACCAAAGGTAAATGTCATGCCAGAAGTGTCAGGTAAACAAATAGTGACAATGATTCTTCAGATGTAACTGAGACAGGAATACGTGCAGTGTCTCAAATGCCATTGAGAGTTGTTGCTTTTGGAGCAGAATAAGTACAGAGGGTGAAACTTTGGAGGCCATGTGGGCCAAACAAGTTAAATTCTGCATGACTTTTCCAGATCAGCTCTCCTACTCCTAAAGTGGCCCCCACACTCAATCATGGATAAATTGGAAACGACGACTGAGTGGGGAGATCGCCTCTCCTGTGTACAAGGATATTATTGTGTATAATTCCCTGCACATGAAGGAATAAAGACAAACTTAAGGAAGCTGCCCTGTGTTGTGTCCTTCCTTGCCCTGGGTAGTCACTACACTGTCACATCCTGCTTGATCCAAAAAGAATGGATTCAGTTTTTCTACCTAGTTTCTAGCTAGTTCAGAGCTGAGGGCCTTTTCAACCTGGCAGCCATACTATGACAAATAGTGACAATGAGTCTTCAGATGTACTGTAACTGGGACAGGAATAGCCTACGTGCAGTGTCTCAAATGCCATTGAGAGTTGTTGCTTTTGGAGCAGAATAAGTACAGAGGGTGAAACTTTGGAGGCCATGTGGGCCAAACAAGTTAAATTCATGACTTTTCCAGATCAGCTCTCCTACTCCTAAAGTGGCCCCCACGCTCAATCATGGATAAATTGGAAACGACGACTGACAAAGATGACATGACCATACCGGACGGCGAGAAATGGGAAGCGCATGTCAAACAGAGTAGACACATGTATGAGAAGATGTATTAGACATGCATGTGTTAAAAACGTATGCAAAAAGTGTGCTAACATTTGACAACATCACATTGGTCTGTCTTCCTGTAAATAAAAACGTCTAGGTTTCCGAGGCTAGGCTATAGTGACCTCTTGGTACCACAGCACCTCAAAGGCCTTTAAAAGAAGGCCCCAGGCTTCCCAAAACAAACTGGTCAGGCTACGACTTGGCCTCACTCCCCGAACCCACCTCACCCCTGCGCATTTTGACAGGCTGGAATGGCTTAGAGTTAACGACAGTGTACAGCATTTTGCAATGACAATATTGTATTTGAGTGAGGCACTGATTAGGGAAACAATTGTCTGACCTAGAAGGACAGTAAGGACTTAAAAAAATATATCCACTAACTTCAGATTGCTTCAGGCTAACTATTATAGTCAGTTACAAGTTTATGAACCCATTAAGACCTAAGGCCTTTAGAAGTCCATTCTAAATTACTAGTTCTCACACTTAAGACTTTTCAGTACAAAGTGACGCGCTGTGAGCTTGTACATCTGCTACTTTTTAAAAGCCAACCCTAAAATCAAAAAAGGCACATGCTTTTGAATCCATCAATAAGTCATCATTGTTGTGATTTCGGTTGACCACCCATGTGGTCCCTTAAGAGTCTCCATCTAACTAAAGGGTGTGAGTAATGTTTCAGTTCCAGTTGAGTCCACGTGCAGAGAACAACATGACACCAGGCAGCATCACACGACAAGTTCTGAAGTTCAATAATACAATAGATACCGTTTTGAACACATGACGTGACCGGAAGATATGAGACAAGGACAGATTTCAATAGGAATAGAACAAACATCTCGTATCGTTGTGCACAGACGTCAGTCTACGACACGTGATGAAGTAGTTGATGTTCGTCGTATCAAGTGTATCAATTATGCTTACGTAGAGGAGTGATTGACCACATGTGTGTACTGAATGGGTCAGGCAGATAAAGGTCATAAAGTATCATTCATGACAATCATCTTATGCACCATAATGTACCACCATCTCTCTGAGGTCAACTGTGTGGTATTATGTAGACCAGTGGTGGAAGTACATTTATTTGTACTGTACTTTAGTACAATTTTGAGGTATATTTGTACTTTACATGAGTATTTACAATGTACAATACCTCTACTCAATACATCTACTCCACTACACCTCAGACGGTCGGACACCACACTTAAAAAAAAAAGAACATTACTTACTAGTTACTGAAGGTTTTGATTATTGTTACCAAACATACATTAGCAACCATGCACCTACATTTCGGGCATTATGGAAATAGCCAATCGACAAGCTCACAGTGCGTTGTGACGCAATGTGAGAACTCTGTCCAGTGTGTCAACTGGGGCTTAATCAGGAGTTGTAGTAGCCATGGGTAATCTAGGTGGTGGATATTGCTCTTGTCTTCATGGCTTTATGTATTGTTGCTAATTTCACCTCTAGGTCTTTCACCTTTAACCTCCAGAGAGGTATACGTAGATAGAACATTGAATCAGCACGCGTTCGTTTACATGATTATTTCCATAACTGTACCAACCTCAATACAACAATACAACAACAATACATCAGGCTCTGGGAGGAAAGTAACAGCTACATCACAGGGTATATGTACAGTTCTGACAACCGTAGAAACGTATTATTTTCCTGTATTATTGAGACAATTAGGCCTTTAGCGGAAAGCTGAACAGTCTCGCTTGATTGATTGATTGAAGTATTTATTAGCAGTTTTCAGAATTACAGTACATTTCAAGTACAACTCAATACAAAAACTGTTAACTGTGAGTCACAGTGGACGACCCAATAAAGCATTACACTTGTTTACAAGAGGGTCCACCGTGTTCAATTCATCAAAACATTTAGAGACGCACGAATATATACTTCTATATAGTAAAAAACTGAAAATCATCATTGAGGAGGTAAAAAGGGGGAAAAACATATACAGTGAGGGGGAAAAGGGGATGAGGATTCAGATTTTACGGGGGCCAGTTTCGTCCTTACAGTAGATGAGTTTTGTCAAGGAGTCAAGGAATTCGCATGTCTTAATGACATAGGGCGTTCCACATTTTGGTGGCATATAGGAGCTAAATGGATTTAGTCCCTTGTTTGTGCCGAATCTGGGTTGCACATGGTTTGTTGAACTCTTATCTTATGTGGACCAGACCCATTGCAAGATGCTGTACTCTGTCGTCAACCCTAAGCCATTCCAGCCTGTCAAAGTGGGCAGGGGTGAGGTGGGTTCGGGGACCTCACCTCTGCTTGGCCTCACTCCCCGAGGGGAGTGAGGCCAAGTAGTAGCCTAACCAAGTCTGGAGCCTTGTTTTAAGGGCCTTTGAGGTGCTGTGGTATCAAGAGGTGCTTGCATAGTCGAATAAACCTTGAGGGCTCCTGTTAGGGTCTTCAAGGATTTTTTGTCGACCAGTGAGGAGATCCTGTAAAGCAATCTTGTTGATTTGCCTCCAGGATGGAACCTAGGTAGGTAATTCTTTGTGTGATAATACTGTCACTCACTCTAATCAAGAAGCCTGAGATTACTGTGTGACATGGAGGGTGACTGATTTAAGCAGTCACACCTGGCCTGAGTCAAACAGGATAAATCAGTCATCTCCACAAACACTCAGTAGATAGCCTTTGTCCGGACAGTGGGGAGATCGCCTCTCCTGTGTACAAGGATATTATTGTGTATAATTCCCTGCACATGAAGGAATAAAGACAAACTTAAGGAAGCTGCCCTGTGTTGTGTCCTTCCTTGCCCTGGGTAGTCACTACACTGTCACATCCTGCTTGATCCAAAAAGAATGGATTCAGTTTTTCTACCTAGTTTCTAGCTAGTTCAGAGCTGAGGGCCTTTTCAACCTGGCAGCCATACTATGACGTAGGCTATAATCTTCAAAAGCCCCGTATTATATTGGAGTGGCTATAGCGCCTCTCACAGAAAGAAAAATCACTTTCCCAAGGTTTTGGGGGAAAATAGCAGACAAATAGCAGACAATATTATTTAAATTGCTAAATTTGTGGAATGGCTTCTTTTGGGCTTGTTTTTCTAATCGGATCTGGCAACACTGGTGACGTCACTCACTTTGGCCACTGACTGAGGTCTTCTTCTTGCAGAAGAACGGATCGTTGGTTGAAGGTTGACTTCTGCAACAATCTGCGTCCCGTTGAGCCGTTTCAAATGTGTCCGCAAAGGTAAAACCACATCTGCATGGCATGTAGAGAGAGAGAGAGAGAGAGACAGAGACAAACGGGAGAGAGAGAGAGAGAAACAGGCACTTGACGCGCGTCGCACTCGCAGACAAACCGCAAACCTAATGAATGGTTGACAGTCACAAACTTTGCCTGCCTTAGCTGGCCGGCTGTTTGCTGGAGCTAACGGCTATAACGGCGTCATCATAATATAGTGCTAACTGGCAGGTCAATGGCTATATTGGTTGGCTAACCTGTCCACAGCATTAAGGTTAGCATATGGTGCTAACTGGTAGGTCAGTAGCTAACCTGCACAGTGCACACATCATTAAGGTTAGCATATGGTGCTAACTAGTAGATCAGTAGAGCTAACCTGCACAGACAGTGCTCACATAAAGGTTAGCATATGGTGCTAACTGGTAGATGATCACTGGCTAACCTGCACAGACAGACAGACAGTGCACACACAGCATTAAGGTTAGCATACGGTGCTAACTGGTAGATCAGTGGCTAACCGTGCACACAGCATTAAGGTTAGCATATGATGCTAACTGGTAGACCAGTAGAGCTAACCTGCACATACAGTATAAAGGTTAGCACGGTGCTAGTATGCTACATGGCAGGTCAGTGGCTAAGAACCTGCACACAGCATTAAGGTTAGCATATTATGATGCTAACTGTATTTCAATTGGCTAATCTGCAGCACAGGGTTAATGTTGGTAGTAGCACGGTGATAAACTGACACATATAATAGTAGCTAGGTCTGTTGAACTGGTTGCACACACACGAAACTCTATTCTGGAGTGTGTTGTTGTTAATGTTGATACACTTGAGTTGACTATAATGTAACCATGCAGTGGAACATCTACCGGTCCCTGGCCTTTGACAACATACTGGAGTTAAACTGTGATATGATTACAAGTAGCTGAGCAGTCCCACAGACCAAGTGATCCGGGTGAATGTATTGAACTGAACTGTCTGCAGCAGGTTAGTGCTATATTGTAACTGTTGGAACCCTGGCTATAAACCTGAAGTGTAACTGCATGCAATCAGGTTAAGCGGCTGCAGCTGCAGGGGGCATGCCTTCACATGTCCCTCACAGGACATTCAACTCAGCAGTTAAGTTACTACAGCTGATATGAGACACATTTGATAAACTGTCAGCTTACATAACATGTGTCTATAGTAGTGCTAGACAGTACGGTTCTGTTCCAATGCTAAAGAGCCTTATGCCCTCTTTTAGACTTCTGTTCAGAGCTAGATT
Source organism: Protomyctophum parallelum (assembly GCF_964188405.1). NCBI lineage: Eukaryota > Metazoa > Chordata > Actinopteri > Myctophiformes > Myctophidae > Protomyctophum > Protomyctophum parallelum. The sequence continues at coordinate 20,133,498 of NC_139698.1, read as the reverse complement.
GGATAGATTTTTATTGTCCCAATGGGGACATTAGTTAAGACACTTTTATAGTATTCTGCTGTTAAACAGATATGTTGACAATACAATGTGACATACACAGACTGTGAAACACGTTGCTGTCCACCAGGACCACTGAACAGAACTCTAAAGGCTCATACATAGTCTGGATTTTCGGTGGTGAGGTGACCACCGAACTACAACATGACGTCACGAGCCGCGGTGAAGAGCAAACCACCGCTACCGCTCCAGCCCTTCTCTCTGTTTTTACTCACCACCCACCGCTCAACGTTATTTGAATTTCAGCTCCGGTGGTCACCTCACCACCGAAAATCCAGACTATGTATGAGCCTTTACGGCCATACTCCAGTTTTAGGTGATAAGGTGACCACCGCGGTGGTTGGGAAAACTACAACATGGATAACTTTTCTTGTGACCACCGCACTCTGACTAAAGGCTCATACATAGTCTGGATTTTCGGTGGTGAGGTGACCACCGGAGCTGAAATAACGTTGAGCGGTGGCGAGTAAAAACAGAGAGAAGGGCTGGAGCGGTGGCGGTGGTTTGCTCTTCACCGCGGCTCGTGACGACATGTTGTAGTTCAGTGGTCACCTCACCACCGAAAATCCAGACTATGTATGAGCCTTTATGGTGCATTACCTGTTCAAATCATATTATGGAAATAAAGGTAATATGGGTCGCACACGCCAAGACTGCGCGATGAATCAAAGACAAACATTTCGGCTATCCGGCCTTCCGTGTGAAAACTACAATGTGACATCACGCCGCGGTGATAAGCAACTTGCTCACCCCCGAACAGCGAACGCATCTCTCTGTTTTGACTAACCACCGTTTCTGTGGTCACTCAATTATCACCTAAAAGTATGAATATGTTCAATATGCAACGAAACCCGCTGAAAACCTACGTCTGTCAACTCAATTGTCTATGTATAAAACCAATAGCCATGTTACAGTCGAGGCATACTGTACAGTTCATGATGATTTGGTAGCACCGCGTGGTGTACTTTTAATTCTGTTGAATGATGAGTTGCATCTGAATCTGAACTGGGGAAAAACAGCCTTTTTGTTTTAACTTTTTGTGCCCCAACCAGAACTAAGGAATGAGCTACAGCTTAAATTAAATGTTTATGTTCTCGTATAACACACGGCCAATTTAAATGTTTTATCGCACGCAGACCTACCCACAAATGCCTGCAAGTGCTTTTAAACTTGTGTTCGTTGTAATCACACGATAGGGGAAAGTTATATTCGGATTTGTTTTATCGTTGATGTGAAATTGCATTGTGATGCACCTCGACAAATTAGGGCAACCTCGATGTCTTTCGAGAGTAAATAATAGTCTGAATTTGGGTCATTGCACTTGCAACGGAGAATATTGTCTGGGGGACTATATTAAACTGCCTGCAACGGGCATCCTCCGTTTGATTTCTTGCTGATCCTCTTGGATCAGCTCATGCTGGACAAGATAAACCTTCTGCTGTTCACTTCAGAATGGCCTAGTAGCGTAAAGTAGCGTGGTTATATTTACTTTTTAAATACAAATCAACCGTTTTAGTATCATCGGCAACCGTTTTTAGTATCATCAGGTAATATATTTTGTTAGTCAGTCAGTCAGGAACACAGTCTTTGGGTACTAAATTGACTTGTACGTCCTCTTATCTGTGTGATTATCTGTCGTGGAACCAGGCAAAATGAGCAGAAAACCCCCCAACAGACCTGGAATCAGTTTTGAGGTGGGAGCCAAAGTGGAAGCCCAGGACTACCTGAAGAAATGGTACGGCACTAACACTGGAACTGTTATCTATAGATAGAATTATGAACTTGACCGTAGTCATTCAGGCGTTGACACTAAGGGTTGCCCACCTGACCTTGGCAGCTAAATAAAACTTCCGGGCAGGTGGCGTTTGCCTTAACCCATTCTGGGCGGGAACCCATTTTGGTGTTAGCATCATGTCGTGCTTTAGCTATTGAAAAATAGCAGATCTACAAGCTCATAGCACGCCACCGAGTGGCACGCTACGAGCTTGTAGGTCTGCTATTTTTTGAAAAATCGAAGAGCGACTGACATATAAGACATTTTTTAGAATCTGATCTCAGGTCAGAATGGAAAACTGTCAGGATGTAGAAGACATTTTTAGAATCTGATCTCGTAAATGTAAATATACAGTCAGTCAGTGACCAAAACGACACCCCTGCAAGGAGTGGGCACTGGGGACTATTCTAACGTAGAGTCCCTGTTTTGGGTATGTCATTATAGGCTATAGAAAATAGCTCTTCAAGTTCACAAGGCATCACAATTGTTGTAGATTGATTGTCTACTCTCATCTTCACTGCGTGAGACCATCGTACGATGAAGTATAAAACTGAGACTTAAGTGGTTAAACTAGCCATGGTAATCTCCAAAAGAATGGTCTCAAGCCTCCAGAACTGTACAGCTGTGCCAAATACACATTACACAACTGTACACAAACTAGTCCGTTCTCTCTGCATAGCTGCTCACGTCTCCCATGGTGCTAGGCGATAGCAGGATCTAATACGACTTTTCAAAAGGACAGAACATCACGACACAGGGAAACATTAAAAAAAAAAAATCTTTTAGACACAATTTGTTGTTTCTTCTTTGGACCATTAACCCATTTTGGGTTAATGCTTAATGGTCCACAGTCCGGCAAGTTCGAGCTGGTAGGTCTGCTATTTTCTGAAAAATCGTGAAAATATTTGTTTCAGAAAACTGGAGGATTTAGAAGAATTACAATTCTTTTTTTGCGTGCGCAGAAAATAGAACAGTGGCGTATCGGAGCGTCAGACGAGGCGTGAGCGCGCGTCTGACGTCCCACCGGTGTGGGATAGGTTCATTGAAAATAACGGAACGGCGGCTGTTGTGACGTGCGGCGTTCGCAGACGGTGTGTAGCAGGCTTAACCCATTCTGAGCGGGAACCCCTTTTGGTGTTAGCATCATGTTATGCTTTAGCTATTGAAAAATAGCAGATCTACAAGCTCATAGCGCGCCACCGAGTGGTGCGCTACGAGCTTGTAGGTCTGATATTTTTTGAAACATCGAAGGACGACTGACATTTTTTAGAATCTGATCTCGGGTCAGAATGGAAAACCGTCAGGATGTAGAAGACATGTTTAGAATCTGATCTCAGGTCAGAATGGCTTAACTTCTGCGCCGTTTGGTGGTGCGTTTTCACTACAGGTACCCAGCCCGCATAGAGAAGCTGGAGCCAGAGAACGGCAAGCTGCTGGTGCACTTTGAGCGCTGGAGCCACCGCTACGACGAGTGGATCTCCTGGGACAGCAGCCGCCTGCGGCCCCTCGAGAGGCCCGCCCTCCGCAAGGAGGGGCTGAAGGAGGACGACCACCACCACCCCCACCACCCCCACCACCAGCACCACGACAAGACTGTACGACATACAAACGCACACTGTCACCACCACACACAAACATCCACAGTCTCTCCCTCGCAGGTAGAACCTTTACCGCATTGTGTACACACACACACACACACACACACACACACACACACACACACAAACGCACAGATGTCTCACGTCATTGAGATGCTCCTTGCCGTGCGTCAAGGCTTATTTATTTCATGTCGCACAGACTTGGAAACGTCGCCCGACAATACTGGGATTGAACTCTCGTGGACCCCAAAAACCCCTTTTTGGTGTTTAAAGCATTATGTTATGCTGTAGTTATAGAAAAAAATTGCAGATCTAGTGGCGCACTACGAGCTTGTAGGTCTGCTATTTTTGAAAAGTCGTGAATGGAAAAATGCACAAATCTTTGAATGTATATTTCAGAGCGAACGTTTTTAACTAAAATATTGGCTTCTGGAGGGGGGTCCCTGGAACTACATGTTTTGAGATGGGGGGTGGGGGAGTAGTGAATGTGGCCCAATAGAGATAATTCTGGGGGTCCTTGACATGAAAAGGGTTGAGCACCACTGACATAGAAACATGTGGTTTTTCAGAAATGTTAGGACTTAGAAGTCTTTTTATTTTATTTTATTATCGACCTCAGTCCAAAATGGGTTAAGCGATGCATGCCTCTATGCAGGAGTTCCGAGATGGTGAGGAGGTCCTGGCCCGCTGGACAGACTGTCGCTACTACCCTGCAAAGATCCAGGCCGTCAACAAGGAGGGTGAGTGACTACTAGCTAAGTAACGGCTCATACATACTCCAGTTTTTTGGTGATAGGTTATCACCATTTTAGGTGATGGCTTATCACCTAAAACGGTGATAAGAGTCGAGGCCATCATACTCGCGGTGATGTCCGCGAGGATTGACCCCGCCTCCCTGTGGTTTACCCAACTTCTAGACCAATCAGTGAACAGGGGTGATAGCTCCAGAGTGAAAAGACTTGTCTGATAGTAAAAACAGAGAGATGGGGGTCTGTGTCCGCGGTGATAGCTGATCATCACCGCGACTGACGTAATGGTGTAGTTTTCCGTCCCTTTAAAAAATGATTTTTTTTTTCAAATGGGGGTTACAGTACTTCTGTACTTACAGTAATTCTGAGGCTACTCAGAACAATCTCTTACTGTGTGTTAGAGCTCTTCACGGGTCGTTTCCGACCCGTTCCGGAAATATTTTCAAATAGTTAAACCGAACCGATCCGTGACAATTTTGTCCGATTCCGACCCGTTCCGAGATTTCTTTCAAACTGTGGCGCCGAGTCCGACCGAGATCCGATTTATTTCCGCCATTCCGAGCGACCCGACCCAGCTGAGCCAGGCAGACATAAATGTGGACTGTATAGAGAAATAATGTAACGTATTGACCAATTACCATGTTGTGATTAAAGCGCGTGCGAGAGAAAGAGAGAGAGAGAGAGAGACACAGACAGACAGAGAGAGACTGCAGTAGAGGGTGGGAGAGAGAAAAAGAGTCTCGTCTCCTCAGCGTGCGTGCATTTAAAATTAACCAAACGGATCATTTGTTTTTTTTTACACACAATCAGAGTTTTAGCAGAAGCAGATGCACATCATGCATGTACCGGTCTTGGCTGAATGGAATATTGGGCAGGAACCCCTTTTGGTGTTATAAACAATATGTTGTAATTTAGCTATTGAAAAATAGCAGATCTACAAGCTCATAGCGCGCCACCGAGTGGCGCGCTATGAGCTTGTAGGTCTGCTATTTTAGATTTCTTTGCATTTAGCATTTAGATTTATTTTATTTCGAGGTCAGGCCTAAATGGGTTTACTACCTATTATGTAAAAAAGAAAAACTTTGTACATTGGTGACTATAACCATAATCTACCCGATCTTGAGGCCTACAAAATCGGGAAAGTAAAAAAAAATAAACTAGTGGATTCATCAGTAAACTAGTCGACTAGTGGCTTAATGCCCTACTGTGTGTGTGTCATATGTGCAGGTATGTACCGGGTCCAGTTCTACGACGGTGTGGTGCGCAGTGTGAAGAGAATCCACATCAAGTCCATGCCAGAGGACGCCAAGGGACAGGTCAGCCAATTTCACCCGCTGCCTTTCTGAGGGAACATGGTCCTCTCCTATACCCTCTCCTCTGCTTTTCTCTCCTCCCCCTTTTCTCCTCTGTAAATATAGCTATTTGTTGGGGACCCCATTTGGTGTTTTAAGCATTATGTTATACTTTAGCTATTGAAAAACAGCAGATCTACAAGCTCGTAGGTGCCGCGCTAGGAGTGCAGCGCTACGAGCTTGTTTTGGAAAATTTTGGAAAATTGCTAAAATGTGGTGTAAATCTTTGAATATATATATATATATATATTATATATATATAATGTATTATTTCACAACCAGCGTTTTTTAACTCAAATCTTTGCTTCATGGGTGGGTCCCTGGAGCAACATATTTCCAGGTGGGGGTCGGCGGCCAATTACATGTACATTTTTGGGGACATTTTTACTGAAAACTGTTGATTGAAATGATGATTTAGAAGATTTTAAATGGGTTAATGCGTGATATATCCCATTCTGGACGGGAACCCCTTTTGGTGTTTTAACTAAGCATTATGTTATACTATATACTACAAGCTCATAGGTCTGCTTGTATGTCTGCTATTTTTGAAAAATCGTAAAAAATGCGGCACAAATCTTTGAATATACATTCTTTCAGAGCGAACGTTTTATTTTATTTCGACGTCGGGCCTAAATGGGTGCTATGGCCTGTTGATGAATTGAATGATGCATGGTTGTTGTGCATTGCGTTGCATTTCCCCACCGACCAGGCAAGGTTATAATAGTTTTTATTTATTTATTATAGCTTAGTTTTAGTTCGTTTTTCAGATTTTTTTAATTCAGTTAGTTTTAGTTTGTTTTTAGAGCAGGTTTGCTAGTGTTTATTTAGTTTATATTTTGGTGAAAATGCTTAGTTATAGTTTAGTTTTAGTTTTTTTTCGTACTTTGGTTAATTTGTGGGTTAGGGTTAGCGTGGCTACATGCTGCCGTACGGTGCTGAAAACTACCGTAAAACGTGTAGAATCTGATCTCAGGTCAGAATGGAAAACTGTCAGGATGTAGAAGACATTTTTAGAATCTGATCTCGGGTCAGAATGGGTTAACTATTCTAACCTTTTGCGACCAGGACTGGGTGGCCCTGGTCAAGGCGGCCACGGCCACGCGCTCCCGGAGCTTCAGCAAGCCGCGGACCAGCAACAACAGCAGCCGCCTGCGCCCCGACGCCCAGGGGGACGAGGAGAACGAGGACGAGGAGGAGGACGAGGACGACCGGGAGACGGACGAGGACGACGACACGCACGGCGGCGGGAGGAAGAGGCGAGAGGGGGAGCACAAGGACCCGCCCACCATCCAGGTATAGGAGAGCATGATTAACCCATTCTGACCTGAGATCAGATTCATACGAGGTTTCCACTGGACCCACACTACTGGTCTGATGAACCCATTCTGACCCGAGATCAGATTCTATAAAAATGTCAGTCGTTCTTCGATTTCTTTCAAAAATAGGAGACCTACAAGCTCGTATCGCGCCACTCGGTGGCGCGCTATGAGCTTGTAGATCTGCTATTTTTCAATAGCTAAAGCACCAAATGTATCTTGAAAGGTTAATTAATGTAATGTATGACTGGATGCCACACAGTAAATGTTTAGTTAACCCAGAGTGTGCAAATGTACATTCAAAATCACACTTTACGCTTTGCTGTTTATCCCCAATTGAGGCGGTTTTGACACTGTGGAAATACTTGTGTGTGTGTGTGTGTGTGTGTGTGTGTGTGTGTGTGTGTGTGTGTGTGTCAGGGCGTCTCGGCATCAGCAGGCTGTGGGAGCAGCGGAAGTTCAGTGAAGGATGAGCCTCAGTCGGACTCTGACACGCCCCCCTTCACCACAGACAACAAACACAGCACGGGTATGTTCTAATTACCACTGTGTGTGTGTGCGTGCATGTGCGTGTGTGTGCGTGCGCGCTGGTATTTGGCCCATCCTACATAAAGGTTCATGGTTGTGCTTATTGGTACATCTTGTGGCCCTATCTTTTTAGGCAAATAAGTTTAGGGATAAGGCCCGGAGAGTACAATCTGTTTTCCTTTTCCTCGTGACAATGCAGCAGCATAGGTGATAACAATAATAGAAAGAAAGGGATAGTGCTAAAAAGAGCAAACAAAAAAAGAGAACTTCAGCGTATGAATAATTAAGCAATATTACACGAGAGGGTGTGGGTTAACGTGATTATTGCCACGACAGTGATGCGGTCAGGAACGAGACTGAGTCTCGTTCCGCAAGCATTACCCTTTTCAAAGTAAATGGGTTTACTTTGAAAACCTATTTACATCACTAATGGTTGCTCAATGCGAATTCCCTGTATCCCCCACCTCCATACTGTCACAACCCCCCAAATGCCAGACCACCCCCCATGACCCACAACCCCCACACCGTCAACCCCCTCCCCCCCCAAAGTCCATAACCTACACTCAAGTCAATGTAGGAGATTATGGTGTCAGTTGAAATGTTTCATTTCCCCTCAAACGTTCTCAAAAACACTTAAAATATTATATCGATCTAAAAAAAGCTTGCAATGTGACGCTCTGTGTGAGCTGTAAATGGAGATATTGGATGCTTGTAAAAAAAATTATCTTGACCCTATCATTTCATGATTGGTGGAATTGGGGGATTCCCATTTGCTACCACAGTAACACCCACTGTTGTGGGTGGCCAGAAGTGTCACTCCTTTGATAAGGAGAGAGAGAGAGAGAGAGAGAGAGGGCCACAACAAGCAACCTGTTTGAACAAAGACCATGAGTTCTGCCCTGGCCCAGGGGGTATATAACACCCACTTTGTGTGGATTCCTGTATTGTTTGCTTCCTCCTTTTAAGAAGAGTGACATTGTTACAGAGTAGTAGGGACTTCTTTTTGGAGTGCTTGGAAGGAAAACACGGTGAGAGGGGAAAAGAGTTTTACACATTTTCTCTATTCACATTTTATTGTACATACATTTGTTTTGTTTGCTTTGGCAATGTAAACGTATGTTTTGTCATGCCAATAAAGGCACCTTTCGAATTGTATTGGCCCCGGGGTGCAGACCCTACTTGGGCTGTGGGGGACACAGGACATGTTTCTAGAGGAACATGCTAGTGTTTTTTTGAGGCTGCTGGATTCCACAATTCAACTTAAAGGGACCGTTTAAGCCTTGAATTTGTGGAGATTTAGTTTTTGTTTTTTGGTCTGATTCCTAAGCCCATATAACTCACCCTTTGTCAGCCTTCTGATTGGTCCCTGACTGACTGACCAGCAGGCTCTTTCTGCCTTGTTTCCTGGTTCCACCTTGTTTATGTTGAATTTGCTAAAATATATATATTTTTTGTAATCTAAAAACAAACATGATATGCCCTGTCACCATGCTGCACCTGTGATGTTCCCTTTTCTACTGACACCCAGTTTAAAATAAGAATTGAACGCACAGGATATCAATATGAAGTGAGCTGGAAAAACATAACGTTATTTCAACGGTAGTGGACAGGGGGAGAGAGGATTTTTATCCAACCACGAAACCGCAACCAATGGGTGCGAAGAGGGTGACACGACCACGGGCGGGACTTGACAAAAGGGTGAATTGTGATTCTAACTCCACTCATTTGTTTTCCTTTCCTTTCCTTCCTTCCTTCCTCCTTCCAGGTCAGACTGACCCCGCCCTCGTCTCCTGCTCTCTCACCTCCAGCCAGAGGCGGCGCTCGCAGCGCCTGGCGCCCACCTCGGACCCCCCCTCTGATCCTCCCCCCGCCCACCACCACCCCCACCACCAGGAGCAGCCCTGTGCCCCCCCGCAGCCTGCTGCGTTCTCCCAGACACCGGGTAAGTCTGATCCAGTGTTGTTGTTTTCATCGACTAAAACTAAGCCGATTTTCTTTTCCGTCGACTACCTTTTTCCACTGGCATGAAAACTATAAGCTACGATGACTAAAACTAAATATACTGACAATTTCGTCAGCAAATAAAAACTAGACTAAAATGTTAGGAAGGGACTAGTGGACAAGAGATCCAGTATAGGTAAGTCATTTTAAAATTGGTTGCAGCGCGACGCGTTGTGAGCTTGTAGATCGGCTATTTTCAGCAAGTGTAAAACTGTCATTAAGACGGCATTAAAGGCCCACCAAAATACATTGCACTAAAACATTCCAGGTGGCTAAAATGTGACTGAATTAATCAAAAGACTATGACTAAAACTAAAATCAAAATTTTGCTGCCAAAAACAACACTGGCCTGATCCCACCCACCACCGCGAGCGCCGTATAGTGTGCGTCGTCTGAGCGTATACAATGGTATAACGCCCCACCTGCCTCTGATTGGCCTACCGACACTGCCCCGTCTCGACGTTCCTCGGAGCGCATTTGTCGCCATATTAAGCTTCTTTCCAGACCCCCCTAGCGACTGAATTAGTGAAAAGCTTCTGGCGAGAAATCTAGCTACTTTTTCTGGTGAATTGCGGACAAATCGTGTTGACAGGCGCCAGAGATAAAAACCCTAATTTTTCTTAATTTTCCTTCTCAGCCTCAAATCCGCTAAAAGTTGGCAAAACTAAAAGTGATCGGCGCGTCTGGCTCAGTGGCTTCCTCGGCTCGGTTATGTGCACAGACTGCCACAGTGCTTCCTCCTTTCTTGCTCTGTGACAGAGCAAGAAAGGAGGAAGCACTGGCAGCTCACTTTAGTCTGCTAGTAAAAAAATAAAATACACACTAAAATGCATTAAAGTATTAACCTTCTAATTCCTGTATGGATCGGAAACAAAATAGCGTTCTAAACGTTAGTTGAATTGAGGTATGTTTTTTTTTAATTACAATGCGTTTAAACGAGCAGTGAATTTTCCAGGTTCAGACCACAGCACAGAGAGTGCCTCAGTGTCGAAAAATGTTTTTCTGGGCTGGCTACATATTTTCGCCTAAAAGTCGCTAGGGACGCTAAAAAGTCGCTAGTGACTTCTAGCTACTTTTCGAGGAGCCACTAGCTACTTCCGTTACTGGAGAGTTGGCAACACTGCCTCGGAGATGCGAGGTTACTCCGTGGTGAGAATGACGGCTTGGCACGCGCGGCAGAATGCAGCCTTGTAGCTAACTTGTACGTCTTATTTTTGTAGAAGAGCCAAACTAATGTTGTTTATGCCGTTTGCTTTGATTGAATACTTGATTGAAGACAAAGTGTACGATGTGGCCTACTATGATTTGATTTGGGTGTGTACTTCTAATTAAAGTGTTAGTGTTGATTATTGTGTATTTATCTACTTATAGCAAACTAATACTATTGTACTAAACAGGATAATGGTGAAGGGAAAAGAGACCTTTTTTACAGTACAATAATGTTTCATGTTTACACATACAAATAAATGACACGATAATCAACACTTTATTTAAAACACACCCAGATCAAATCATATTACGGCGTACATGTTCAATCAATTATTCCATCAAAGCTAACGCATAAACAATTAGTTTTCCTCTTCTACGAAAAAAAAGTTACAGCCAGTTCTCTTAACCCATTTTGGTGTTAGCATTATGTTATGCTTTAGCTATTGAAGAATAGCAGATCTACAAGCTCATAGCGCGCCACCGAGTGGCGCGCTATGAGCTTGTAGGTCTGCTATTTTAGAAAAATCGAACAACCACTGACATAGAAACATAGCTTTTTCAGGATGTAGAAGACATTTTTAGAATCTGATCTCAGGTCAGAATGGCTTAATCATACCACCACCTCGCAGCAGAGATCAGACCGTCCAGCATAGCTATATCCACCTCAGTGGACAGTCAAGACGGGGCAGTGTCTGTAGGCCAATCAGAGGCAGGCGGGCAGTGTCGGTAGGCCAATCGGAGGCAGGCGGGGCATTACCACCGTCTATGCTCAGACGCACACTAGATATACGCACCGCGAGCAGCCCCGTGCACCACGGCCTGCGTCTTCCCAGGCGCCAGATCCCACAGAAATAATCAAATCATTCTTCAGGGTTCCCACCTTAAGAGTATATGAATAGAGACGGCACCCGGAGGAAACCCTGAGGCGAAATGGACATAGTGGCCGAATTTGTCATTGCAGCTCGAGCCAGCGCTGGTCCGTTTTTACTATCATTGCGCACGTTCATGTTATTGGGGCCATGACACGTGAACGAATGTTTCATACGTGAACGCGCACAAACGGCACAATGATAGCCAACGGCAGCGCGTTCATGTGTTTGGGGCAATCCATCCCAGAATGCACTTGTTCCTAGGAGTGAAATCGCCTCATGCGATTTTGAGCAACTTAAGGCAAGTGGATGGGAGGAGGAATCCGGTGCCGTCTCTATTCATATATACTCTAAGGTTCCCACGCTCATGAAATTCCTGGACATATTTTGAAATTAGGAGAGTAAAAAACCCGAAGATTTCTTTTTTCCATGCCTGGAAAAGGTTTAGAAGTAATCAAATGTTTTGGAACATTTCTTTTTAAATATCGTCTCCCGTCGGGTCTGGTGGAAACTCATATGTCCAATTTTCAAACTCAAAAGTAGCAGATCTACAAGCTCAAAACTCGTCGCTTTGGCACCACGTTGTATACAGTACATCTGCTAATTGTGATGCTTTTGTGGCCAGGTGCGTCGACGGAGAGGGAGGAGTCGAGTCACCACAACTACTGCACGTGGGCGCCGCCCACGACGCCAGCCCAGCCAGCCATGGAGCAGAACCGGGTGACTGACAGCCCTTCGGCCAATCACGTTGTCCTAGAAGAGAAGTCACCGCCCCCCGTCGCAGGTAACCGCATGTGAAACTGATGCTCGAGCAGCTCGGCTCAACAAAGACACATAGTTTTTATTGATTGATTGATTGAAATATGTATTAACAGTTTGCAGAATTACAGTACATTTCAAGCACAAACTCAATACAAAGACTGTTAACAGTGAGTGGACGACCCAATTAAGCATTACACTTGTTTACAAGAGGGTCCACCGTGTTCAATTCATCAAAACATTTAGAGACGTACAAAAAGACCCTTCTATATAGTCAAAGAACAGAACAGGAATTCAGTTACCTGCACATTGCTGCGTTGCTAATACATTACATTACATTGTGGCTATGTATAAACCGACTTCATATGAGGGAATTATGTCGTGAATTACTGCAGGCCGGTGAGGTTGATTATTGACAGCGAAAACACTGCATCCTTGTTGGCATTTACACATAAAACCATGCATCCAAACCAGTGCATTGCAGTGTGAAAGCGAACCTTCCCGTCTTCTGCCCCTCGGTGAAACCTCAGAACATTTCTAGTTTACTTTTAATTTGAGTAAAACACATTGAGACTGCGTCTCTTTTACAAGTGGGAACTGGCCAAGAGGGCAGAAATTAAATTACAATCGTACATGTTCAAATTACAGAACAGCAGATAATAACATCCACGATACACCTCAAAGTACCTAAGAAAGAAAGGTACCATGTTTACCCAGGGTAACTGGACTAAGCTCAAGAACTTGTTTACAGCCAGGCCCTGTTCATAGAACATTTCATGGTAGGGGTTCAATGCCTTGTCCAAGGGCACTTCAGCGGTGGTAATTTTAACGTGCCGGTCTGGGGATACGAACTAGCGACCTTCCGATATCAAGACCGCTCCGCAAACCGTTCGGCCACCGCTGCCCCTATGAAATATATACAACAAAATCACCACAATGCTACTCTTTTAGTGGTAGGGCAAATACACAATGTATACTAGTAGTAGTGTTGATGGTAGCAGTATTGGTAACGGTATAACATACTGTTGTTTTTTTTTAACCTGCTGTGTTTGTGGTCTTCTTCTCCAGCTGTGGGCGTGAGGAGCTCTTCTGTCAGGACGCCCAAAAACAGACACGCCAGAGAACCCAGTACGTAACAAACTGCACCTCCTCACCTAACTCCGCTCTGTGCCTTCCATATAGCACAGACGGCACTTCCACCATCACCTCCCAACCCTCTGTGACTTCCATACGTAAAGGATAACGTCAGTCTAATCAGTGTTGTTTTTGGCAGCAAATTTCTATTTTAGTTTTAGTCGTTGTCTCTTGAATAGTTTTCACTTGGTTTTAGTTACATTTTAGTCACCTGGAATGTTCTAGTGTTTAGTCTAGTTTTAGTCGACTAAATGTCATACGATTTTAGTCGACTAAATCTACAGTTGATTTAGTCGACTAAAATGTGTTTTGACAGGCCTTGATGTTGTTGTAATGACATTTTACACTTTGGTTGCATGCTGAAAAGCATTTTCAGCATGCAACCCAGCATGAAACTGGATCTCTTGTCCACTAGTTCCTTCCTAACATTTTAGTCTAGTTTTTATTTGTTGACGAAATTGTCAGTATATTTAGTCTTAGTTTTAGTCATCATAGATTCGTTTTTATTTAGTTTTAGTTGACGAACATTTTTCGTCTTAGTTTTAGTCGACGAAAACAACACTGTGGCTAATTCAATATCTGATAATTCACCGACCGGGGAGTTACTATATCCCAGATATTATCCCGCTTATTCCATATAACACTAACGCGTTCCTCTCTCTCTCTCGTCCCCCCCCCACAGTCCTGTCGTCTCTGCGCGCTCCCCCCGAGCCTCCGTCCTCCTCCGCCGGCGAGGAGCCCCGGCAGTTCCAGTGCACGCTGCCCGGCTGCTCCAAGTCCTTCCGCAAGGCCAAGCTGCTGGACTACCACCTCAAGTACTACCACAGCGGCAGCCCCCCCGGGCTGATCCAGAGTCAGCAGCAGCACCACCAGCACCAGCACCACCACACCACCCCGTCCCCGGACCACCGGGTGGCGCCGGCGGTCCGCACCCGGGCCACCTCGGCCTCCCTGCCGCCCGTGTCCACCACGGCCCGCGCTCTGGAGCTGCTCGACTCCAAGAGGAGACGGACCGTGTCTTCCTCCTCGTGTAATTATTATTAACCCGTTTTGAGTCTAAACATTTCTTCTACATCCTGACGGTTTTCTGGGAAAAGCTTATGTTTCTATGTCATGTCGTTCTTCGATTTCTTTCAAAAATAGCAGACCTACAAGCTCGTATCTATGAACTTGTAGATCTGCTATTTTTCAATAGCTAAAGCGTAGCTTAATGCTAACACCAAAAGGGGTTCCCGCCCCATTTTGACCCGAGATCAGATTCTAAAAATGTCTTCTACGTCCTGACGGTTTTCTGGAAAAAGCTTATGTTTCTATGTCAGTCGTTCTTCGATAAAAAAAAATAATAGCAGACCTATAAGCTCATAGCACGCCACTCGGTGGCGCGCTATGAGCTATGACTATTAGTACCATTAGGGGGGGGAGGGGAGGGGGGGGGAGAGAGAGAGAGAGAGAGACAACACTCAGTTCACACAGGTGTGTTTTATTTTGTACAAATTGCAGCATATAACTCATTTCATTTTATATGGTTATAATGTGGTTATATTCATGTAGAAAACGGAAGAAGAAATGATTATTATAACTAAAGCTATCAAAATAAACTAGAATAAAAAACAGTAGGCCTACAGTAGTGCATCCCGTGGATGCAGAGGTCGTCATTTCATTGCGTCCCTTAACTATAAACTGCGTTTTGGGATGCAAAATGCACCCTATTTAAATCTCACGCACACACATGTAAAGATGAATCTCTGACGGTGGGGTTTTCCCCAGGGGCCCTCGAGGAGGTTCCAATTTACGATTTAGACATTTAGCAGACGCTCTTAATCCAGAGCGACTTACATTAAGCAAGAACAAAAAAGCATGGCGATACATCACATACATAAAAAGTAGTTGGTAGCACTCAAAGGACGACTTCACCCATTGGTCCTCACTAATATTGCTCATGATAAAACCGTACCATTTGTGACTAAATTTGACTGAGAGACTGCCATTGGATTATTTTTTTTAATTTTAGTTTTTCCATGTCATATGAAAGCAGGGAATCATAGCTTTAAATTGACATATTGGTTGTTCAGTTTGGCCCACCAGTTTTGGAGATATGGCTTATAGAGTAATGTCTTGCAGAAAACAACGAGTTGAGAAAACGGGCTTGTGTGTGTGTGTGTGTGTGTGTGTGTGTGTGTGTGTGTGTGTGTGTGTGTGTGTGTGTGTGTGTGTGTGTGTGTGTGTGTGTGTGTGTGTGTGTGTGTGTGTGTGTGTGTGTGTGTGTGTGTGTGTGTGTGTGTGTGTGTGTGTGTGTGTGTGTGTGTGTGTGTGTGTGTGTGTGTGTGTGCGAGCGCGCTCGACGCTCATGTGCGTGTGTGTGTGTGCGTGTGTGTACAGCGCTCTCTCCCCAGGCCTTCCATCTGGAGGACGTGCGGTCGACGGTCCGGTCGTGCGGGAAGAAGAAGCGCTCGTCCACGTCTGTGAGCTCGGACAACAGCGCCGAGCTGTGCTGCCCCTCCTCCCTGCCCCCCCTCGCCCCCCACCACCCCTGCTCCCTGGCGCTGTCCCCCCCTCCTCCTCTCCCCAGGGGGGAGCTGAGGCTGGAGCCCCCACACCCACACCCGCACCCCGGCCTGCTTGGCAACCCTCTACAGCCAGGTACGTTTTTTGATTCGTTGGAATTGCATTAAAGAATTGCATTCTGACCTGAGATCAGATTCTAAAAATGTCTTCTACATCCTGACAGTTTTCCATTCTGATCTGAGATCAGATTCTAAAAAATGTCTTCTATGTCAGTCGCTCTTAGATTTAAAAAAAATAGCAGACCTACAAGCTCGTAGCGCGCCACTCGGTGGCGCGCTATGAGCTTGTAGATCTGCTATTTTTAAATAGCTAAAGCACAAAATGGGTTAACCCATTTTAGACCTGACGACGATTCTACAAAATGTCTTCTAAATCCTGACAGTTTTTTGAAAAAAACCCTATGTTTCTACTACTAGCCCTTACCCGTTGTGAGATATCCCCCCCCCCCCCCCCCCCCCTTGTGGCCGCAGGGGGTACTGCGCCCTGGGTGCGTTTTCACATTTTTAATTCACTAATAAATTCACTATTAATTTATAATTACCGGTAGTTAAATTGGAAAAAGGGCTTCGTTAAGACCTCCATATTATTATGGTCAATGTGGGAGTGATTGGTGCAGGCAGTAAGGAGCTACGGCAGTCACAGTGACAGACAGACAGTCACACAGACAGACACACACTCAGACATTGATTGATTGAATTATAGTATGATATGATAATGATGATGTCAGTGGTTCTCAAACTATTTCATGTCAAGGAAAATAGCAGACCTACAAGTTCATGAGCTTGTAGATTGCGTTATGCTTTAGCTATTGAAACATAGCAGATCTACAAGCTCATAGCGCGGCCACTCTGAGCTTGTAGGTCTGCTATGTTTGAAAAGTCGTGAAAATGTGGTTAAAATCTTTGAATAAGAATTCTTTCAGAGTGAACGTTTTTAACTCTGGGTGGGGGTGGGGGGTCCCTGGAACAACATATTTTCAGATGGGGGGTCGGTGGCCAATTACATATAATCTTGGGGGTCCTTGACATGAAAATGTTTGAGAACGACTGACATAGAAACATGAGGTTTTTCAGAAAATGTTCATGATTTAGAAGACTTTTTTTTTTTAATTTCGACGTTGAGTCGAAGTCGAGTTAAGTCGAGTTAAGTTTGGTTAAATACAGCCAGGTGGTCAGTCAGTCTTTCTGGCATTTAAAACTGAGTTAATGGATTACTTCCTTATTGTGAGTCACATGGTCATGATAAGGATGAAACCTGCGTGACCTCTGACCTCTACCTCCAGGTTTAATCAAGATGGAGAAGAGACTGAAAATGGACGCCAAGCACCTGAGCTTAGGTCTGTATACAGTGTGTCCGTCTGTATGTCTGTGTCTTTGTCTCTACCTGGCTCTGTCTGTCTGTGCTGCCCTGTGTGTGTCTGTGTCCATCTGTCTCTGTGAGTTTGACTGTCTTGTCTGTCTGGTTGATAATGGAGTCTGTCTGTCTGTCTGTCTGTCTGGTTGCTAATGGAGAATGTTTGTCTGTCTGTCTGGTTGCTAATGGAGTCTGTCTGTCTGTCTGGTTGCTAATGGAGACTGTCTGTCTGTCTGTCTGTCTGGTTGCTAATGGAGTCTGTCTGTCTGTCTGTCCACAGGGAGGAAGAAGGACAGACGAGATCGGAGAGACAGAGACCCGTTCAAGTTGAAACAGAAGAAGAAGAAAAAGAAGAAAAAGTCAAAGCAGCACTGTAAATGAACATTCACAACTACATTACCCACAATTCACCGCTTCTGCGCCACGTCAAACGGCTCGTAGGCAACGATAACGCGCAGTGAACGTTCCAACATGCATGTTCTGGTCCCTGGAACGATATACTCGATAAAATACTCGTGTTGGTCAGCTGGACTGTATGTGACTTGGCTATTAACTTAGCTATTGAAAAATAGCAGATCTACAAGCTCATAGCGCGCCACTGGCGCGCGCTATGAGCTTGTAGATCTGCTATTTTCTTTTTTGAAAAATCGTGAAATTGTGGCGCAAATTTTGAATATATATTTGAGAACGAACGTTTTTAACTCAAATCTTTGCTTCTGGGGGGGGGGGGGGGGGGTCCCTGGAACAACATATTTTGAGATGGGGGTCGGAGGGCCAATTACATAATATTTTTTGGGGTCCTTGACATAGAATATTGAGCACCACTGACACAGAAACAATGGGTATTTCGGAAAACTGTCAGAATTTAGAAGACTTTTTATTTTATTTCGACATCCGGCCTAAATTGGTGTACATGCATGAATTGGGTTCCCCAATAGGAGCGCCCCCCCCTGTGGCCCTTTTTGGAAAGAATATGGCCCTTGAGGAAAAGTAATTGGGCAACCCTGCCCTACGTACTGCCAAAGAGGCCTTATGTGCCATGAGGCACATAAGTGGATATGTATAAACTGCTATCTAAATGTATTTGTGTGTGTGTGTGCGTGCGTGTGTGTGTGTGTGTGTGTGCGTGTGCCTGTTCCAACCCAGGTTACCACAACTACGACGGCCTGTCACTGTCGCTCCTGGAGCATTCTTCTTCCTCGGTGCATCACCGTCAACATGGCGGCAACAACACCACCACCACCTCCGTCTCCCTGCCGGCCCCCTCCTCCTCCTCGTCGTCCTCCAAGCACCTCGTCTGTCCGCGCGCCATCCTGCAGGTGGACCTCAGTGGGGAGAGTACGTAACGTAACACCCCCCCCCCCCCCAACCTACCAACCACACTTCCTGTATGAACCCATTTTGACCTGAGATCAGATTCTAAAAATGTTCTTCTACATCCTGACAGTTTTCTGAAAAAGCTATGTTTCTATGTCAGTCGTTCTTCGCGATTTTTTCAAAAATAGCAGACCTACAAGCTCGTAGCGCGCCACTCGGTGGCGCTACATATAATCTTGGGGGTCCTTCACATGAAAATGAGAACGACTGACATAGAAACATGGGGGTTTTCCAGAAAACTGTCAGGATTTAGAAGACATTTTCTTAGAATCATTCCCAGGGTCAAAATGGGTTTTAATAACGTGTCTCGTTTGCTGGTTCTGTGGTTCTATAGATCTGTCGGAGGGAGACTTCCCCGAGGACTCCACCACGGAGTCCCTGCCCTACAGCGCCGAGGAGGAGCTGGAGCTGGACCTGGAGGAGGAGGAGGAGGAGGACGTGCCTCTGCAGGAGGACGAGCTCAGCGAGGCGTGCCAGGAGATCGTGCGCTGCGTGTGTCAGATGGACGAGGAGAACGGCTTCATGATCCAGGTCGGTCCATACCAGTGTTGTTTTCGTCGACTAAAACGAAGGGCCGATTCATACTCCTATTTTAGAGCCGAATAAAAGTCGGTTCGGCGCTGTAGAGCCTACAATGAGTCGTCATTTGAGGTTCGGGGGGGGGGCGGGTACCGTCCTAAAGTCGGCTCTTCGGTGCTACTGAAGATTTCTGACGAGCCGAAATCATTTCGGCACTACAGCGCCGAAACAGTGGTAAAATAGGAGTATGAATCGGCCCTAAGACGAAAGATGTTCGTCGACTACCTTTTTCACTGACAAAAACAAATGGAAACTAAATGAAAACTAAGCTACGATGACTAAGACTAAGACTAAATATACGGACAATTTCGTCGACGAATAAAAACTAGACTAAAATGTTAGGAAGGGACTAGTGGACGAGAGATCATTTTACACTTGGTTGCATGCGTTGCGACGCGTTGTGAGCATGTAGATCAGATATTTTCAGCAAGTATAAAAACACTCATTACGACGGCATCAAGACCCGCCAAAATACATTTTAGTCGACTAAATCAACTGTAGATTTAGTCGACTAAAATCTTATGACATTTAGTCGACTAAAACTAAATTAACACTAAGACATTCCAGGTGACTAAAATGTGACTAAAACTAAATGAAGTTTCAGTCCAAAGACTATGACTAAACTAAAATAGAAAATTGCTGCCAAAAACAACACTGGTCTATACTAGGCCTGTCACCATTAGGACAGTTTAACATGATCCAGGTCGGTCTATACTAGGCCTGTCACCATTAGGACAGTTTAACATGATCCAGGTCGGTCTATACTAGGCCTGTCACCATTAGGACAGTTTAACATGATCCAGGTCGGTCTATACTAGGCCTGTCACCATTAGGACAGTTTAACATGATCCAGGTCGGTCTATACTAGGCCTGTCACCATTAGGACAGTTTAACATGATCCAGGTCGGTCTATACTAGGCCTGTCACCATTAGGACAGTTTAACATGATCCAGGTCGGTCTATACTAGGCCTGTCACCATTAGGACAGTTTAACATGATCCAGGTCGGTCTATACTAGGCCTGTCACCATTAGGACAGTTTAACATGATCCAGGTCGGTCTATACTAGGCCTGTCACCATTAGGACAGTTTAACATGATCCAGGTCGGTCTATACTAGGCCTGTCACCGCTAGGACAGTTTAACATGATCCAGGTCGGTCTATACTAGGCCTGTCACCATTAGGACAGTTTAACATGATCCAGGTCGGTCTATACTAGGCCTGTCACCATTAGGACAGTTTAACATGATCCAGGTCGGTCTATACTAGGCCTGTCACCGCTAGGACAGTTTAACATGATCTAAATATACCGGTAGTCAAGGCCTAGGGGCGATATGGAAAAAATATAGTCAAGGCCTAGGGGGGGTCGATATGGAAAATATATAGTCAAGGCCTAGGGGGGGGCGATATGGAAAATATATAGTCAAGGCCTAGGGGGGGGGGCGATATGGAAAATATATAGTCAAGGCCTAGGGGGGGGCGATATGGAAAATATATAGTCAAGGCCTAGGGGGGGCGATATGGAAAATATATAGTCAAGGCCTAGGGGTGGGCGATATGGAAAAACTGAAGGATTGAGAAGATTTTTTTATTTTATTTCGAGGTCAGGCCTAAATGTGTTAAAGATAAGAGAAAATTGGAAGGGAGAGAACAAAAAAGAAACCTCTGCTCCCGTTCTTTTCTCAGTGGATCTACATTCAGAGTTGTGTCGGTGACATGCCACTAGAGGGCAGTGATAAGTGGCTTCACTGTTAACACATTGTATGCTAGAGTTTTCTATTTGCTCAGGCTTGCTGGTGCTAAGCGATTAACATTGGACTTTTGAACTTTTTAGGGGCCCACAGCGAGGGGCCTCTTATAGCTAGAATCACATCGCATAAATAAAAAGTAGGCCAAACATGTCCACTTCAATTTTAAAAAAAAATTATGATTCTACCATCTTCCATTCTGGAGATATTGACCTTTTTCTAAAACCTGCTTTTGAAGGCACGCTGCTCGCTTGAAAAAACAGCAGAGATATGGAAGGTTGAAGTTGACAGACATTGACAGACAGATATAAAAATGAACACAAATAATATCATATACATACTACACACTGAATGAAAGCCCTGAATGTCTACTTTTAGGAGGAAAACAAATACACATGGTCCCATGTATAGTTTGTCAGTAATTGGCTATTGAATGCAGCTTGCGCCCACCAGAGAGGATTTCAGAAAATGCATGGACCAGAAGAACTATTATTCACAAAATAAGGCCTATAGCGAAATGTACATACTATATACCGTATGAAACAGAAGACTCTCTGCTTTCATAAGAAAAATACTTCTACTGTAATAATAATGAAAATCACACCCCTGTGAAGTGAGCAGTGCAATGTTGCGCAACATTCCTCTCTGGTGGGCGCAAGCTGCATTCAATAGCCAATTACTGACAAACTATATTTGTATATATTTGTATATTTGTTTTCCTCCTAAAAGTAGACATTCAGGGCTTTCATTCAGTGTGTAGTATGTATATGATAATAATTTATTTATGTTTATATCTGCCTGTCAATCTCTGTGACTTTAAACCTTTATAACTCGCTATGATAACTTCATGAGGAAATGCTCACTTCACAGGGGTGTGATTTTTATTATTATTACAGTATTAGTTTTTTTCTTATGAAAGCAGAGGGTCTTCTGTTTCATACGGTATATAATATGTACATGTCGCTATAGGCCTTATTTTGTGAATAATAGTTGGACCTGAACAACTGCATTCAATATCCTACTGACAAACTGTACATGGGATCAATATTATGTATTTGTTTTCCTCCTAAAAGTAGACAATTAGGGCTTTCATTCAGTGTGTAGTATGTATATGACAATAATTTATTTATGTTTATTTTTATATCTGCCTTCAGAACGATAGTATAACGGTGAGATGCGTTACTGGATCGGTGAGTTTAGTGGTTGAGGTTGACATGTCTGGACATGTTTGAGGAAAGAAGCACAGGAGAGAGAGATGATCAAATAACTGGCTGCTTTGTTGGACAACGCTATCTTCACTTTGTTTGGGCAAAGAAGCAGAGATCAGCGATGGAAAAGAGTTTTATCCACGGCAGATAAGTAATGACGTATTATCGAGGGACCGCCATGATCAACTAACTGCCTGGGACCGAGGCTACGTTGTCACCAGCCAATGCAGCCATCGCTATCCGTTGTGTGATTGTAGCCTTTTTATTCATTATAATTGCAGTGATAAGACCTATATCACAGCCGGGCGTCTCTCTCGATACCGTGGATATAGCCTACATCCACAATCACACAACGGATAGCGATGATGGCTGCATTGGCTGACGAAGACGTAGGCAGTAAGTTGATCATGGCGGTCCTTCGATAATACGTCATTACTTATCTGCCGTGGATATAAAGCTCTTTTCCATCGCTGATCGTGCTTCTTGCCCAAACAAACAAAGTGAAGACGCGATGGCGATCCACACAACGGATAGCGATGGCTGGTGAAGACTGAAGACGTAGCCAGGCAGTTAGTTGATCATGGCGTGTGCCGTGTGCGTGTTGAAAACGTTATGAAATGGCGATCGTTGAAGATTATTCTTGGTTTATATACTGGCAGAGGGCAAATCGACACGACTGCGTTATATCTTTTTCCGAGAATGAGAGCGCGGTGCAAGGCGATTACAAGGCGCAGTGTGGCCTGGGGCCAGGGAACTCAAACTGCAATGCGATCCGGGCAGAAGAGACTCAGACTCCCCCCACAAAGATTCCTCGGGAGAAACCATGTAGAAACAGGAGGGGAGGGGGAATCGAGTGTATTCACAGACACTAGACTAATACTAGAGTATGGGTAACTCCATTTTAGATGCCCTGACATCTGCGTTGGTCTATGCCGTTGCCGTGCAGACCCATACGTGTAATGGAGGCATTGGAGGAGGGAGCGTCTTCGCCACAGACAGACCTCTTTTCAGGAGGGAGGGGCTTTTTACTCCCGGATCACATATTGGAGCTTCCTGGAGACGATCGCTGTTATTTTCCTCGGTGTCCTGGAGCATAGGACGTTGATGTACAGTAAGCAATAAAAAAACGTATAAAACGTATACATACGCTTCGCGCGTACGGCGTTCGATATTAATAAAGCGTATGGATACGTTTCCAGCATTTTTTGTGTTAAGGCTCATACATACTCCAGTTTTTGGTGATAAGAGTCATCATACTCGCGGTGATGTCCCTAAGGATTGACCCTGTGGTTTACCCAACTCCTAGACCAATCAGTGAACGGGGTGATAAAGACTTGTCTGATAGTAAAAACAGAGAGATGGGTCTGTGTCCACGGTGATAGCTGATCATCACCGCGACTGACGTAATGGTGTAGTTTTCCAACCCTTTAAAAACTACAGCGCGGTGATAAGCGATCACCAAAAACTGTATGTATGAGCCTTATCCCTTCCACCGTAAAAAAAGAAAGGGGAATAAGCACTAAAAACAGGGAGTACGATACGATACAACTGTATTGTCAACCTACACTGACATTAGCTTTGCGTCCATGACGTCACCGTTCAACCGTTCACTGACATTAGCTTTGCGTCCATGACATCACCGTCCATGACGTCACCGTTCAAGAAACAGACATTCCGTGCATCGTCTCAGTCCAAAACTAGCGGACTAGTGACTAACTACTCCCCCCCCCCCCCCCCCCCCCTGTGTGTGTGTGTGTGTGTGTGTGTGTGTGCGTGCGCTGTAGTGTGAGGAGTGCATGTGTTGGCAGCACAGTGCCTGCATGGGCCTCCTGGAAGACAGCATCCCAGACCAGTACATCTGTTACATCTGCAGAGATCCTCCAGGTAAAATTACACATTTTTAACCCATTCTGATCTGAGATCAGATTCTTACAAGGTTTCCACTGGACACACACTGGTCTGATTAACCCATTCTGACCTGAGATCAGATTCTAAAAAAAAATGTCAGTCGTTCTTCGATTTTTCAAAAATAGCAGACCTACAAGCTCGTAGCGCGCCACTCGGTGGCGCGCTATGAGCTTGTAGATCTGCTATTTTTCAATAGCTAAAGCACGACATGATGCTAACACCAAAATGGGTTCCCGTTCAGAATGGGTTAAATTGACCATTAATTGTTGTCACACAAAATGATTGTGATGTAAGGATTTAATCCTGTTGTTTTTGCATTGAACATTGGAACATTAACAATGTGATGTAACGATTTAATCCTGTTGTTTTTGCATTGAACAGTAACGATTTAATCCTGTTGTTTTTGCATTGAACAGTAACGATTTAATCCTGTTGTTTTTGCATTGAACATTTGGAACATTAACAATTTGTATTGTTGTTTGCCAGTTAGGCTTTGTAATCCTAAAATGCACAGGGCGGATGAGACGAATAAGGCTTTGTAATCCTAAAATGCACAGGGCGGATGAGACGAATAACTTAAATATACAAAGAAACCATTTAATCATTTTTAACCCTTTTTTTTTTTTTTCTCCAAAATAATTACAAAATACCAGAAATAGTTGATCTGCAAGTGCACAACACGTCACAAAGTGACATGTTGTAAGCTTGTAGATCAACTATTCACGCTTTTATTTAAACAAATATTGAAGACGAAGGTGAGGACGCAAATTCTAATTGGCCGGAGAGAGATGATGTATGATGATGTATGACGCCCCTCACTTCACACGGGTGTGATTTTTGTAATATTTGAATTAACATTTGAAAAAATCACACTTGCGTGAAGTGAGGTCTGCTCTCCAATACAATCGTCACATTCCGTGGTACACACAGACACACAAAGCTGGGCATGGGAGGTGCTAAAATTAAGTTTCTATCACACAAAGATTTGGTGGCCCACCTGTAGTAACCCCATGTTGAAGACCCCCAATCATTTCCCTAGTAATTTGAAACTGAACGGTACATTAAAACACATGATGTGGCCTTTCATTCTTTCAAAATAGCGACGTGGGGTGCCCATCCGATTTCTCACGACCATGATCCCATGGTTTGGAGCACAGATTCATAAAAGTATACAATCAACAGTATACAATACATTGTGACGGTATACATCGACAAATCGGAAGGCTTTCCCTATTTGTACAGTGGAAGAACATCTTTCAGAAAAGCACCCAATTTATAGATCACTTTTTTGTTTTTCAGATTTTAGTAATGCAATTAATTTAAACATAGAAGAAAAGAATTGGCAGGTATTTTTGCCTGAAATTCATAATGCTAGTATTCTTACATTCCAACAAAACATGGTCCTCATCTCCAATTCTGGCTTCATTACATAGGTTACAAATCCAGTCCTTTATATCTCTACACGGGACGGTGTATATTGATGAACATTACATTAAGAATGCAGTGTAAATGTACCAGATTTAGCCAAATTAGCTCATTTCCATCTGCATCAAACATCAAACAATACAAACGGGACTGACATACAGGACATAGCATACAAATACCTAGTACATTTCAAACGTAATAAGACTAAGAAAATATTAAACTATTTGATAGAACTATTTTTAGGGTATGCTTACTCTAATAATCTCTCTAACACAGCATACAAAAGAAATACACCTAAAATGATCATGAATGGTTGCATTCATTCATTGAATTGGTTTTCAAGCAACCATTTTTTCAGATTGTATTTAAAAGAGGAAAATGTAGCACATTCCCTTTATACGCAGAGAAAGTCCGTTCCATTTTACACAGCCCTGTGCCGAGAGGACATTTTGGCCGAATGTTGTTACTTCAGTGATGCTTGCGGAACTCGACTTCGTCTCGTTCCCCTACCGCATCACTGTCGCGGCAATAATCACGTTAAACAACACCCTCTCGTGTAATATTGCTTAATTGTTATATATTACTCTAATTTTATTCTGTTATCGTGTCCACATTATGCCCCCCCCCCCCACACAGGCCAGCGGTGCAGCGCCAAGTACCGCCACGACCGCGACTGGCTGGTGAAGGGCCACATGTTCGGCCTGTCCGTCCTGTCGGAGAACTACTCCAAGCGGAACAGCCAGAGGATCGTCTCCACCCACCAGCTGCTGGCCGACCTGTTCAGCCTCAGACACGTCCTGCACGGCCTGACCCTCAAGATGGACATACTGCAGTACGTTGTTAACCCATTTAGTCCTGACGACGTTCGCTCTGAAAGAATATATATATTCAAAGATTTTCTTTCCGCATTTTTACGATTTTTCAAAAATAGCAGACTCGTAGCGCGCCACGAGCTTGTAGATCTGCTATTTTTCAATAGCTAAAGTATAATATAATGCTTACTTAACCCATTTAGGCCCTGACGTCGAAAAAAAAGAAGAAGTTCGCTCTGAAAGAATATATATATTCAAAGATAAAAGAAAAAGCAGACCTACAAGCTCTTAGCGCGCCACCGAGTGGCGCGCTAAGAGCTTGTAGGTCTGCTATTTTTTCAATAGCTAAATTACAACATAATGTTTAAAACACCAAAAGGGGGTTCCCGTCCCAAAATGGGGTTTTTTAACGCACGCATGCACATATTACAATGCACGCATGCACATATTACAATGCATGCACGCACGCATGCACTCTCACTCTGAAGGTCGACATCTTACAGTAAGACATGTTAAAACACACAATATCAAAATACTGTTACATGCCAATGCTCTTGCATTCAATATTCTACTTTTATTGGCATCAAAGTAAAAACGAGCTCACAAGGCATCGCGACGACAAAGGGGTTGCCTTATTTTATATCTGGGTACAAACCAAAATTATATCTCAAAGGTAGATCTGCTATTTTCGGCTTTAGGGTTACATTAAAACTCTATGACTGCCAAGGACTATTTTTTTATCAGTCCTAGACTGCCAACGACGTGTTTAACGCCTTTTTAACATGGGGGGGGAAAAGATTGAAATTAAATAAAAATAAATGGATATATAATGGCGGTCTGAGCCTTTTGGCACCCCCTGGTGGCGATGAATAAGAATTGCCGTCCTAAAATGTTGATGTCCTCATAAAATATTTGTGTGGGTGTGTGTCACTGTGTGTGTGTCACTGTGTGTGTGTGTGTGTGTCACTGTGTGCGTGTGTGTGCGTGCGCGGCTCTCCAGGGACTGCCGCAGTCCCAGCCTGCAGCTCTGGGCGCGCTCCTGGGTCAACTCCGACGAGCACCAGCCAATGGGAGGCCTGCCCGACTGCCTGCACTTCCTGGATCCCCGCCTCCCCCCTCCTTTACCGCCGCCCCTCCACCCCCACGGCTCCTCCCCCCTCCTGCCTCAGCCTCAGCACCCCCCCCTGCCCCCCCCCTCCTCCTCCTCGTCCTCCTCCTCCTCGGACGCCCCAATCCCCCTCCTCCCCGACACCTACATCACCAGCGAGCACAGCTACCAGAAACCAGCCGACCCGCCGGCGGCCCACGCCCCCCCCGAGGGCCCCCCCCCCGCTGGGGGCGGGGGGGACTCTGCTGGCTGTAGTAGCACCATGCAGCAGCACGCACGGGTATGACCACCGTCCCATTATAGGGACATCCTTAACCCATTCTGACCTGAGATCAGATTCATACGAGGTTTCCCACTGGACTCACACTGGTCTGATTAACCCATTCTGACCTGAGATCAGATTCATACGAGGTTTCCCACTGGACTCACACTGCTCTGATTGCGCTACGAGCTTGTAGATCTGCTATTTTTCAATAGCTAAAGCATAACATGATGCTAACACCAAAATGGGTTCCCGTTCAGAATGGTTTAACCCATTCTGACCTGAGATCAGATTCTAAAAATGTTCTTCTACATCCTGACAGTTTTCTGAAAAAGCTATGTTTCTATGTCAGTCGTTCTTCGATTTTTTTCTAAAATAGCAGACCTACAACCTCGTAGCGCGACACTCGGTGGCGCGCTATGAGCTTGTAGATCTGCTATTTTATAGCAGACCTACAAGCTCGTAGCCTATGAGCTTGTAGGTCTGCTATTTTTCAATAGCTAAAGCATAACATAATGCTAACACCAAAATGGGTTCCCGCCCAGAATGGGTTAAATACGTTTTAATGGGAATCATGATGTAATGATTTCATGCGAAAAAGAAAAAAAACCCACTAAGTGAAACTCGTTCTCGGATGTCATTAAATGTCACAATAATCTCATACCGTGTGTGTGTGTGTGTTGTCGTCCAGCAGCAGAGCACCGTGGCGGTGCCGTGTCCAAACTGGGCGGAGTCCGGACACACGCCAGGGGGTCCAGTAGAACCCTCCAGAACATCCATCAGTCCAGTCAGACTGTCCCAGGCAGAGCACCAAGCCAGAGCCAGGTAGGTCGGCAATTAAGGAAATGAATAAAACCATATATTCTTTTTTAAATCACCTGTGTGAACTGAGTGGTACAATTCCCCCCCACACCCCCCCCCCCCCTCTCTCTCTCTCTCTCTCTCTCTCTCTCTCTCTCTCTCATATTATCAGTCACAGCAATACCCCTCTCTCTGTTTCTAGTGCCCCCTACTGGTATAAATAAGTCACATACTCGTGCTCACTTATACAGGTAAACAGGTACACGGACATTGCTGGTTGTAGGAGTGGTTGCACCACTAAAAAAAAGAAAAGGGGTGGGTTTAGTTTATTTGGAAATAAATATTTGTACATTTAAAAACTGTGTACATTGGTGACTATAACTATAATCTACCTGATCTTGAGGCCTACAAAATCGGGGAAAAAATTAAAACTATTTTTTTCTTATCAACTACGTAGTACCAACAAGGTCGACTAGTGGCTTAATGCCCTAGTGTACGGCTATGTGCCGTAAACTAGTCGACTAGTTGCTTAATTGCGTTGTCTGAGACTGTGTCACCAGGCTTTCCACCGCCTCGGAGGAAAGCCTGGTCTCTGTTTCAAAAGTCTGTATGATCCGGGCTGGGGCCGGATGATGTGGTTACGTCATGTTGTAGTATTGTTTTGTAGTCATCAGGATGATGTGGTTACGTCATGTTGTAGTATTGTTTTGTAGTCATCAGGATGATGTGGTTACGTCATGTTGTAGTATTGTTTTGTAGTCATCAGGATGATGTGGTTACGTCATGTTGTAGTATTGTTTTGTAGTCATCAGGATGATGTGGTTACGTCATGTTGTAGTATTGTTTTGTAGTCATCAGGATGATGTGGTTACGTCATGTTGTAGTATTGTTTTGTAGTCATCAGGATGATGTGGTTACGTCATGTTGTAGTATTGTTTTGTAGTCATCAGGATGATGTGGTTACGTCATGTTGTAGTATTGTTTTGTAGTCATCAGGATGATGTGGTTACGTCATGTTGTAGTATTGTTTTGTAGTCATCAGGATGATGTGGTTACGTCATGTTGTAGTATTGTTTTGTAGTCATCAGGATGATGTGGTTACGTCATGTTGTAGTATTGTTTTGTAGTCATCAGGATGATGTGGTTACGTCATGTTGTAGTATTGTTTTGTAGTCGCCAGACAGGATGAACAGGCGGCGGCGGCAACTTCAGTTTCCCTCTCAATAAAAGCTCTCGTAAGCGAGAGCTTTTATTGAGAGGGAAAAGGAAGATGTCGCCGCCTGTTCTTCCCGTTTGTTGTAGGCAAACCATTGCCTACAACATGACGTAAGCATATCATCCGGCTCCAGCCCGGATCATATACCGAAATGAAATGGTGCCCAGGCTAGTGTCACGCTAGTTAGTAGTTAAAGCTCCCCGTCTGTGGTATTTCAGGACCAAATGAAATGGTGCCCAGGCTAGTGTCACGCTAGTTAGTAGTTAAAGCTCCCTGTCTGTGGTATTTAAATGAAATGGTGCCCAGGCTAGTGTCACGCTAGTTAGTAGTTAAAGCTCCCTGTCTGTGGTATTTCAGGACCAAATGAAATGGTGCCCAGGCTAGTGTCACGCTAGTTAGTAGTTAAAGCTCCCTGTCTGTGGTATTTAAATGAAATGGTGCCCAGGCTAGTGTCACGCTAGTTAGTAGTTAAAGCTCCCTGTCTGTGGTATTTAGTTAGTAGTTAAAGCTCCCTGTCTGTGGTATTTAGTTAGTAGTTAAAGCTCCCTGTCTGTGGTATTTAGTTAGTAGTTAAAGCTCCCTGTCTGTGGTATTTAGTTAGTAGTTAAAGCTCCCTGTCTGTGGTATTTAGTTAGTAGTTAAAGCTCCCTGTCTGTGGTATTTAGTTAGTAGTTAAAGCTCCCTGTCTGTGGTATTTAGTTAGTAGTTAAAGCTCCCTGTCTGTGGTATTTAGTTAGTAGTTAAAGCTCCCTGTCTGTGGTATTTAGTTAGTAGTTAAAGCTCCCTGTCTGTGGTATTTATTTAGTAGTTAAAGCTCCCTGTCTGTGGTATTTAGTTAGTAGTTAAAGCTCCCTGTCTGTGGTATTTAGTTAGTAGTTAAAGCTCCCGGTCTGTGGTATTTAGTTAGTAGTTAAAGCTCCCTGTCTGTGGTATTTAGTTAGTAGTTAAAGCTCCCTGTCTGTGGTATTTAGTTAGTAGTTAAAGCTCCCTGTCTGTGGTATTTAGTTAGTAGTTAAAGCTCCCTGTCTGTGGTATTTAGTTAGTAGTTAAAGCTCCCTGTCTGTGGTATTTAGTTAGTAGTTAAAGCTCCCTGTCTGTGGTATTTAGTCAGTAGTTAAAGCTCCCTGTCTGTGGTATTTAGTTAGTAGTTAAAGCTCCCTGTCTGTGGTATTTAGTTAGTAGTTAAAGCTCCCTGTCTGTGGTATTTAGTTAGTAGTTAAAGCTCCCTGTCTGTGGTATTTAGTCAGTAGTTAAAGCTCCCTGTCTGTGGTATTTAGTCAGTAGTTAAAGCTCCCTGTCTGTGGTATTTAGTCAGTAGTTAAAGCTCCCTGTCTGTGGTATTTCAGGACCAGGACGTGTGTCCAGTGGCAGATGAACCTGCTCACCCACATCGAGGACGTCCAGAACCAACTGGCTTCCAGAATGGACTACATAGAGAAAGAACTGGACGGTAAGAGGGTAAAAAAAAAAAAAAACATATAATGGATCATTAATTCCGGGGGGGGAATGTTGATGATGTTGTCTTTTTCTCATTATATTTATTTATTCTCCCAAAAATGTTTGGACCTATTTCACCTAGAACACTTAGTTTAAAACTCAATTTGCGCCAGCATTAATTAATCCCCTCGATGGCGTATTGCCAAGGTTTTATCGCGCGTAACACTTACTTTGAAGAGCCAAATATTCGTAACCGAATGTTACAAAGACAAACTGCTGTGTGTGGTGACATGCCCGGATGTTGTGTCGGTCGGTCGGTGGTGGAAAAAGCCGCCCGTTGAAAACCCTTGTATTCACCAGAAACGGCCCCCTCAATGTCCTTTCTGAGATACAGAGCTGTGAATGGTGGGCTTGGGGACTGGAAGTGGATGCGCGCGCATGTTCAAAATGGCCGCGGCCAGTGTCCCACACTGTGTTGATGCGGTTAGCAACATCAGCTAGCGATACGATCGGATTAACCGTTTCAGTTCATACGACCCATGAGGCCGTCATAAGGATCCCGAAAAATCAGTGCCTACGACGTATGAGGACGTCCTAGCGACGTCCTAGTGACACGGGCGAGATAAGAATATTCAGACATTTTCCTTTTTTTTTTTTTTTTGGCATTTCGCTTTTCGCTTTCTGTATGCTAACGCTCAGTGCAACTATTAGCTTGTCATTGACTCCCATGTTAGCGCGGCGGAAAGAATGACTCGTATCTCCTAATCCAAGGCGCTCTCCGTGGTGATGAATGGATCGATATGCTGGCGCTTCATTTCTGCTCCTCATCCGTCTCTCCCGCAAAATATGAACGCTTTTTGGAGCGTAAAAAAATAAATGAAGATGATCGGGGATGTGAGGTCACTTAGTAAAGTCAACTTTTTTTAGGAAAGTGTTTCCAGTTCATGGCTTTCAGAGTAAAAGCGATCAGACAACTCTGGCACCCCGGAGCTTCTATTTTGATGCACTTCCGGCACTAAATGTGTTTTAAAGAATACAAGGGCTAGGGTCCTGATTTAAAACTTCGTGTTCCTCGTTTCTGGCGGACTCCGTGTTAAAATGGTCCCGCTTCCTTGGGAATCGTGGTGCAATGCTTTGAAACGTTGTACACATTTTAATACTGATAGTCAACGGAGGAGCCAAGTGGGACTTCATACTAAGTCGACCTCTGGGAGATGGAGTCTATCCCTGTTTCGCAATGCGCCTAGACCTCTGGGAGATGGAGTCCATCCCTGTTTCGCAATGTGCTTAGACCTCTGGGAGATGGAGTCTATCCCTGTTTTGCAATGTGCTTAGACCTCTGGGAGATGGAGTCTATCCCTGTTTTGCAATGTGCTTAGACCTCTGGGAGATGGATTTCCCAGCACGTACCGCATTGACTTTGCCTCACACAAGCTTGTGCTACTCATACGCCGAGTTGGCGGTGACCTTGTGGTCGAAAGGCGGTCTACCGACTGAGCTCCTCGAAACAATACCTTGTCCTTACGACAAAGTATAAGTCACTTACACGCTCCTTCTAATGAGAGCGCAAAATCTGTATTGGAAGAGCCACCAGAAGAACACACAGTTTGCCGGCCACTGCTACAGAGCTGACAATGAGGTTATATCTTCCCTTCTTCTCTGGAGTCCTGCCTCAAAGCAGACCAGAGGTAGAAAACTGTCGTTCCCTGATGTCATCGCGAGGGACACAGGCATCAGTAAGCAGAAAGCAGGGATGGCAATGGAAGGACCGGGAAGTCTGGCGTAATATTGCGAAATCCACGATCTCGACCACGGTCGGAAAATGATGGCGATGATAAGTCAAGGCTTTAGTTTCGTTAAGTCAGTGCAGTGCCTTCATGGTGTTGTGTTGAAATGGCGGCCGGTAATCGTTCCAATAATAATAATAACAATAATACATTAATATTGTGGTGTTGATATTCATGTGGTGACATCACTCTCCTGCTTCCCCCTCTCCATTGGCAGTTCTAGAATCCTGGCTGGACCTATCGGGAGGCCTAGAACCGCCGGACCCTTTGGCCCGCCTCCCGCAGCTCAAGCTGTCAATCAAGCAGCTGCTGGCGGACCTTAGCAAGCTGCAGCATATTAGTGCACTCTGCTCTGTCTGACATAATGCACGTGCATACGCACACACACACACACACACACACGCACACACACACACACTCACACTCGCACAGTGACAAACTGGCAGACCCACTAGCCTGTAGATTGTCTTATTTAAAGGGGTGGCGTCTTCATCGATTTCTTTACCTGAAATACTGTCTTTTCTATTTGTGAGGACGATGTGAATCCCTTCCCTCTGTGTTCGCTCGGTGGGTTCTTGGGAGAGCTACTTCTAAAATAGCAGATCTACAAGCTCGTAGGGCGCCACTCGGTGGCGCGCTACGAGCTTGTAGATCTGCTATTTTTCACGCCATAACCACACGAGCCCTATAAGTGTCTCCATTGTGGGCACGGCATGACTTTTGGCAAACGTTCAGCCAAAACGGGCGTACCGGTTCGGCATAAGTTCTAGCCGATTATCTATTTTCAGCAGAAAATATTTTTTTGTGTAAGAGGTGAAAAAAAAGGAGGGACCCCCTGAGGTCAATTAACCCATTTTGGACCGAGGCCCATTCTAAAAAAAAAAAAGAAAAAAAAAGAACTCTTCTAAATCCTGACCTAAGTTTTCTTGGAAAACTTCAAATATTTATATAGCAGCATCAAAAATGTGACATTTTTGAATACTGTACATACTGTACAGAACCCCTCTAAAGAGGGGTTCCCGTCCAGAATGGGTTAGAACACCAAAAGGCGGTATACCCGCCCAGAATGGGTTAAAGTGTACAGGGTATTAATTATGCTGGTTAACCCATTCTAAACGGGAACCCATTTTGGTGTTAGCATCATGTCGTGCTTTAGCTATTGAAAAATAGCAGATCTACAAGCTCATAGCGCGCCACCAAGTGGCGCGCTATGAGCTTGTAGGTCTGCTATTTTTGAAAAATCGAAGAACGACTGACACTTTTATAATCTGATCTCAGGTCAGAATGGGTTAAAAACGAGATGTTTTGCGGGAGGTGGTGGTGTGTCAGGTTTTGCCGTGTGGACATCCTGTGTAGACGAGGCTCTGGCGTTCACTTGTCTCGTCTCGACTGTTCTCGTCTGTACTCGTTAAACATTTAACCCATTTTGGACTGAGGCCGAATTCTAAAAAAGAAATGCCTTGAAAACCTGACCTAAGTTTTCTGAAAAACTTCAAATGTATATATACCAGCATAAAATATTTATAGAATATATATGTAATTGGCCGCCGACCCTCATCTGAAAATATGTTGTTTCCCCCCCCCCAGAAACAAAGATTGGAGTTAAAAACGTTCACTGTGAAAGAATATCTATTCAAAGATTTGCCACATTTTCACGATTTTTCAAAAATAGCAGATCCACAAGCTCGTAGCGCGGTACCGAGTGCCGCGCTACGAGCTTGTAGATCTGCTATTTTTTCCAAAAGCTAAAGCATGACATAATGCTTAAAAACACCCAAAATGAGTTAAAAAGCCAAATCTCAGTAGCCCAGCCAAAACCCCCCACAAGCCATTCAAACCCTATATACACCAATCACGATGAGACTCGAACCTGTGACAACAAGACAATTATTATGGTACTGTAAACCAGTCCCTGTGATGGTTGCTTTCATCTTCCGACGTGGCAAAAAAAAAAGAAGGAACATAAACCAAACGAATGCTACACAATCAACAGCCTTTACATGTTGCAGCGAGAGAGATATTTAAAGACTGGAGTCTATGAGAAATCCACTGTCTTTGTACGTCGCGTACGTCCAGTAAGTTACTTAAGGACTAAAATGTGGACAATGTGTTAGAAGTTGGTGACACACAGACTGACACCGATACTGACTGATACACCGATACTGACACACACACGCACACAACGCACACATCACCAGATTCATAGATGGTTGTGTGTACTGTACACACACACACACACACACACACAATTCAGAGTGACAGCCCCGGGCCTGTGTACAGTATGTATGTACAGTATGTATGCGTGTGTACGCGTGGGACAAGCACGTGATGTCACGCGGGCTGTGTAGATTTCCGTTTTTGTACAGTTTTTTTCCTAAAGTGAAAAGAGTTAAAAAGTTGCGATAAAGATAAACTCTGGTTAACGAACGGAATAAAAAAGATTAACTTGAAGAGAGAAATTATTAACATGTTCATTTAGTATTTTGACACCTTGTATAAACTTTTTTTTTCTTCATTTTTTCTTCCTTTTGTTCAATATTACATATGCAGCTGTACATTGCGTTTTATTTAAAGGTCATTCTTATGAGGTTTCCTACATGCACATGAGACCAATAAAAGTATTCTGGATAAATACCGTGTCCGTTTTCTCTGTCGACACCAGACACGTGAATGTCAATTACGTTATCGTTGCTGTCGAGCAGAAGCCTCTTATCTACGAATTATAATATGTATACCGCCTGCTAATCATTTCATACATTGACCACACGCGAGCGTATAGCATAGCATGAAACGTTGGGAGTATTAAAGCTACTGCTGCAGATTCAGACCTTTTTTGTTTCTACATTTATGTTCTGGAGAAACCTCCGGTGAATCCGCCTGTCACCGCTATATTTGTCACAAGAGCTCACAACGCATTGCGGTCACGATGCTTTGTGAGTGACGGCCGGGCTACACCAGGCTTTTCGCGCACGTTTACCCTAAACGCGAACCCCGCGTACGCGTTTAAAAAAAAGGACTGGACCTAAATTTGCGCGTGTGTGCGTATTCGCGTAACGCGCACTGAAAAGCCTGGTGTAGCTTGGCCCTTTAGTCAGTGTTAGGGCGGGGCTCCACCGGGCCCGTTGCGTCTCCGTCGCGTGCGTCAAAAAACGAACCGGGGAAGACGGAGATGCAACGCTGACGCGCCCGGTGGAGCCCCGGTGTTACTCTTAACACTGCGTGCCGAAATGTGTCTTATCTGGACTGCTGCTGCGCATCATATAATCTTTTTATTCATATTTTTAAACACTCCTAAATATGTCCACAGAGCGTGCACGGTGCAGATTAATACAGTACATATTATCTGAGTATGCACCCAGTGTAATTGTTTGTTTGTTTGTTTGTCATGTTTATTTCGAATAGGCCAATAAAACAGAAACAATTCCTTGCATTTCACCTCACAAGGAAAAACTATTAAAATAAATAGTTAAAATATAACACGAAAAATAAAAGGAAAAAGAAAAATCTATAGCATATCCGAAAAGGAGTGAGAAGAAGTAAAAAACGTATAAACTCCCACCCTAACTGAAATTACTCGCTGGATTCTGTGCCAATTAAGCTGCTCTTCTAAGAAGTGCTCTTAAAAAGTAATATGAGTATACATATAAACATGTATATATATATAATACATGTATAACCTACATCCCATATACTTACACACATACATCCATATTATACATATAAAAAATTGTCTATTTTAATTATATAGACAATGAAATACCACCATAACATAACTTCATGTTATATTGGTAGCCTTTTGAGCCTTTCCTTTCCAAGCGGAAGCCTATAACCAGGATCCTCCGACACAGGTGCTTGTCATTGACTGATTAATGTGCCTTTTGATGAGTGTTCACACATGAAACGTGTATTAAAGTGTGCATTAAAGTGCTGCTGTTGACCCAGAGACAACAAGGACATGCTCAGTACACACATCCTGCTGCCGTTTGATTCCCACCTTGGCCCCTCTTTTACGCTACTAAATAAGTCCAGTTGTTGAACTGAAACTGTGCTGTTGATTTGTCCCGAAGTTTCTTATTTGACTTGGCCTCCTCCATGCCTGCTCTGCCTCAATGATAAACAGCACGCCCACACGCACGCGCACACACGCATTCATTGATTAAGTCAACTTTTGGGGATGTCGCATCAAATTAATAAAAAAATTAGGTTGACACGTCATTTGCAGTAGTTGGAGGCCATACTCCGTCCATTGAGACATTTGGACCCTGATGTCTGGTAGGACAAAATACCGCTTCATAATACGTTGGTTCATATAAGTGCAGTATACTGTATCTCCCCTGGGCAAGCAGGGGCTGCCTATACATTTGTCCTGTCCTGTATGGCTTGTTAAAAGACCCCAATGGGTTTTTGTTTAAGGACAAAAGGTATCCTTCCTCCAAGTTGTACTGCTTGTCACTACTTTGGTGAAAAAATGTATGGTTTATTTGATGATGAGCAAGGCAAATACATAACGGCACCTACGCGTTCCGACCAAAAGGTCTTGGTCAGGGTCTATCTGCCAGCTTGGCTGATTAGTCACCCTTAAGTACAACCAGGTGGTGGGTGTGATCCAATCATGTCATTACATCGTTATTATTTCATTGGCATATAAATGATTTCATTTTAGTTACATTATTTCGTGTGTGTGTGTGTGTGACACTGTGTGTGTGTGTGTGTGTGTGTGTGTGTGTGTGTGTGTGTGTGTGTGTGCGCGTGCGCTACTGTTGTATATAATATATTCTGTAGGCTTCTGGAGGTATAGGTTAGTGGATTTAGTATGTGGCTGTTGTATAACTTGACGTGTACAATGTAGCGTTTGAAAGTGTAATTATGTATTCTGCCTCTTGGCCAGTTCCCCGCTTGAAAAAGAGATGCAGTCTCGATGTGTTTTTACTGGTTAAATAAAATAAAAAAATCCTAGGATAAGGAAGATGAGTGCTTAACAAACATAGAGATGAGGATGGTGAATGATACTGATGATGTGAACAGTCAGACTTCAGACAGATTATGCCCACTGACTGGCCCTTAATTCTGACCTGAGATCAGATTCATACAAGGTTTCCACTGGACACACACTGGTCTGATTAACCCATTCTGACCTGAGATCAGATTCTAAAAATGTCAGTCGTTCTTCGATTTTTCAAAAATAGCAGACCTACAAGCTCGTAGCTATGAGCTTGTAGATCTGCTGTTTTTCAATAGCTAAAGCATAACATGACGCTAACACCAAAACGGGTTCCCGTTCAGAATGGGTTAAGTTGATTTTGGCAACAAATCTTTATTTTAGTCTTAGTCATAGTCTCTTGAATAGTCTCATTTTAGTCACCCGGGAATGTTTTAGTGTTAGTCTAGTTTCAGTCAACTAAACATCATGAGATTTTAGTCGACTAAATCTACAGTTGATTTAGTCTACTGAAAGGCGTTTTGGCGGGCCTTGATGCCGTCGTAATGACTGTTTTTTACACCTGCTGAAAATAGCCGATCTACAAGCTCATAACGCATGCAACCGTGTAAAATGACTTATACTGGATCAAATTTTTCATTTAGCTTCCATTTAGTTTTCCTCAGTGAAAAAAGGCAGTCGACGAACATTCTTCGCCTTATAGTTTTAGTCGACGAAATCAACTCTGATATTGTGCTGCCAGAAATGTTGCATACAGTACGTTTCTACTATACCGAAGTGATGACTTATGAACCCATTAAAACACAATTCTGTGTCATGTTAGATGTTTTTGTATTGGCTATTCAAAAACAGCATGATTTGTACAAGCTTGTGCATCTGCTATTTTTGAACATTATTGACAGATGATGTGCGAGAACTAGACTCATCATTTAGAAAGCGTTTGTTGTCAAGTCGGCCCTCGGATTCACGGTATTCTTTATATTAGAGAAGAATGTCTATATGTCTCACTCTCTCCACTTATGTGTGATCAAATAGTGAATCATCTGATTACAGGTACCTCACTGACAAACACCCCAATGTCCAATATTATGCTTGTCATCCACCCATCAGTATTATATTCAGTATTTACACTAGTAACGTGTATCCTCCCCCTTTCCTCTATCATACAGTATATATCTGAGTCGCTGCGTCTGTCCATGTCATTGGATCCCCACCGCTCTCCAGGTATCGTATGAACGGTGTATATAATCGTAGAGCTATAGTTCAGATGAACTCAAAAAGCACGAGGACAAGAAAACATTCGACTAACGTTTGTATTCTTTATTAAACCACTCGAGCCATATTTTGTTTTCTTTCAAAAAAAAAAATTATTACCGAAAAATCTGAAGATCTGCCTTTTTTTTATTACACTCTCCGTGTTGAGAGTTGTTTTTTTATCATCTGTTTCTACAAATTATAACTTCATGTTATAACTATCTCTCTCTCTCTCTCAGCCATGGACTCAAGGTTCCTTCTACTGTGTGTTGCTGCTGCTACACTGTTCACAGGTGCAATGCTGCAACTTTGATTGACTTCACTTGAATGACCTAACATTACATGACGTTACAATGTGTTCAATCCAATGTCTCTCCCCTCCCCTCCTCTCTCCAGTGTGTCAGAGTTGCACCTCCGGTAGAGAGTTCTTAACGACGCTTCTTCCATTATCCTATCATGGAGCCAAAACAAAATACAAACAGCTGGCTCTAGCTGCACAGGGTTCTGCAGCCACCGTCAACATACAGGTGTGTCACAGCCTAAGGCATGAATAAGGGCAGGCGAAATAGGAGTGTGGGGCACATTTTGAAGCCCCTGCCCTTGGTGTACCAACTAGATGAAATAAGAAATGGCCTATACGTGCAGTGTCAGTGAAATGACTGAAAGTTTTTCTTCATACACAAAGAAATTACAGAGTGCTTCATGTAACTCGCTTTTAAACCAAGCATGTTAACTTAACTGTATATTAACTTATACTTGATTCTTTATTTCTTGTTGAAATGGGCAGCATCTAACAGGGCATCCTCGTTTAGTATAGTTCCATTGCTCTGTAAAGCACTTGTATTATTATTAGTAGTAGTACAGGTAGGCTACAAACGATGGCATGTACAGCTGTAGTTCACTTTAATTATATTTAGCTTTGTGTTAGTTCTCTGTATATCTCTGTCTGAGCGTGGGACAGAAGTTCCATCTTCGGGACTGGTCACCTTGGCCCTGTCCTTTACAGGGCTGCAGTCTGTCCCTCTGTATGTGTTGTTGCCTGCTGTGTGTGTGTGTGTGTGTGTGTGTGTGTGTGTGTGTGTGTGTGTGCATGGCATGGCATTTGCTTCACTATATCGACCATAAATAGCAGAGGACAAACGTACCCAAACTACCCATAATAAGGTGTGTATTATTAAATCATGGCATATCATCTTACTTGTTCAAGTAAGAGATACCACGTCGCAGCGGATAATAATCATTATGCATTTTATTTAATTCATGAAGCGCTTTACATTCTCACGAGTCTCAAAGTGCTACAGAGATTTAAAAGGATGGCAAAAAATAAATACAAATAAAATACAATAAAATAAGCGTAAGCGACATCATTAGCAGTAAAAATGTGTTTTAGGGAAAAGCTTTCTTAAAAAGGTGTCTTAAGGGTCTTAAGTCCATTCTTAAAAGAGTCAGCGGACTGTGGCGCTCTCATGGGTGTATTACTATAGGGAGAGAGTTCCACAGACACGGGGCTGTGTGTGGCAGATCAAGGCCCCGGTCGCCCATGGTGTCGGAGGAGCGGAGGCTTCGAGTGGCGGGCTTAGGGGGCGAAGAGATGCCCTGGTGTGTGTGAGAGAAGGTATAGATCTTGTATTCAGTCCTGTATAGGTGATGGAGAACAGAGGGTGGGTGTGATGTGATCATATTTCCGCACTCTCATCAGGATCCTATAGCTGCGCGGTTTTGTGTGTGTGTGTGTGTGTGTGTGTGTGTGTGTGTGTGTGTGTGTGTGTGTGTGTGTGTGTGTGTGTGTGTGTGTGTGTGTGTGTGTGTGTGTGTGTGTGTGTGTGTGTGTGTGTGTGTGTGTGTGTGTGTGTGTGTGTGTGTGTGTGTGTGTGTGTGTGTGTGTGCGTGTGCGTGTGCGTGCGTGCGTGCGTGCGCGTGCATTAAGGCTGTACCCTAGCCCTGTTTTTAGGACTCGAACTTCGGCGGCAGGAATTGTAAAACACAACTTGAACAAAGTACTCTTATTAGGCATAATGACTGTTATAAATCTGCAGGTGGCTTCAGCACACTTCTCCAAGACTCTCCGTCTGTCTCCAAACGAACGCGTCTGGGTGGAGCTGCCGCATGCAGCGCAGCTTCAAGGCAGATCGACCCGACCCGAGCGGTACCCCGACTCGGCGGTCCGGGTCTCGTCCAGTGCGGACATCACCGTGGCGGCCTTCAACCTCGGCGGCAAGACGGCCGGCGACGGCACCGTTGTCCAGCCCGTCCGCCGGCACGCCGTGCGGGACTACGTGGTCTTCACGCCGCCGATCGGACCGAACCACTACGGCTACTACAAGCAGGTGGCCGTGGTCAACGGCGACAGCTCCAACCGGATCACCCTCACGCCTCGGCCTCTCGAGGTGTTTGGCCGTGTTCTTTCCAGATACCCGGACGTGACCTTGGACCTGGGGCCTCACGAGACGTACCTCGTGCGGAGCATCGGCGACCTGACGGGCATGCGGGTTCAGGCCCAGGGGCCCGTGGCGGTGTTGGCGGGCCACAGTAACATGATGATGGCGTCTTCGTATGAGCAAGTGTTTGAACAGCTCCCCCCGGTGTCAGAGTTGGGTAAAGAGTACATGGTGCCCAGTGTGAGCGGTGCCGGGCTTCAATACGCCTACATAGTGGCGGCCGAAGGTGGCGACACGGAAGTGGAAGTGCATTGGGGCCGCACGTCCGAGAAGTAAGAGACGGCAGCAGATTTGTTTTTGAAAATGAAAGTCCTATTTTATACTTTATCCCATGACAGTGCCATGCAAAACTAGTGAAAATAGCCATTCTACAAGATGACAATAGAGCGTCGCAGCCCCACCCCCTTTCATGACGACGCCAGGCCCAGGACATGAATCCCAATTCATTTTTCCTCATAGACATTTCAAACAGTATTTATTTAAAGACGGTTACGCCGCGGACAAAGTCGTGACAACTCGCATGAGAACAAACACAATGTTTTGGACAAAACAAATAATTACAAAGAAGAAAAACAAACCTTCTTTCTAATTATTTGTTTGGTCCAAAATATTGTGTTTGTTGTCATGATTTGTCACGACTCGAGTTGGCTTCGTACGACGCTTAAAAGGTCTTTAAATAACTACCTTTTGAATGGGAAAATGCATTGGGAAATATTTCCTGAAAGTCATGAAAGGGGGGCGGGACTGCGACGCTCTATAGTGGATCTGATGGAACATGGGTTATATTTCCCATTTCCTCAAATAGTATAGCTGCTTTTCCCACAATATAGGGTTTCCACCTGACCGCAACGATACGTATCAAATGTGTAGGAATGGGCTATATATTATTCACAGTCAATTAATAAATATACAATCTATAAAAAA
The DNA here is from genome assembly GCF_964188405.1 of Protomyctophum parallelum. Classification (NCBI taxonomy): domain Eukaryota; kingdom Metazoa; phylum Chordata; class Actinopteri; order Myctophiformes; family Myctophidae; genus Protomyctophum; species Protomyctophum parallelum. The sequence goes on along the minus strand of NC_139698.1, from coordinate 20,091,012 downwards.
TAAAATAAATCTATATGTCAGATGTGGGCAACAGTAATCCTCTCCTCCTCCGCGTCGTCAGGTTTCGGCTGAGTTTGGGTCAGAGCAAGAGGCTGACGATCAGACACCCTGTGGTCGTCAAAGCCACCAAAAAGGTATAGACAAACGGTGTTGTTTTTGGCATGCACATTTTTATTTTGGTTTTAGTTCTTCAATAGTTTTAATTTAGTTTCAGTCACATTTTAGTCACCTGGAATGTTTTTTGTCTAGTTTTAGTCGACTAAATATCATGAGGATTTTAGTCGACTAAATCTACAGCTGATTTAGTCGACTATAGAATGTGTTTTGGTGGGCGTTGATGCCGTCGTATAATGACGGTTTTTACACTTTTACACTAGAAGTCAAAACATGGTAACCCATTTAGACCTGAGGACACATCCGTGTCGCCTTATCGCTTTGAACCACTTTAACCATCATTTTAAGCTCTATAGCTGTTGAAAAATAGCAGATCTACAGGCTCGTAGCATGGCAGCCATATGCTACGAGCTTGTAGATCTGCTATTTTTTAACATAATGTGCTTTCACGGCGAACATTTTAAATTCAAATCTTTGCTTCTGGGAGGTCCCCGAAACAACATATTTTTATAAAATAAAATATCCCCCAAAAACGTTAAAAACGTCTTTGGCCTGGTTTGTTAAAAGAAGTCAAATAAGTACTAGAATGAAAAAGGTGGTCCTGGATCAGTCGGGACATAAATAAGGAGGAGATCCAGACACTCAAAGTTAAAAAAGGGGGGAAGATACCCATTTATCGACCCGACGTCAAAAAAATAATAATAATAACTTCAGTTTTTCTGAAAAACTTTATGTTTCTGTATCAGTGGTGCTCAATATTTCATGTCAAAGGAGCCCAAAAACTATACATATGCCTCCGCCCCGCCATCTGAAAATATGTTGTTCCAGGGACCTCCCCCAGAAGCAAAGATTTGACTTAAAATGTTCACTCTGTAATAATATATATTCAAAGATTTGAGGCACATTTGCACGATTCTTCAAAAATAGCAGAACTGCAAGCTCGTAGCGCGGCACCGAGTGCCGCCCTACGAGCTTGTAGATCTGCTATTTTTCAATAGCTAAAGTATAACACAATGCTTAAAACAAACAAAAGGGGGTTCCCGGCCAGAATGGGTTAAACCACCCCGTTTCGACCAATAACGGTCTTCATCATCAGGGGGCTGGCAAATATAGAGCCTACTGTATATAAAGGAAACTATAGAAAACCTATATATGTCTACATCTAATGTCCTCCAAAACAAGGTGCTGGCCATGTTCCTGTGCAGCAAACCGCCGTACGAGTTCCTGATCACGCTGACGCCCGCGCGCCGCCTCTCGGACGCCTGGGCGGCGGAGACCCCGGCGCACATGAAGAGCTACGCCATGCTGCTGTCGGAGAGCGAGGAGGGCTCGGACGGCGTGCTGGTGTGCACGGACCCGGCGGGGGGAGGGGAGAGGTTGTGCGAGGCGCCCACGTGGAGGGCCTTCCCCGGGGGCGACGCCGGGCGCGTGTGGGCCGAGGTGGCCCTCGGCAGCTCGCGGGCTCACGTGACCGTGGAGGGGGGCGACGCCCGCATGGCCGTGTACATATACGGCGGGACTCATGGCCACGGCTACAGCACCGCCGGAGTGTGTCGCGACGGTAAACTGCTTTCTGTCAATACATTCTAGTCTGTGCAGGTGATCATTTCTTTGGATTGGATTATTTAAGCGTTATAGGTTAGAGTTTGGAGGCGCTCATTGGTCCTGCGTATACCACCCGTTTCTTTTTTTCCCTTTTGTTTTGTTTTAATTCAAGAAATGGCTTGTGCTACTAGTTGAAGAAGTACTGCCAAAAACAGCATTGCTCTTATCTACTTACTTAGTGCATTCATGAGAGTTGACTTATCACCAAAACATTGTTTAAAAAGTTTATTTTCCGAACCTTATTATCTGCTAGGACTTTAATGTGCATCAGCTTTGGCAATATCTACTTTTTCAGAGTGCCCCATGTGGGTTTACACTTTATGAATTTTGCATCACTGTGCTCCCTTGATGCGTTTACATTTATTAGCTTTGGACATCATTCTAAATTGTTTTCCTGTTCATACCACATCTTAGGGGGTCAGAATCCCCCCAATCACCTCTTAATTCGAACCGTGGATGTATGTATTGTGATGTATTGTGATG